>NC_141366.1:2322532-2883479 GCF_963921425.1 Dryas octopetala
CGACAATTTCGACGAAATCATCCCGAAATTTTAGCAAATATGGGTTTCGATTTCGACATCCCTAAAAATCGAAATTTTCGGCGAAATTTCGCCGAAAACTTCGAAATTTAACACCCTGCATATACCTTTATTTAATGTGTTATTCTGAAATTGTAGGAATCAGAAATCTTTAATTTCAGCCATCCCAATGAAAATGAAGAAGAAACATTAACAAACTTATGGCTCTTTAAACACTGATTATCATGATATAAGAGTTTAACACAAAGGTTAAATGTCTAAATCATACTTGGTCCTACAAATTGGTTCTTAAGGACCGTGCATGAATTAATCAAAAAAGGAGCTAATGTTTATCATATAAACAAATAAAACAGGGGACTCAGAGACCAAATTATTAATGGGTTAGGAAGACAATGGATCTATCTGCACCTCTATTCTGCTTTCCATAACATAAATAAGGCTACATCTATAGTGGCATTTCTTCGGCGAATAGCTTATACCTTAAAAATATTGGATGGCAACAATTATTGAAAGTTAGGTGAACATCTCTGTAATGTAATGTCTATGACATCACTACAACTTGCAAGCTTAATAACAAAGCAGAAGCCAAAAAACAATTTTATATATATGAATCAGGTCACAAATAGTATATAACAAAAGCCAAGAAATATGATCACATGCCTACGATCCATGTGAAGATTCTGGAGCTCCTTTGTGTCTCATCAGTTTTTGACAGCTGAGGCCATTTTACACCAACTTGTGCAAATCACCAGACTGATACTGTCTGCTAAATCGGTATATCCTCGAATCTGTGCGTACAAGCAAGGATGCTTGGCAATATACAGAAGTTGCAGGAATTGTGAAACAGGCCAACACAGTTTTCTTAGGCAAATGTTGAGAACAGAGACGATTGCCAGTAGTTGATGTGTTAAATCCCACATACATTATCGGTTGCAGTCACCAATACAATACACGTACAGTTGTACAAACGACTGTCCTCAACTTTTTAGGTGATGCATGTTACACACAAACCTTCCTGAGTCCATTTTCTAATTCTTCTTTATCAGACATATCTCACATTAAATGCAATAAGGGTCAAACATGACGGCCCCGCAAATGAATAAATAAACTCAGAAAAACTTAAAAATAGAAGAGCATAAATGCATTTAGACATCTCTCTTAGACAACCACACAAAATAAATAGATGTCCAACTATACTATACAGATCCCATATCAGCTGCATTACGAAGTACACACAATTATTAACGTCATAATTCATCACATAATGTACACGTGAAGATAGATGGTAGTATGGTACCCACTCAATAAGATTCCTACAATTTTCTTATATATAACCATTCAAGTGACTGACTGTAAAGGCAACAATCAATGAAAGAAAAAAATAGCACCAGCTCCAATAACGCACCCCAGGATATTTGCTGCTACTAAAATAATTGAATATAAGCCGAATGCATTTTAAATGCTATAAAATTGCCAGCCTAATAAAGAAGCAAGCCAACCATTCCTGATTCTGATTGATTCATAATGTCATCCTCCCCTAACCCCAAACATTCAAAAACAAACAAAGGATGAGTTGGATCAGAACTACAAACAATATTAGTAAATTGTTGGGGATGTTTAAACGGTATTAGTCAGACCTTTGGCTCCAGTTTAGCAAAATTGTTTTTACTTTTTAGTCGTACACACAAGCGCACACACACAGATGTATGCAACAAAAGGAACAGATCTAACAGACACATACTTTTTCTTCCTTGTTACACGTAGCCATCAATCCTAAGAACAATAGAAGTGTGATACGCATTTCAATAACTCAATTTCATCATAAAATTGCAAGTCAGGGACATAGATGCATGAGAATATGAAACTCTAAAAGCAGAACAAGTCAAGAACGCGGCAAAAACATACCTGTAGCATTTATACGAAGTCTACTTAATTATATAGTGTTGAAGCTTCATTATTATGTTTACAGCAGCTACTTTATACACAAGTGAAAGATCCCCAAGAACAATACACTCAAGAACAATTTTTAGCCATCACAGTTGATCTACCTCTAGGATTTGGTCCGACCAAACAACTTTTAGCCATCACAGTTGATCTGCCTCTAGGATTTGGTCCAACTAAAGTTTGAAGCTACCCGAAACTATACAAAATTAACATGTAAAAGCACCCAGAATTTAGGTGCTTGTGCTATATAATATTGGTCCACAAATCTATACTTTGAAATTCACCAAATCTCGTAACTTCTCGCCAGTGATCTTTAAAGCATTTTTATGATCCAAATCTTATGTTTCTTTATAAACAGATATACAAGACAAGGTCCAATCAAATTGGCATCTGAGAGGCGCTTGCAAAGTTTGAGGTAAGTATCTGCACCACCAGATTGTTGGATCCTTTTCCGTAGCCCCTGCAGCACAGCTGCCCTGTCCAAAAACTCTGGGCACAAACCCAAATCAAGCATTTTAATTACTGTTTCTGCTGCATCGTCAAAATGTCCCCCTTTAATGTAACCTCTTAACAACCATGACAGGCTTTTCTTTTTACGCAAAGAGCTGGCAACCTCTGTTCTAGTAACCAACCGTGCTATGGCACTGGACTGCTTTTGAGAAGCACAGATGGCTAAAACAATGTCATAAAGGTCCGCATCAGCCTCTTTACCCACAAGCTTCATTTCCCACAACTGCATTTCAGCCTCAAGTCCACGTCCAGAGCAGATATACATAGCCAAGAGCCTCTCATGAACCACCCCATAGAGTGAGGAACTTCCCTCTTGCATCACCCAATCGGACAATCGTACTCCATCAGCTAGAAGATCTGACTGATACTTCTCGATAAGCTCAACATTTTCTGAATCAAATTCAGCTATCAGTCCAGCCCTTGTGAAACCTTTCAACTTACGTAAAGCTTTTGCAAACTCATTTAGCTCCTTAACCACAGCTGTCATTGCAATGAGGTAGCTGTAGACCTCTGGCTTCAACCCAGATTCTCTTAGATGAATCACCAACTTAACCGAATTCCTATAGTTACCCTCAATCTGTAGAAACACATTTAATAGTTTCATTCACATAAAATTCGGAAACTATGTAGATTTTAGAACATATATGTTGAGACAGAACAACTGGGAAAAATTACTACTTAATCACGGCTAAATGTGCTAAGGATTGGTGAAGCAATCAACCAAATTTACAAAGTCAACTAATGCAGACAGCTTTCCTTTCTATCTATAGATGTTTTATAATCAACCACTAGTAACAATATTCATTGACAACTCGTAAAATAATTGGAAGTTCATTGGGTATAATTCATTCGCATGAAGCGGGTGGACAATCTAAACATCATACTTTGATTATTGAACTTTAACTGTACAATATAGTAACAAAATTAGCACTATGAGTGAAAAGCCACAAAATTCATCACAACTGGACATACTGTCCGAATAATTCGGCATTGACAAGGTGCAACCCAAAAATTCTTTCACTAACAAGGCAGTGTGGACATTGTAAATTAGCAGCACGGCAGCACCTAAACTCGTAAGTGAAGATTAAAACATTTGACAATTGAATAGCATAATATTGAGATTAATTAAAAGCAAAAACTTACCATCATCTTCCAAGCAAGATACCCAGTTGGCCCTCCTTTATGCCCATCTCCATCGTCTTCCTCCGAATACACAATCCCACGTTTCAACACCTCTTTTACAAACAAAACCGCTTTTTCCTTCTCACCCATATCCCAATACAAAGAAATCACCTTCTCCATCATGCTAAAACTCGGCTTCAAACCGACACAATCCATGTCCACAAGAAGGTCAACCACATCCCCAACGTCATGCTCCCCTTCAATCAACTTCTTGACCCAACCACACATTAACGAAACCATGAGCTCCATAGTCTCTTTATCGACCCGGTTTTCCTTCCTGAGCCACTCAAACACCTCAAGAGCACACCATGAGTCCCTACCCTCCTGAGAAAAGTAGACTAACACAAGTTGCAACTCTCTCGCCGATAGACGGTCGTTCATTTCCTCAAGAACATCGGAGGGTTCCCTTGTCATTCGCTCTAATTCTTCAATTGCCTCAAAGAAACCTTCACCCATTTCGTCCTCATCGTCGCTAGTCAGGAACTGGTCCAATTCAACCGATGTGAATAGCCTGAAGTCTCGAACTTTACTCGATTTCGCAACGATGAAGTTCGGATTTTGGTGTTTGCTGATTATGGGGCAAACCCTAGCATAAGATTTTGCTGAAAAACCCTGGGGACGAGTAAAACGATGACGTTTGACTGCAAAACACGACTGGGTCAACGAAGCAAGGCCTAGAGCAGAGGCCATTTTCTTCAGTTGAATATCCACAAATATGTCAATTGAGAGACACCCAAGTAATTTCCCCTGCGTTTGGTTGCCGATAAAATCAAAGAAAGTAAAAAAGAAAAATAAAGTGAAACTCAAGTCAACTGAGTCAAAAGAGTGGTATCATATCAACCATCAAATATCCACGAAGTAAAGCCTACTCTCGTCTCGAATTGACTTTCTAAAGAAACCAAGAACAAAGATTTTCAGTCCTTAGCTTTCTTTCTTTCATTCCCAAATTTTCTCGGCCACCAAATAGGAAATTAGGGTTGCAGCTCGAAAAGCCAAAGCGGAAGAGAACCTAGTGGCATGCGCTGAGTGTGTGATCATCAAAACTTTGGGGGGGTTTTGGATTGTGAGGTGCTCCTGCAATGGCCGAGCGTTGCCACCACTGCCCTGTCCTCTGTGACACTGACACCAAAATTTCTGTGATTTTCACCGTTACGTCTGGTGACGTGTCCCAAGCCGCACAACTCGGCGGAATCTGGCGCCTAACTGCCACGTGGGGAAAATGGAAAAGACTTTCGTTCTAAGTCATCGTACCGCCACGTGGACGGCAGTGAATCAGTGTTTTTTTTATGGATCAACTATGTAAAGCCCGCTCCATCAAAGGTTGCGCTAGCCCAGTGAATGGCAAGCCCATCTTAGAAAGGTCCAAAGATTAAAAATTTCTAAATAGTTATACTATTTTGTCTTCTATTTTTCTCAACAACAATAAAATATAAATGTATAGTTTCTCTAGGAATTTAACACAAAAAGTCCCAACATTCATAAAATATAATGACAAAATCCAAGTCCAACATTCATAAAAGAAAAATACTAAGGAGAACACAAAATTACAAAGAAGCAAATCTCTCCACTGATGTTTTTGGTGTCGATCATGAGCACCAATATGACATCACCCCTTGTAATAAATTTTCACAAGAAGTAATGGTGAGGAGGGTCCTGGTTCTGTGGACTACTGAAAATCAGCATATGATCCATCTCATCCTCGTCCGAGTTGACATCTATCTTAATCAGTTTCGGCCCACTTTGATTTGGGCTCACATTTTCCGTCTGCCTGGGCCCAGCTTCCCAATTACCAGCTATCACGGCCTTCCCTGCAGCCCTTTGTTGTTGAACTTCTTGGTGGTGTGGGCATTGTTTTTGTTGCTGCTGCTGCATAACGAGTTGTTTTGGCATATTCATGTTTGCTGTAGTTGCTCCCATTTGGGCTATAAAACATTGAGAGAAGATAGAAAAAAAAAAAAAAAAAAAAAAATCATTCATTCATTCTTAATTATTTGCAAAAGAGCTACACTAAGGCAAATCTTGAGTAGAGAATCCTATTTTTTTCCATCAAAATAAAACAGTCCACGAAAAGTACCCGTTGCTACATGTACACAAGTTTGACTCGGTAAGCCTTAATGATAAAAATTAAATTTAACTAGCAATTATGCGTATGCAAATTTTGTTTATGCAACACTAAAAACCTCACTAACTACAGTTATTGTTCACTAAGTATCAACTTCTCTCTCCCCCTTTCTCTCCCTCCATCTCCACATTTCTCTTTTCTATTTTATAAACAAAATTTTAATTTCAAATAGCATAAATGCTTTATTTATCTTTTAATAGAAAAAGACTCTTAACATACACGTGCGTGAGCACTTATTGACAGTGTAGTATTAACTAATATCACAGTAGAAACCGTACATTATTTATTTTGACAAATAGGGTACTAACGTATCCGTTTCTATTCAAAATTGGTAAATTATATATGTTAGTGCAAGTTGTGCAACTAAAGTAAATATATGAAGTACGAATAAAATTGTGTAAAGTGAATTGGATTTACCTTGGTTTGGATTTGAATATACCATATGCCCCCTCGGATAATGTGAACTCGGATTCATCATTTGCTCCATCCGTATAGCTTCCTGCTTCACCAACCTGTTTGTGTGCCCTTGGAGTTGGGGATTCTGCATCTGCAACTGCTGCAGTTGCCTTAGTCTGCACACTTCTTTTTTGTTTGCTTCAATTTCAGCTATGAAACAAAACAAAAAAAAAAAAACTTTCAATATATTGAAGGAGTTGGGACTTTATGTGAGGGTTTAATGCTCAGTAACATCTCATATAAATTAAGTAGCTTGCTGACTGAGGGATACTAGGGTTTACCCTCTTTCTGTATCTTATCATAGGCGTAAGCAGAAATCTGGTTGTGCAAGGCCTTCTGCTCCATTTGTTGGTAATATTTTTGGTTTGTATAGAACTCATATTGAGGACGTAGCACAGCAATTTGAGCCTATACATACATAAAATATCAAATATTAATTTCAGGTATTATTGAAACTATTTAAATTAGCAGATACGCCATACTAATAAACTTAATTGAGAGTTAATATTGAGGAAATTAAATACCTCAAGAGCCTTCGCTTTCCTTTCCATTTCTGCAACATATTGAAGCTTCTTCAATCTAGATTTTTGCGCCGACATCCGATTTGAAATAATTCTATAAATAAAAACATATCAAATATAACATGTCAGATATCTTACAAGTTGTATATATTAAAAATAAAAAAAGATATATATACTAGTTGATGATGATTACCGCCTGAGCTTTTTAGGATCCATATACTCAGGGCCGACGTTACGACCCATTATGAATTGAGTACCATTGGCATTGTCAGTAGTTTTGACAGTCTTATTGTCATCACCACCTTCAGCAGAAGAGTCATCACTGTCAGAGCTTGAATTTTTGGCATGATCAATAGCATCAATATTCATTGCTACATCATGACCAGGAGTACTGGTTTTGTTGGCAATGACACCTGAGCTGAACGGGGCCTGGGCCTGGGCCTTGGTCCCGCTGCTGCTTGCCCCACCCTCGAAATGGTTCATCCCGTAGGGCCTCTTCCACACTTGAAAGGGACGGCCGGTGGGGATCAAAGGAAGGTTGGATGGTGCCATAGTAGCAAAGGGATTCGACTCAATGGGCCTGTTGTTGGCCCATGATGATCCCAATCCATGGCTACTAGTACAACCATTACCAACCTTCTTGTTTGCCTCCATTTTCAATATCTCTAGCTAGCTAGCTTTGTCTCTCTCCAAGTAAACAAGAGATGCAATAGAAAACACGATAGGGGAGTAGGTAAATGATATGATTCTTATAACCCTTGGAAATCAATAGGTACAAGTAATTTGGCTGCAATGTTAACAAGGGATTAGCTAGGCCACATGTTTATACAGAAAAGATACAGTATACTTACCATATATTACCATCCCCACATTATTGATTGGCGCCTACAAGGCTGTCATTTGTAAATTTCAAATATATCTAAGAGAGTGAACTACAAAACTAGCCCTGAGAAAATCTTTACAAATTATGTTGGATAATTGTTGTTGTGTTGGGCAGTTTGGTCAATTTGCACAACATTATTAGATAACTCATGATGCTTAATTTTGAACTTGGTTTTTCCTTTTTTATGTTTGTGTTTATCTCTAGAAATTTCTTGACCGCAACGGTTGTATAAATGTAACTCTCCTCTCATCTCACGTACAAGCGTCAACTTCTTACAAATTAACGGTAATCTTATAATATGTGGTTGTGAGAAGAACGTTGTATGTAAGCTAAGATACTCTAATAATGAGAAGAAAGTTTTAAGATTTTCACTTTTTTTGTTTTCTAATTGTAATTAAGATATTTTTTGTTTTCTAATTGTAATTAAGATACTCTAATAAATGTGGAAATAAATGATAGCTGTCACTTGTGCTAATTGTAATGCGGTAGGAGAATATATGTCCCAGAAAATTTGAAACTATTGAGGCAAAGTATGAAACCCTAACCACCGCATGCATGCAGTACAGCAATATTGAATCAGATAAATTGTGCCACGTGTACTACCTGACATTCACTCTAGGTAAATTTTTCTATCCTAATAGTACTAGTGAAGTACATGCACTTAAATTTACTAGCTTTGGATCATGAGGAGGATGAAGATGAAGAAAAATTTTCTCTTGTAATTTATGTAAATCATAGTAGTCCATATAAAGACTTAAATTCTTGCACAGAAATTATGGGTTTGTTATTTTGTTTGGAATTCTTTTCGGTACTATTTTTCGCCTTCATCTATGGGTCTATAGATGTATGTAATAAGAAAATAAATTGTTTAAAACAATTTCTAAATTGTGAATCAAACGAGGCCTAATTGGTTATTCTTCAAAAAGGGAAACACAGTTGAAAATGAAAAGCAAACAAAAAGAAATCTTGTATTTTTTTCTAATAATAGAAAAAACATTGATACAAATGTATCTAAGTTGTACGGGTATATAATGGAGCATGTATATCCTCATGTGAATCCAAATCTGCATTAAGGTTTTTCAATTTTAGATTCTTATGTGGAAATTCACTTGGTTTGACTAGATTTATCTACAAGAAAGAAAAAAAAAATCTTGAAATCTTATAAAGAAATACATTGATTTAAACAAAAAAAATTCGTAATGCATAAATGTTTATAAAATATTATGAATTAGTGTTAAGGTATATGACATTCATGATGTTTTAAGTTGATTAATGGATAAAGGCAAAGACTATATAAATGACGTACTTCTTATTACCTATTGGATTTTCATCAAACAATTGGGAGTACATATGATATGTCTCTTATTAAATTATTTGGGCTTGATGAATTGGGCCTTCCTTAGTGCTTGATTGGAATTTTGTCCATTTCAAACTTTTCTTAAATTCAAAATTTTTTTATATGGCTTAAATTCGAACATTTTTAATAAACGAACCAAATATACCCTTTTATAATTATAGTTTTAAAAAATTTACGGTAGCTGGACAAGTAATAACACACTCAATAGTACATGCGCATGATGTGTGTGTTTGGTTTATTAGTGAAAGTGATAGCAAATCCCGTTTGCGTTGGTTTTTACCCTTGGATTAGTTGGATATCACTAGCAAGCTTTGTGGTAATTTTACTAGGGTATGTAGAAATGTACTACGGGTTTTTTTTTTTTTTGAATAAGCCAATGTTTTAAGTAGTACTATTCAAGGACGGATGCATGTTGTGGGTTATATGTGCTGCAGCCCATATAATCATTTTTTATTTTACTAAAGTAGTTCTTATCCTAGTCCATTTTCAGTTTTGACCGCCAATGTTTCTCATTTGAAATTTGAATTCACACCTAATGATATTGTGGTAATAGGGTAACTTGAGACAAAATTGGCTATAAATTTTGTATCAGGAAACATAAAATATGCCATAAAAATCTCTTTGGGTTCAATCCCCCTCCTCAAAAACAGGTTAGAAATGTCTGTATGCCATATCCTTTATATGGCATCTAGCCACGTACATTACAATATGTGTCCTAACCAAATACAATGCATACATCTAGCAAAGATAATATGATTTGCCCAAATACAATGCATACATCTAGCATATGCACACACATATATATTGTAGTATTTTATTGTCAAACTGCCAATCTATGAATCACGTGTTTAAATAAAAATAATCAAACGATGAATCTACCCAATTAATAATTCAAATTGACTGGCTAATAAAATAAATTGCCAAATTGTATGGTAAGAAAACATTTCCTTATATGCATATATATTTCCTATTATAATTAAAATGAGACTAATTTTTGAGTCATTACCTTAATTAGATTTTTCTTTTGGTGCCATGGAGGCTAGAAATTTCTCAAAATGATTAAATGATTAAAGCCTAAAATAAAGACAAAATGATTAAATTGAAAAATGCCCTTTACAAATATATATTTTATTTAACTCAAAATAACTATACAAAAGGGGTTGTTATTGGAAACAAATCGGAAATGATAATTAATATTGTAAATAAATTCAGGCCTTTTCCATACTATATATTAATTTATACAACAAATTATTGGACAATCAAATAATCTGAAATTAATTGCTTGAAACTTATAGTTACGGTTTTACTTGTAACTCGAGAAGCGTTTTAGCAACAGAAAATGTAATAGATGTAATCATGTAACAAAGTAAATTACTCAAGGAAATTTTAATTAACCACAACACAGTCAGGTGAATACATATAGTGACGAAATTAAATATTTTTAGGGCAGTTAATAACCACTGTATACGTCAACCACTTGAAATTATTTTTTATTAGTAGATCTTATGAGTAAATATAATTGAAGTATGGACAGTATATTGCCATAGGCTTAATTTTCACTGAAACATATATAATGGACAAGTAGGGCTGGAGTACGTTTGAAATATTCTAATGAAATTCTATAGCAAATGAGACAAATATAGCTACCAATTGCACTCCATATTATTCATTTCTCTTTTTTATATAAACACACCAGAAAGAGTTCATTGAGCAACACAAAAATAAAACTAACGTACAACACTATTAATTCCACCAAGCTAGCTAGCAATCATCAATTAACTCATGATGAAATTTCACATGAACTTGTTGAAGGACGACCCAGCTGGGTTCTGCAGATCAGGATCAATATTATCCATGTCCGTATCATAGGTCATCACGATCGTATCCACAAACGACGGTTCATCCTGAAATTGGTTCCCAGTAGTTGGGTTCACCATCTGGCGCCGGTCGAACCCAGCCAGTTGGCCCGGTTCATTAGATTGATTCGAGCCATGGTCAACTTGCGGGTTCAAATCCGCCAAATTCACCATTCGAATCGGAACTTCATTCCCAATAAATGGGTTCGCTATCTGAGCGTCGAACCCAGCTGGTTGGCCCGGTTCATTAAATTGAACCGACCCATGGCCAACTGGATGGTTCAAATCAGCCAAATTCACCATTCTTGGGTTCACTATCTGGGGGTCGAACCCGGCTGGTTGGCATGGTTCATTAAATTGAACCGGGCCATGGACAGCTGGCTGGTTCAGATCGGCCAAATTCAGCATTTGGTAACCTGCAGGAGTGTTGAAACTCTCTGCTGCTGCTGCTGCCGCCTGTCGTCTCTGAAATTCAAACAGCTGCAGCAGAGAGTCTCTTTGTTTCTTCAGTTCCTCACATTCAGCTGCATATAAACACGCATGTATATATGCAAGGTTAAGCGCCTAGCTTCATGTTAATATTCATGAAGAGAGAGAGAGAGAGAGAGAGGACCTTTTTTGAAACAAAGTTCGCCAGTATAGGCAGAAAAGTTTTGCTTCAATGAACTGTTTTCTGCTCTCGTCAACTTATTTTCACCATCAGCGTATTTGACTCTTGAACCGTTGACAGCTATTTCAGCCTGCAACACATGGTGTATACATATACAACGCACATGTGTTTTAACAATTATTTTTCTATAAACTATTTGTAAAACTCATCATCTTCTTTATCATCTCTGTAATAGACCTGTGTTTACGGAGTCGCACTTCTATTATAGAGAAATTTATAAAAAATGGTGAGTTAAAATGAAGCAATATCAAAAATATTCTCTTACTAAATAGTCTGACATATTATTATATTATCAAATTGTGAATCAGAATCATTCAATATCAAATGAAATCGTATTATAATGTATTCTTGATTCACAGTTTGAAAACAAATTATCTCAAATTTTGTAAGAGAATATTACTCATATACATGTAATTATAATAAACGAGAATATGAGTAGCATCAGGTGAAAAATTACTTCTAGAGCTTTTACTTGCATCTCGAGTTGCGATTTATAGTTTTCCAGCTTCTCCCGATACGTCTGTGAATATTTTCGACTCTTCTCAATTCTAAAGACAACATATCGAAATATTGTAAAATTATATATAAAAAAGATTAAGAAATTATGATAAGAAAATTAAAATGCATGTTTTTTTGAGTGGATCCACAATATATGATGCGTTCTTCATATACAGGTTTTTAGAAAAGAGCTGGATTGGAGTGTGAAAAGTGATCCAAGTTCAAATAACTTCCAATAGCCATATACTTTTTAATAGAGAGGTATTCATAGTAAGAAGGCTAGATAAGCAACCTTTTCAGCTTAATGGAGTCCACATTAGGGACTGCAGATTCAGTAAAACCCTCATGGAGTTCAACCTCCATGGTCTCAGAGTTCGGTTCTTCAGTTTCTGGGATCGGTGCAAGTCCTTTTTCAGGGTTACCACTGTTACTGGATGGTGGCAGCTGTGGTGGGATCTGAGGCAGTTCCTGCTGGGTTGTCTTGTTGTTGTTGGAGCCCTCCATATATTTGTTGGTTTTTACCTGAAAAATACAAGCAGCCAAAGCTATATTAGTGCACACCAAGAAGACCCAAAACACCAAAACAAAGCATATACAGTCATACTAACCTCACAAAAGATTATAAGCAAGAAATGATGATTAGAGCTAGCTAGTGAGTAGCGAGTAGGTGGGTTTGCTATATGTCCCTTTTATAGATGCTAGGCAAGGGGAAAAAAGAGAGAGAGTGATGCTTGGATAAGATTAGGGTTTTAAGAGCATGAAACATACACTTTCTTTTTTCATTATTTCGAGATAAAATCGAGGTAATTAAATAAAAACAAATTCATAAATCCAAACCTGAAAATTAAAGTAAATGTAAAACAAATAAGTTCAAATTATAGCGCGAATTTTGAAATACATATATGAACGTCATACACGTGCGAACAAAACAAATACGCAATTTAATCAATTATAGATGGTTAATTAATTCGCACGGCAATTGATTTAATTTGAATCAACTAATCCGCGGGTTATGTTGATAAGAGTACGGGCGCCTACGTCTACATTTTCGTCTTTTCTTTTACATGGTAGGAGTGCTGTCTATGTTTATTGCCTGAGGAATACAAGCTGTTCTTGACATTTATGATATTTGCATATTGATTACTAGACTGTAACTGGTTTTCAGCCATCTATACCTGAGATGTATGTGACTCTACATGCCAATTCAAAATTATTTCCATTTTAATTTCCAGTGGCAAGTGCTAAATCATAACGAAACTTCGCCCCACCTGCATATATGTAGATAGGGAATATATATATATATATATATATATTTTGGCCGGTTATATATATTTGGGTTGATTAATAAATTTTTTCAATTTTTTCTTGATAGTTATCACAATAAAGCTAGAAAAAGCAATCATTTGGTTTCTCATCTTTACATTCTTGTTTCGCGAGAGGAGCATTGAAGGTGATACCGTGAGAGAGTACTAGAGTTTCCAATTACAAGAATAGAAAATTAAATGTTAATTCCTACGTGGCTAAAAACTCTGATATCTTGAATACATCTACAGTCAATATGTGTTTAATTACTGCGTAACTGTCAATAACAAAACATTTGAATTACAAGCCCAAACAAAGCAAACTCTCTTATATTATTGAATAAAGCTGGTAAACTATATTTTTGTTTATGTGATTTGACCCGAAAGTACATTTGATACTTGTGGTTTCAATTTTCTCAATTTGATCCTTATGTTTTATATTTTTTACAATCTTAAGACATTATACGCCTAAAATGAAATTTTTTCTCAAATCAAAACTAATAACTTGTTTAAACTAGTAAGTTTTACTTAAGAATGACTAAAAATTATGTATATAACTTTGAATTTTTTATTGTCAAACAATAATTTAAAGAATCACAAACTTAAAGTTCAAACTCAAAATTTTGTGAGCCTCAATTTCTTTAGCAAACAAATACTAAAATAAAAATTGAAATAAGTTTTAAAAAGCCCATAAGATGGTCTTAATTTCAATCCCTCAACAATTTTTTTTTTGAAAACAAGTGGATAATTTATCCCTAAAAATTTGAGTTTTGTTAAAATTGTCCTAATATTACAAATAACATAAAACATAGAGACCAAATTGAAAAAATTGAAACCACGAGGACCGAATGTGATTTCGAGCCAAAACAGATGAACCAAAAAAATAGTTTACCCTTGAATAAACGGGGCACTAGGCCCAACCAAAGCAATTATTGGATCATGATCCTCTACTCATTTGTCTACCATGCTTTTAATTTTGGCTATCAACCTTCTCACATTTTCCTTTCTCTCTCTTTGATGACCAAAATTAAAACATGATAGAAAAATGGTAGATAAATAGGTTGTGGATCCGATCCCAACTAAACAATAGTCCTGGGCCCAAGTTTTGTAACAAAAGAAGTCATACTACTAGGCAGACGAGAATGATAACATAACAAGCCCAAATCATTATAAAGAGCCCAAATGCTCTAGCAGTAACCAATTAATCCAACTTTAACAATTGAAAATAATAACAAAAATAAAATAAACAAAATATACTAGAGTATTCGACAAAATTATATATTTGTAGTGTGGATGCGATGAGATCAAAAAATTATAAAAATTGATCAATATGATATGAAAGTTTGATGAGCGTTTCTTGATGGTCCGGTAATGTTTTCGAAGCCAATACATGTGTTGAGGGAGTGTGAAATTTTTATAATTGATAATAAGAATGAGTGTTTTTTTTTTTATTATATAATTGAACCTATGCCTAATTATCCGTTTTTTAATTACATTTTATAAAATGGAACTCGATTCAACTATCTCAATATTTACTCATGACCCCACTACCTTTTACAAGCTTAAGATCTTTTAGTATCTTGTATAGGTAGGTTTGAAAACCGTAAAAACGACCGAACTAATCCGAACCAAATCGAAAAAGTTGATTTTTGACAAAAAAATTGAACTGGTTGACCAAAAATTGAATTGAACCGAACCAACCATCTCTTAGGTTTAATTCGATTTTGATCTTCAGAAAACTGTATGAACCAAACCGAACCGATGACCACCATTTTCTTAAAAATCTTTTGCACTGTAATCTTAATGAATTTATAATTTCTTTAATTTTTTAGTTGATGCATTAAACTTCCATCAATAGTTTAGGATGTTTTAGGCTTCAAAGATGACATATAACAAGATTAGTAGAAATCATCGGCTCGAACTTGGAATCGCGTGAAACTTGGCAGGCTGATTGGAATGGATGAGTTGAACAAAACCAGCCACTGCCTAAGCGCATTTTCGGCCAATTCTATCGTTTAGGCCCTCAAATTAGCTTTTTCTTTAATTTCGCATTTTTGTCAACTTATTTACATTTTGGCCCTATAAAAGGGATTGTAATTTTTCATTATTTGCATCTTTTGACATTATTATTACTCTAGGAATTTCTAGGGTTTCAATAAACAGGGAAAAAAAACAACAGAGATTTTTAAAAATGGATTCTAAATGTTAAAAGAAGTGAAAAAAAAAAAGTGCCAAGCCAAATAGATTGAACCAAACCGATGGAGTTTAGATTCGGTTCAATTGTGAATAATTTTAATGATGAAATTGAACCGATTCTTTGTAATAGGTTTGATTTGAGCCAAACCAAAACGAACCCACCCCCTAAGTATCTTGGACGGGTTTTGTAAGCAAACTTTTAAACTTTTTAAAATGGATGTGGTGTAGCCGTAAAGGGAACATTTTACATTTACATATAGAGTTATAGACTAGGGCCGCCCAAATTTAATATTAAAAAAGACAAACAGAGCAGGTATAGTTGGTTCGGGTAATTGATTAGGAGAAGAAATGCACTGGTGCTGTGCCTTAGACTCAGTAGCCACCCCATGTCCTGTGCCGGAAGCTCGACTACAACTACGACTGCCTTTCAACACCACCTCTAGTTCTTCACTTGGTCCTCTTCTCTCTCCCAGATCAATTTCAGGCACTACCACCACCAACTCTCTCCGCTCCAGTACACTCAGATACCCACCAACAACAACAATCAGCAAGCCTCGCCGCCAAGTCACGTCAGCCCCCGCCACTATGCTTCCAGAAAACCCGGTCCTCTCTGATGTTTGCGCCACCGCTATTTCCGGCGCTGTAGCTCTTTTCTTTCTCCTCTTGTGGGAACAGACCGCCAAGCATAGGGTCTTCGACCAGGTCAAGATCCCATCTTTTGTTTCTCTTTGGCTACCCATTATAACGTATGAAATATACGTGTTATATGCTTGAATACTATTTTGGTACACAATTTTTCGTCTAACCTTTGGTGGGTATTATTGGGTTCTGATTGATTTGTTAGAAAGCACTGATTTTGATTAGTTTACTAATCACTCACAAATGAGACTCTTGATGTGAAGAGTAGGATCCAAAGCATACCACATGTAGCAAAATTGTATCTGCGGCTTAATTCTTAGTAAGGGTTGTTAATATTTTCTTCTTCAAGCGAGAGCTGAAGAGTGAGTGAGTGGCATTTTAAAAACTTAACCAGTGAGTGTTTGGTGGTTCACAGCCTCTGTGGTAGTCACCCATCTGAAAATGCTTTCAGATTTCTTATCTACTACCATCTTTTAATAGCATGATTGTAATGGGTTTTGTTATATTGTTTGTTGTCTGTGGGTCTTAAGCCAAAGAAAGGGGATCCACTGTTATCCTGCCTCATTAAACCTCAAACAAGGGACTGATCAATTGAGATGGGATGTGATGGATGGTTTTACAATCCAGGAGTTGTATCAGTCTTTACAATCTTGTTGTCTCAATATGTTATTATTTCTAATTCTCAGCCTTATTAGGGACCTCTGATGATAAGTTTACAAACACAGCTTTAGTATACATGGGTTACAATGATTTCAAATTACAATGTAGGAACCTGATTATCAGAAATTACATTGCTCTTGTAAATTTATTTGCTTTAGACTTTGTGGATGGGTTTTCCCTTCTTTGGATATAGCAGCAGATAAATCTGATCCTAACATGGGTTGTGTTTCAACATCTGCATTATGAGATCAAATCTTTACAGGATTTTAATTTAATCATTAGAGATTTATTTTGTTATAATCGACATTGGTCAATCAAAATGGGACTTGTAGCTTCACCTTCTTAACATAACTTGTTGTCCTAGAAAACCTTTACATCTAAAAGTTTTTTATCCTTTCTTTTGTAGAAACTCAATAGGAAGCTTGTGCATGTGAGCATTGGCCTAGTTTTCATGCTTTGCTGGCCGCTATTCAGGTAATCTTATGACTAAAGTGGTTATTTTAATAACTTTATGATGCATCTGCCTAATAATAGCTACTATGTATAATTGCAGCTCTGGCCATCGAGGAGCACTTTTAGCATCTCTTATTCCGGGTGTCAATATTATAAGAATGCTTCTATTGGGACTTGGAATATATAAAGATGAAGGAACAGTGAAGTCAATGAGCAGATTTGGAGACTACAGGTAGCGATTTTGAAACAATTGTTGGTTCAAGGATGTCAAGATAGATTATTTCTGCCATAATCGCTCATATGTGTGACTCTGTCCTTAGACTTGGTTCCACCTAGAGAGTTACATTGTTAACTTGCTATGAAGTAACCCCAGCTGCTTGACCTTTTTTTTTTTTTTATGAGTCAAAATATTTTTTATTAATGTTATATAGGAACACATACAAACACAATGAACAAGCTTTGCACTGGATATACATATAAATCCTGTAATTTCTAGCTGCCAGAAGCATCTAACAATATTTCTGGTCAACATTGTGCAACATCTACAATAAGCAACATCCTAAGAAACAACAGTCTTCTAATCTGCGTGAATAGAGAAGAAATGATATCTTAAGAAACTACAGTCTTCCCTTCTTTCGAAGTCCAGAATAATGCCTCAAAGTGGACATTATCCCACAAGCATGCCACTTTCTGCCTGCTATTTTTCAAATATCCTTTTATTTCGTTCCTATCCATACCACCCAAAAGACAGCCAACACTCTACAATTTCACAAGCCTTTTGGTTTCTTCCCCCAAACCCAAACCCACATCCCAATCTAAATCTTGCAATTGCTTTCTTATGACCTTGACTAAGAGGAAATTACTTTCTCTCATAATAAAGCAGAAGGAACAGGCTATGGTTATTTACCAGCTTGGTGGCCGTTTAAATTATAATACCTGCCAGTGGTGACCAAATTTCTACAATTGAGCCATGCCTGAGCAAAGACTAAAAACAAGATTTGTTTTTTGCTTTTGACATTGATTGGTTACCTAAGTTTCATACATGATTTCTAATTTGCCTTTACCTTTCCATGCATCAGGGAACTTCTTAAGGGACCACTGTACTATGCCACGGCAGTAACTTTCGCTTGTATAATATACTGGAGAACTTCCCCTATTGCAATTGCTGTAATAAGCAATCTGTGTGCTGGAGATGGTATAACTAATTGATTCAGTTTGTTCATTTTTTTGTGTTGATTTAGGTTGACTTTTACCTTCTCTAGTAAAATACTTGAGCTCTTGAATAATTGCACAACAGAACTGGTCAGGACTTCTCTCAAATAACTGCTAATGAAGGCTTATAATTGTTTTCACTTGCTTGTTTCAGGTTTAGCAGACATTATTGGTAGGCGTTTTGGTACTCAAAAAATTCCATACAACAGAAACAAATCTTTAGCTGGTAGTGTTGCAATGGCATCTGCTGGTTTTGTAGCATCTACTGGGTAACTTTTTCTGGCTTATTTTGGTGCTCTCTTAGATCGATTGAACTTCAGAATCTAGCGTGTTTCTTAATGGTAGTTAATGTTGTGACAGGTATATGTACTATTTCTCCACATTTGGATTTGTTCAGGAGAGCTGGGATATGGTTTTAGGTTTTCTGGTTGTGTCTCTTGCCTCAGCACTTGTAGAATCACTCCCAATAAGCACAGAGCTTGATGACAACCTAACAGTTCCACTTGCTTCTATATTAGTCGGCAGTCTTGTTTTCTAATTTGTGTAATCCTTGTAAATAGAAGCCATGGAAAAGTTGATGAAGGCAAGTTTGGCGATAATCAATAGCATTTGGCCAACTTGATTGGGTGTTGTATTGTATGTGTACTCTAACATTGTTGCTTAGTTTGACAATTTGTAACTGATACTGTATCAATAAATGAAAGAACTTTGAATACTCTTTCGTGAAAATTAACATGATAATGCAGGTAGACGAGCAATTTGTGAGTCCCAGAACATACTAAGGTCATAGTAGCAGTAGCTCAAAAGACTGACAATGCAGGTGACTTGAGCATTTTTTCCTGCCTGCATGAATTTCCAAAATGAATGGAATAAAGGGGTATTCTCTCACGAATTTGGAGCCATAGCTACTTAATGATCCAGATGATTAGGTCAGTCTACCAACCCAAAATGAGAGTGATACTGATATCTGAAATCATGCATCCAAACCACTGTTCAAAATAAAGGAGACTTTGGAGTATAAAATATGCCAGCAAACTATGGAACTATATAGAAGATATTTGGTGAATAATGATTGACAATTCAGTTACTATCAAAACCACAATATAATGGCTTTAAAACTAGTGGTAGGGGTTAAAGAGACATTTAACAATGGCCCAAATTTAGAAGGCTCACAGCCACATCCCAGAAATCCAAGTCAGCCATACAAGACAAATAGAATTGCTCTGCAGTCTGCAGTCTAAAACCAAATCTGGGCATGCAAAAGCGCCTGTTATGGTGGATCAGACCTTCTGGTAATTTCATTACTGCAACTCAATGGAAGTTCTGGTTCAGCATCATCATCATCGCGAGTCCTCCTCTTCTTTTTCCTTATCAAGCTACTGCATAGTGAAAAACAACAGTTGGGGGGCTTTGCAACAGAGTCATCTTCTCCTGATTGGGCTCGCCTGCAGAGACAAGGAAGCACAGCAAGGCAGATAATGAAAGAAACAAAGAGAACAATAAGAACCACCATCATGATCTCTCCATGCAAGGCATAGTGCCTATCACCCAACAACAGAAGCCCATCTTGATCATGATCTTTTGGAGGAGGACTAGGACTAGTGTTAGGAGCCATGGAAGGTGACATAGCTAGCAGTAGGGAAGCTTTGTGAGGTGCCCATGTTGCTGCTGTTACTGTCATCACCATCTCTAATAAATAATAATCTCTTCCTTGCTAAGTTATATTCTATTATATTTCTACCCAGTGGGCGTTTTTTTGTTTGTGAAGTAATTAATAATCAGAGTATGAAAGGTTTGACTATGGCAGTATATCCAACAACAACTTCTCTGCCTTCGTTAGTGTATGTGTCTCACCGCTATTTAAGGGGTGTGGCACTCATCTTAGGCTACTCTGGGCCTGGTAGTGGGCCAACCTTCTTTTGTAATTCCCCTCTTGTTTTTTCTGTAGGCTTTTTTAGGAAGAAGGTCATGGATTGGTGGGTCCGTCCTACCTAAGCCCAAACTTTTCTCAAAGCCTGATACAACATTGACTACAGAACTGGCCGCCAGGCTTTGCTTTTTCTTTTTCTTTTCCGTGTGGGGTTCATCGTTCATCCTGAAAGTGAAAACTTCGTGTCATATTTTCATGTTTTTTTTTTTTTTAAAGAAAAAAAAATAGAGAACTTAAAGGGTACAATTGGAACTTACATTTTGACCTTCGGAGATGCAAAAATTAACTCTATCATTGGAGCTATAAGTTGCCAAATGTTCAATTTCTTGTCAACTATATTATATTAATAATGTTATACTTATTATATTTTTTTATTATATTTTTATACTATCTTACGTGTCATTATTTTATTGGACAAAATATTTTTTTTCTTTTTAAGTTTTTATTTTTATTTGTTAGTATCCAATGTATGAATGTCATGTAAATTGTTACATAAAATGGTATGAAATTATGATATAAAAATGTGACATATCTAGCATTACTGATATTATATATATGAAGGGATTTGAAAACAAGAGAGTCATTAACTTTCATGCTTTAATCTATAATTCTAAGAGGAAAGTTGAATTATGTTAATAGTTTTCCTTATAATGAATATAATGTTATTTTTTGTGCCAAAAAAAAAAGAATATAATGTTATTTTAAATCTAATGTGATAACTGATAAGGAATATTAGTGTAATTTTGGAGCATATAATAAGTCAAAAAGTAAAAGTTAGGCGAGTGTAATAGATTGTATATATTTAATTTTTGCCAATGCATGATCAATAATCCGTTGTCGTCCAGCGGTTAGGATATCTGGCTTTCACCCAGGAGACCCGGGTTCGATTCCCGGCAACGGAACCTTTTAGTTTTTTGAAGTTTCAATTTTATTGGCCAGAGCAAACTAAGAAAGTGGCATGGCACGCTACGATTAGTTCAAGTGAAAAACAGATGCACGCGCGTCGCAGTGGATCGCCACCTTTCTCCTTCCAAAATTCATCGTTTAATGGTAAAGACCAGAAGATAGAAAGGCCTCTCAGACTCAGAGCCAGCTTTGGATCTTTTTTTCTCTGCCTTTCGAACAATCAGTGAGTCCTCTCTCTCACCAAGCTCTCTTTCACTCACACACACACAGAGTTTTTCTTCTTAGATCTGTAAATTCATGTCGATCTCGCCAAGATTTAGTTAGGGTTCTTATAATTCTTGGTTTCTATCAGAGTTTCTAGTCTTACCAAAATGACCTTTTGCTTTTACTTGTATATGACTTTTTGATAAATTCTTTGTATTTCGGTAGGTGATAAACCCATTTAGCTCTCTCATGTCGCATCCTAATGAAGATAGTCATGCTCAGGTATTCATCCATTTACATTCAAAGGAACACCGTTTCCTTCTTTTTCGATTTTGGTGTTTTGGTTTCTGACCTGCAATCTGGAAATGAGAAAAAGATGGCATTCACCAAATTTTAGCTTAAAATCTTGCTGTTATGTCATTCCTCTTGTGCACCAGAAGACGTTGAAGGATTTTAAATTTTTGGTTTGGGTCTGTATGTGAGTCAATTTATGGATTGAGGAACGATAGGGAAGATTCAAGTAGTCTTGGTAAATTCATTGAATTTATATGTTCTTTACCTCTGGCATTATTACACATCAGTGTTTAATAGCCAGGTTGTTGTGTACTAGGAATTTGTTCATTGTAGATGGAATTGATCATGGTCTTGGACATCATACTTTGGTTGGGTGATCACATCTTTTGGAGAAAGAGTGAATTGCGAATACCCATGATTCGAGGGTTGTTCTGCAGATTATCCAATTCGTGGTTAAAATGCAGCAAAAAATGGAAAAATCAAAATGTGAGTATGTATATATGGGGGATGCTCAAAGGCTAATCCCTCATGATAATCATAAGTTGCTACTTCAAAGCACCATAGGTTTTTCTGTTTGTTGAGGAATGGTTCTTGTGTATGCAAAACCTAGAATAGAGACAATTCAGTCTTTCTTGATCCTGTGTAATGTAATTAAAAACATAAAAATATTTCATATTTCATTGGTGCATGTAAAAATCAGTCGACAATATAGTTTTCATAGTTCTTTTCTATTCTTGCTTGTGGTTGCAGCTTTCATCTCATATTTTTGGGGATCTCCTCGATTCTATCATTGTTGATGTTGCGTCTGAGTGTCATCGACTAGCAAGGTTGGGTCTCGATCGTAATTTTGAAGAAGAGGAAGAAGAACTAAGGCTGTCAACCCAAGCACGGGTAAGGGTAGCTGATCCTAGTAATAGTGGCGAAGCAAATAGCAAGTATGTGGTTGACATATTTGGACAGAATCATCCTTCTGTAGCCAATGAAGTATTTGACTGCATGAATTGTGGTCGAGCTATCATGGCTGGGAGGTTTGCTCCTCATTTGGAGAAGTGTATGGGAAAGGTGATTCTCTGTTATCTTCATATGGTGGACAGCTGTCCATTTAAACTTTTATGATTATTTTTTTGATAAAGATAAAGAAAAATCCTTCAGGGAGGGCCATATCTACAGTTTGCATTCGCTATGATGGAAACTAATAGGATATTGTGTTCCTTTCCTCCACCACAGGGTAGAAAGGCGCGTCCCAAGGTGACAAGAAGTAGCACAGCTGCACAGAACCGGCATTCACGAAGCAGCCATGTTTCCACATACTCCACTTATTCAAATTCCAACAGCACAAGCCGGTTATCAAATGGAACATCCGGTGGTGTTGCAGGTGAGGAGTACTCAAATGGTGCATTGGAAGAACCATGAAACAAATTTAAGCACCAGTGAGTGTGTGAGCTCTACTAGCTCTATTGGGAAGCAAATAGATATCATATCATATACCTTGCTTAGGATGTCATGTTTGTGCAAAGCGAAGGTGAATTTTAATATATGCTTCTGATGGTTTGGGCCATCGCAGCATAATCTGACTGGAGTTATAGTGACCGCATTCTTTTTCAGTATATAGTATTCTTGACCATGTCTCACTCGAATGATAATTCTGAATTTTATACAAGTTAATTTTGGCTTCAAATTCAAATCTGTTAGTGTATCAATACAAGCACGAGAAAATTTTGAATTTAATGATGAGGTGCTGGGGTTATCAATGACTCAAATAAAGAACAAGGTTGACACTTGTAAGTAAAATGTGGCTGATTCCAAAAAGACAACAACAATTGGTCCAATAGTTCTGACCAAAAATGCTAAGGACCATGTATAGATTATAGTTTAGTTTGGTTTCTCAAGTTGATGGGCAGCAAAAAAAAGTTCCGTTGCCGGGACTTGAACCCGGGTCTTTCGGGTGAGAGCCGAATATCCTGACCAACTAGACTACAACGGAATTATTGGTAGGAGTATTGTATTATCAACTATCTAAATAATGGCTTAGTAGTGGTGATCCTTGTCCATTACCTGCATTTATCTCTTGTATCTTAAGATTCCTAACAAAAATATTTCTGTAATTGACATCCGTCTTCCTCTTTTTCTCATGCTTATATAGTAGACTAAACACAGGATTCCTACCAATATTTATTGATTTAATAGTTAGTGAAAAATATCACTAAAGTAGTAATAAAGTAATAGGTAATTGATCTAAGCAACCCTTTTTAAGTGTTCATTATGAAAATACCCACTTTATCTATTTTATTAAGCATGGTAGTAGTGCCGTGACAAAATGGAGAAAAGCGGAGAAATAAAGAAATGTTTTGAAAGTGCAAGACAGCATTGGGCATTTAGCCATGTAAAGACGAAAATAGGAATGAAGTTTCCTTGTCAAACCGAATCAGAAGAACACAAAAGTCCTCAATTAATCTAACAGAAATCCTCTGAAACAAAACCCCCCGATTGATATGATAGCATGAATTGTGTTAGGCACACACTCACTGCACATCTGTACAAGCATACTTGCGAGCCTTCCAGCAATGCTTAATAGTATAACTAGCAAAAGTAAATTTAGGTATAGAATTTATGCCAAAATAAAAATTGCAACCCACAAAATAGTCCAACATCGAAGTGTCACTAAGAAGGCTAAAACAAGAATAAAAGTACATCAATCTCAACCACATCGAATGTATCTTCATCATTGCCAGCGCCACACTAGTGCTTCATGATTAAATAAATCATCCTGAAGCAAACACGAAGAAGACTTGCTTTAATCAGCATTTTAACCATGAAATGTGAATCAAACACTAACAATGCCAAATGAAGCATATTATTGTCCATTAATTCATGTTACACTGCCTGTTACCCTAACTCTACAAGATGAATTTTAATCAGTCTAGGATCTAGTCGGCATTATTGTTAGCTTGATATACACAGTGCGAAAGAGTGTTAGCTTGATATACATTGTTGACTCATTCTCTTACAACTTAAGTTTTTGGAGTTTAGTGGTTGTCTATAAATTAAAATCATTTCTAGAACTCTCCCAACAAAATCCACTGCTGCATTTCGACCAGATTTCTTTTCTCCTACAGTTGAAAGAATCCCAAACACAGCCAAACCCATTTGCTTGTTGACCACACATTGTTAATCTATAATTCTATATAATTACTGTTTTAGCTCACTCATGTTTTCATATATGTTCAGTGTAGGTTTCAAATAAGGATGAAGTCCTTATTTGGCAATCACAGTTAAGATGGGTGATAAGAGTGACTAGTAAAGCTAGAATTAAAAACTAATCTCTGAAAACAACATTGGGAGTGGCTCCTATTGGTAAGATAAGAGAAAGTTTAGTTGGTATGGAGATACACAATGTAGATCATTGGTTAGAGTAAATTGAAAATGAGAATCATGATGAAGCATATTTGGGGTTGCACAGTCATGGCTTCCCCCGAGAGGATTACCTCTTTAATGGTACAACATACCTCAAAATCATCCTTCACAATCCCAATGTACTACTACGGGAGTTGAATTTGGGGGATGTCAAAGTTACTTGGTGCCACCATAACATACAAAATTACAGAGCAGAGAGCATTTGTAATGTCGTCTGGGAATTCACAAAAAATCCCAACCAATACCAAACTTGATTAAAATAGGAAAAAAAAGACAGAATCCCTATTCTCAAATACAACATCCACAAGAGCAAAAGTGTTGAAGCAAAGTAATTTGATTTTAATTACTTGTAATCAGTATCAAATTTTAGTTAATGGGTTCAGTGTTCTTCACCAAAAGTGCCAAATAACAAACACCATAATCGCCAACCACTACTATTGAAGCAATTGAAGGCAGCACAAGAAGCAATTACTGAAGAGTAGACAAAATAAAAGACAATGAGTGTACCTCTTCCAATTGATAAAAATCAGCTTGGCGATGCCCAAACTCTCCACAACCATAACAATGTCCCTCGAAATAGTTCCTGGGCCTCCCCTCCGAAGCAGAAGACCTCGCCTTAGCCTCAGCCTCATAACGCGCTTTGTCTATCTCCTTCCAAGCCCCAATCTGACTGAGCTTCTCGCTCACCTTCTCCAATCCCATCCTATCTGAATCTGACCCATCCAAGTCCATGTTCACTGTAACCGCAGTAATCGCATCGTTCCAACTCTCCGGAAAGCTATTCAAGAGCATCACAGCCTGCAATGCCTTCGGCACTTTCAGTCCCTCGCTCTCGAGCTCGAAAGCCATCGAACCCATCTCCAAAATGTGCTCCACGTAGCGCCTGAGCTTGACCATCCTCCGAGACATGGAGGGTTTGGTGAAGGAGGCCGTGAGAGCGTCCATGAGGGACTTGGCGGTCTCGTGGTGGTTGTAGCTCATGTAGACGTGGTTGCTTAGTGCTCCGAGGATGATGTGGCGGGCTGTGAAGTCGTTGTCGACCCATTTCTTGTGGCGAGCGACGTCGTCTTCTTCTGGGGGTTGAGTTCATAAGTGGACGAAGCCCAATTTTTGCCTCCATATGAGAAAATTGGTGTTGTGGTCAAGTCCATAAGTGGTTTTGAGTTCTGGGTATACCAGTGCTGAGATCGACAAAGAGTCGTTAAACATTGTTAAGTTGCAGAACCATCTTCTTCTTGATCGGATTCAATGTGAGAGAGAGAGAGAGAGAGAGAGAGTTTCAACAATGGGAGAGTCTATGGGATTTCAAGGGTTTACCCGCAGCGCAAGTTTCTCACTTGCCCTCCAAGTCTCTCCCATTTCATAGTAAAGTTTGGATTCTTTGGACATTTTATATCGAAGTGTTAAATATTGTACATAAAAGTAATATGACTCAAATCTTCACCAAAAACGATCACTCAAACATTCTATCTAATATTGATACTAATTCTAAGCAAACCAAGCATCATGTTTCGTTAGAATGAAAAAATAATTCAGTATCATAATCTTATTTGCAAAATGCCTTAAAATTGATCGACATTCTTCACTTTCTTTGTTGGTTTGCAGAGTATAGAATTAATCGGTACTTATATATTTATCTCTCTCCTCCATCTGTTTGCCTCTCCACGTAAAAGACTACATTGTTAACTCATTATTTAACAACTTAAGTATTTAAGGCTAGTGATCGTCTAACATTGTAAACTTTAGAAATTACTTTTAGGTTTTAGGGTTGTGGTGGTGAATACATGATTGAACTATGCTTTGGATTTTGTTCATTGTTGGTGGTTTTAATTTAAAAATTCTTTTATTAAAGTATATTATTTGTATTGATTGTTTATTGATCATCTTCTAAACCTATAAAATTTGTGTCCTAAAGTATGACACTGACCTAAAGGAAAGAAAAGGTTTGTTTTTGTTATCCCTGCCCACAAGAAATAGTAGAGGCATCATGCATCATAACTATGCAATATACCTTATAACCATATTTAAAGATATTTAAATTGTCCAAGGATATAGGCCCTTCCCTCAGTTGCTACCAAAAACAGCTGTTCAACAATCCAAACTTTAGTGGACAAAATTGTACCAGATGGGTTTGGGTCCTATAACAATATGTATTATATATGTCCTTCCAAATTTATACAAAACCAGTACAATTGGCTGAACTCAAGCTTACTCAAACAGCTCCCAATCCTGAGTTATTTTGGTAGAAGATTGCAATGGGGTTGGGGCATGCAGGCTTCCAACCCCCAACTCAAACCTCCCATTTGTAGTGACCGAGACCGCATTGCTACTGATCTTACTGAATGGATTGGAGTTTCTTGCCTTCACTCTTGAATTAGAAGAACCTAAAAATCCTCAGTTAAGACAGCATTGGCCATGTAAAGACGAAAATGGGAATGACAACATTCCCGGTCAACTTCGCCCCAATAGTCCTTAGTTAATCTAAAAATATTGATTTCAGAATAGCATCACTAAAAGAAATCCTCTGAAACAAAAACCCCTACTGATAGCATACCACACACACTGCACATCTGTACAGGCATACCATGCTAAACTGACATGTTGTGAGCTTTCCAGCAATTCTTAATAGTATAACCAGCAAAAGTCAATTTACGGATAGTATTTAGGTCAAAATAAAAATTGCAACCTGCACAATAGTCCAACACCGATCGTCAATCAGAAGGCTAAAGTGAAATAGAAGTAAATAAGTCTGCAACCACATCAAGTGTATCTTTATCCTTCCCAGCTCCAAGCTTATAGTCAATCATCCTAAAACAAACATGAAGAAGACTTCCTTTAGCATATTAACCATGGAATGTGAATCAAACACCAGTTATAAACAATTTGAAATAAGAGCATATTATTACCTTTGCTTATTGCAACACCTAATTGAATAATAATGATCATTGATCAGTCTGGGGACTAGTCAACATTATAAGTATTTCTACAACTCATTCTTGAAAAAATCCTTGCTGCATTTCAACCAGATTTCTTTTCTCCTACTATTCACAAAGTCCCAATAACAGCCAAACTCACTTCCCTGTAGACCTCATACCCTTGTTAATCTATATAAACATCGTTGTATCTCACTCATGTTTTCATATATTTCTCAGTATGGTTTTCAAATAAGGATGATGTCCTTGTTTGGCAACCACAGTTAAGACGGATGATAGGAGTGACTGGAAAAGGTAGAATTAGAAGCTAATCTTTCAGAAAAAACATTGGGAGTGACACTTACAGATCCTAAAAGATAAGACAAAAAGGTTTAGCTGGTATAGAGATGCACAATGTAGATCACTAGTTAAAAGTAAAGTAAAAAGACCAGGATATCGACATGTGATACGAAACGATCAAAAACAAGTTGATTTAATAAAAGATACTGAATATAATAGAAAAGAATAGAAGAAGACAACTCATGTGGCTGACCTTGTACACTTGTGACAAAAAAGAGAATGATAATGAAGGAATGAAGCATATTTGGGATTGCAAAGTCATGGCTTTTACCCCGAGAGGACCACCTCTTTAATGGTACAACATCCCTCAAAATCATCCTTCGCAATCCCAATGTACTAAAGAAGTCGAAATTGGGAATGTCACAGCTACTTGTGCTACCATAACATACAAAATTACAGCAAATTGTCCCAACACCAATATCAAACTAGATTCAAACAGCAAACACACAGGATCCCTATACTCAACTACACCATCAAGAGCAAAAGTGTTCAAGCAAAATAATTTCATTTTAATCACTTGTTCTGCCCATTTTAAAAGTTGGACCCTATGAATTCTGCATTGCAATCAGCATCAAATTCAGTTAATGGGTTTAGTATTATTCACCAAAAGTGTCAAATAACAAACACCATAAACAATTAAACATCAACCACAACTATTCGATGATGGGTTACATCTACACACATTAAAAGACAATGCGTACGTACCTCTTCCAAGTGGCAATCAGCACTGCGATGCCCAAACTTTCCACAAGTATAACAATGTCCCTTGAAAGACTTCCTGGGCCTGCCCTTAGAGGTAGAAGACGACCTCGCATCAGCCTCAGCCTCATCACGCGCTTTGTAATGCTCCTTCCAAACCCCAATTACGTTGAGCCTCTCCTTCACCTTGTCCAAACCCATCCCATCTGACCCTTCCATGTCCATGTTCACCAAAGCCCCACTGACCGAGTCATCCCAACTGTCCGGCAAACTATTCATGAGCAGCACAGCCTGCAATTCCTCCGGAACTTTCAATCCCTCGCACTCGAGCTCATAAGCCATCGAACCCATCTCCAGAATGTGTTGATTTACGGGTTTGTCTTCGGCCATCTTGTGCTCCACGTAGCGCCTGAGCTTGACCATCCTCCGAGACATGGAGGGTTTGGTGAAAGTGGCCGTGAGAGCGTCCATGAGGGACTTGGCGGTCTTGTGGTGGTTGTAGTTCATGTAAACGTGGTCGTGGAGTGCTCCGAGGATGATGTGGCGGGCTCTGAAGTCGTCGTCGACCCATTTCTTGTGGCGAGCGACGTCGTCTTCTGGGGTTGTGTCGGTGGGCTCGTGGGGTTTGGGTTCGGTGAGGACGTACTCAACATTGTTATCGAAAAAGACGAAGTCCAATTTTCTCCTCCAGATGAGAAAATTGGTGTTGTAGTCGAGTCTGCGGGTGGTGTTGAGTTCCGGGTATACCAGTGCTGAGAGCGACAAGTCGCTATCCATTGTCAATTTCCAGAACCTTCTTCTTCTTCTTCTTCTTCTTCTTGATCGGACTCAAAGTGAGAGAGAGAAAAAGAGTTTCTCACTTGCCCTCCAAGTCTCACCTATTTCATAGTAAAGTTTTGGTTGGATTGTTTTATATCCAAGGTATTAAATATTTGTTCTTAAAGTAACATCACAAGCAGCGGTGGGGTAACTTAGTCGAAAGAGTACTAAACGTGTGCTCAAGTTTGATCCCTCTAGTCTCTAATTAAAAAGAAAAGCAGCATCACACAAATCTTGGCCCAAAAAAATCACTCAAACATTGTAAATAACATTAATACTATTTGCATGCCAAACATCATGTTTTGATTGAATTTTCAATTCCAAAATCAACTTTCGATATCAAGCCTTATTTGCAAGAAGTCTTGAATTTGATCCACTTACTCACTTTTTTGTTGATTTGCAGGATATAGAATGGCGCTGTACTTGTATGTTCTCTCTCTCTCTCTCTCTCTCTCTCTCTCTCTCTCTCTCTCTCTCTCTCTCTCAATATGTATGCCTTTCTCCTGCCTGGCCACGTGAAGAATGACACTGCATGCAATTGTGAAGAATGTTAGAGCTAGTCACTAGTGGTTGTCTAACGTTAAAAACTTGAAATTAGTTTATGGTGGTGAATATAGAATTGAAATATGCTTTGGATTTTGTTGTGGTTTTAAGTTAGGCTTATTCACACCATTGCCCCCTGTGAGATACACTTTTTTTCACTTTGCCCCCTGAAACTTAAATCTTCTCAGTTTGCCACCTGAACTTTACACAGTTGTTGCAAAAGACCCTATGCCGTCAACTCTGTCAATTTTTTTGTTAAAATAGCTGACATGGCACTTATATGGCATGAGTGAGACCCTTTTTTAGTTATGTAAGATCCATGTGAACAAAAAAAAAAAACAATTTTTAAACTAAAAAATAATAAAATCCATGTCAATTTTTTATAATTTTTTTTGTTCACATGGGTCTTACATAACTAGAAAATAGTCTCACTCATGCCATATAAGTGCCACGTTAGCTATTTTAACGGAAAAATTGACAGAGTTAACGGCATAGGGTCTTTTGCAACAACTGTGTGAAGTTCAGGTGGCAAACTGAGAGGATTTAAGTTTCAGGGGGTAAAGTAAAAAAAAGTATATCTCATAGGGGACAATGGTGTAAATAAGCCTTTAAGTTATAAATTCTTTTATTAAAGTAAATTTTTTATATTGATTGTTTATGATGATCTTCTCAAGCTATAAAATTTGTGTACTAAAGTATGACACCGACCTAGGATCAAAGAAAAGGTTTGTTTTTGTTAACCATGCACACAAGAAATAGTAGAGAGGCATCACGCATCAGAACTATGTAATATACAGTAAAACCATATTTACAGATATATAAATTGTTCAAGATAGACCCTTCCCTCAGTTGCTACCACAATAGCTTTTAACAATCAAAACCCTTTAGTGGACAAAATTGTACCAAATGGGTTTGGGTCCTATAACAATATATATACGTATTATATATATGTCCTTCCAAATTTATACAAAACCAGTATAATTGACTGAACTCAAGCTTAGTCAAACAGCTCCCAATCCTGAGTTATTTTGGTAGAAGATTGCAATGGTTTTGGGGCATGCAGGCTTCCTACCCCCAACTCAAACCTCTCCCATTTTGTAGTGACTGAGACTTCATTGCTACTCTTGCTGAATGGATTGGAGTTTCTTGCCTTTAGATGGTCGAGTGTGTCGACAAAGCTCTGCACACGACGAACCTGTGCACAAATAGAAACATTGCAAAGCTCCATTAGCTCGGCATGTACATCTAACAGTCAAACATATCCATGCATTGAGTGAATCAGACCAATTGTTTTTGAGTGAAAGTCTTAAGCAGGCACTTTTAAGGAACATAATGATGAATATGCTTTAACGATAGCAGTGATGTAAAAATCTCACTAGGACAAAAGTTGCTAGAACTGAAAGTTGAAGCATTTCTGAATTTCTTTTCAGTTCTACAACAGCAGTTTTTTGTTTGTACTGGTTAAGTCATGGGATTCCTTTCTATGACCACCCAAAATATGTACGTGTGAAATGATTAGCTGGTCCCCAACACATCTTTTTGTTCATATGATGAAGAATCACTTCCTCACATTCTTTTCTCAAGTAGAGAAACAACAGCAATTGTATTATCAACAATTAAAATTAGATTTAGGATCCAAGATATACCTTGGACTTGTATGCACTCAAGCTCCGAATTATACTGACATTGGGTTTCCAGTCACTGCAAAGTGCAAGTAACACTCCCATTTTCCAGTTCTACATCACCTATGATATGACACTAGTCTACCTCAGCTTTATAGCACATGAGTAATAAGCATCATCTATCCTAAATAGGACACAGGAAGCAACACTACTGTTCAAGATATATGGATAAGGCTTAGATCACTTGGAAACCTATGAATGATGATGCTAACTATAAAGTTTTCGAAGAAGAAAAACAATCACAAACCTCAACCCGCCTCTGTACTTTTGCTTCTCCATCAGCCTTAATCGAATCCAATTTAAGCAACTCCACCATGAGCAATTCTGTTAAGACCACAATTTCCTTATCTGAAACCTTGGTGCCACTGAGCAGAGTTGTCTCCAAATCAACAATCTAACAATCATTTACAGAGCAATTAGCTTATAGGATGTCACAGAAAAAGGACTTAATCAAACAGCAGATGCCAACCTTTTGAGAGAGCTTGTCAACCTCTACTCTAACTTTGGCAACCTCTTCATAGGCTTTCAATATACCTTGATTTTTCTTCATCTCCTCAAGCTTCTTCTCTTTGCTAGCTGGGTCCTCAAATAATACAATCTTAGACGTATCTTTTACGCCTGCAATGTGCAAACATTCATTGTCATCCTTCTCTTTCCCTCTAAACAACAGCCTTTGCTCCTTTGGCTCCAAGCCAGTCTCATGGGCTAGAACTCTTTTCAGATCACCTTGCAATTTAAGCAGAATTAAACATCAGTTCCAGAATGTAAAATGATAAGCAAAAAGTGTTACAGTCTATCCCACAACATAAAATCCAAATGCCAAGTCCAACACTCCAAAGGATGAAGCAAAGTATCCTCTGAAAATCAGATAATGTATATCAGAAAGGATTATATGTTTTGAAGAAATATTAAAATTAAGAACCCATTTCATATATTGAAATATTAAAAATAAAAATAACAAATGCTAACAAGTTCTTGGTGAACAAAGTACAATTCTGCAAATTATTCCCTAAATCAATCATCAAGTACAACTACATTCCTGGCATTGTTCATGTTGAAAAAGTGTACATATTTTAATAATAAAACAACCAAATTGGCTTGAATGGCAATCGTCAAATGACTCAAATTTTCCATCAAGGAGAACAAAAGAACCCAAATTGAAAATGGGCAATGATACCCTTATCACTAGGACACCAAGTAAAGCAAATACCCAGAAAAATTACGAGGAAAACAAGAGAAACCCAGAAAGTAATTAATGAGATAATTACCAAAAGTGGATTGAGCATGGACAATGACATCATGGGAATAAGAACCATGAGAGACCTTGATCTTGATCATAGGCCCAGAAGAGGCATCACCCATATCTCTCTTTTGGACAAGCATGCCACCAGGCCTGAGCTCCCAATCTATCTGCCTATTAAACCCATCATTTTCTACACCACCTTTTGATCTTGTTTTCATTCTCCACCAAATATATTTATCTGAGAATCATAAAAAAAAAAAAGAAAAAAAGAAATAGAATTGTGGGAAAATGGAAAAGGTGGAGTTGGTTGAGAGAGGGGTGTCTGATGGCTTGGAGGGTTGAGTAAGCAAAGAAAAGTGAGTTGAGGACAGGGACCTCCAAAAGGACTTGAGAGAATGAGAGCTAGCGGTTGGTCGGTACAACTCAAAAGTTGGTACACACTTGAGAGAAAGAGAGTACTTCACACTTCCACTCGTGCGACTGGATGTTTCCTAGAAATATGTGCTTTCTTTTTTATTTACAAAATAAAATATGGTGAATATTAAGCGACAACTCGACAACTGAGAGATAATGTATTATTTACTTAATTAATGGTTATATTTGACAAAACTGTTAGAAACTAGTAATTCACTAAAAGCAAATAAATCTAGCTGTAGTTGATGGAAGCCCGGTTGAAAGCGAAGTGGAGTTTGCCTTTCTGCATCTAAATTTGATTCTCTTTCTCTTAAATCTTAAAAAAAAAAAAAAAAGTAAATAAATCTAAATCTTGGATGCATGTTTATTTCTCAATTTAGATTTATTAAGTGAGTAATATTCTTATAATCTATATCATTAAAGGATATATGTATTTCAAAACAAAAAAATGTTAAGAATTTTAAATTTAAATCTCAAGTAATATGTCTTCTATACCAATATTGAGACCTGTATATGAATTAATAAAACAATACCATATTATTCTTGATCCCTGACCGTATTCTTTCAAAATAATTAACTTCCCACTATCCTCTATGCACTTACAAACTACATAAATTCTGTGTTCCATGAGCTAGCTTCAACATTCAAGTGCAAGCTTTTAAAAAAAAAAAAAATCAATTAATTGCTTAGAAAGTTGCTTAAATGAAAATTAACTTATGGGCTTTTTAAAAGATTCTAGACATGGGCTTATTTTAAGAATCGGCTTGGTAGCCTTTAGGCAGCGTTTGGTTATGGACTTCCTAGTGCATAGGTTGAGGGTACTACAATTGAGTTTAGTCTACTTTCATCAACTCACTTTGTTTGATGTGTTAAGGCTTGGACCCTTTGCCTTCCAAGTGGGTTTGGCCCCTTGTCACATAAACAACTTGGGCTCCAACCTATTTTCTTTTATTCTTACCTTCCAAACCATATAGCCCACTGGTGAGTTCTCAAATCATGAGCTACATGACATATAAGGTGTGACGTGTAATTATAGGCAAGGATATGCATTAGACACATTTCACAACAGAAGAGAGAGAGGAAGCAAAAGCCACACATTTGAGTAATATGACTATATGAGCATAATAAAGAAATGGGCCGTACTCGGTCGAGACATGCATCCGTGGGGCCCAATTCTGATATGTTGTTTGTGGACAGTGGTGGGCCAACGATCATTCAAGAGAAGTTTAAGATGGGCCAGCCAAAGACCCACACCACCTTTAACTGACTTCGGATCACAATTTATTGGACACCGTTAAAACTTCCAACTACTTTCTACCACCTTGAAAATTTCAGAAACTCAGCCCAACAAGACATTCATGCCACAAACAAAAAAGATTTTTATTTTTTCTTCCTTTTTGGGGATTTAACGGTTAAATGAACTTTCAAAAAATCGATTTAAAGCATGAAAAATCGACATTGTTCTGTTTAACCAATTGATAAATCTTCAATTTGTCCTTACTTGTAGACAAAACTAAATTACAGTTACATAATTGAAGAAATTAAAATTATAAGGACTAATTGAATACCCAAACTACAAAAACGAAATTTTTGATATAAATAAGGACCACAAAAGCACAAAGATGGATTTTCCTCATACCACAATGCATGCCCTGAAGAAATAGATATATAATTGCTTAGTGCTCTTGTACTATGAAAACCCACAATGGCCCATTCATATGACTAAATTGTGATACTACCACTAAGGTTTGTTTGGTGAATTAGACAAAAAAGATATGTTGTTGATGGTCACCCAAAAAATGAAAAAGAAAACCAAGAAAGCAAAGGAATGGTGCTGCTGATGATTGCTAGGTTATATTATTTTTGTGGCTATATATATATATATATATATATAGAGGGGGGTTGCGTACTAAAATTGATCTTCTAATTGGTTACGTAGGTGTTGCCTAATGAGTCATGTCTTTATGTCCAATATCACCAATCCTAAAACCCAAATTATCCAATTTTCTTTATGGCCATAAATATCCATTTCCAATATTATCCAAGATTTTTGGATTTGGAATAGTATATGGGTTTAGTAGCTAGCTACCCTCACCAATGTATTCTCAACCCATTCTCATATATACCATCTAAATGACTATAGTCTATATTATATGTGCACCAAATGTGGACACGTCCAACCAACATAAGGAAATGGACCATGGGGTCCCTCTCTCATTCTTATATATCCACGTTCCAATGTCTTGATGACAGTTAGGTCATAAATTAATATAGGCTCATCGTACGAATTGTAATAGAAAAATATTATTATTTAATTTTTTCATCAAATAATTTGATACTTTTTTAGTTAATTAATAGTAAGTTTATACTTTTTTTCATTTTACTGAGTCTATCATTATAGAATGTGCAGTTACAACATTTTAAATTGATTGAAACTAGGATATGGATAATGAATAATGACAAAGGGGGCCGAGAACTTTTTTGGAACACACTGAGAAGCAACACCGCAACATCCCTACACTAGCTACTTAAACATCTTTAAAGAAGATGGTATAGAATCTAAGTTTTTTTTTCTTTTTCCTCAATAGTCTTTTCCACATGTCATATATATATGTTGGATGAGCTTCACATTGATTTCATAGTATCATATAGGTCTCACTTTGAGTTAAGAAAAAAAACATTATAAAAAGTTAGGTTGAAAAGCATCAAGATAAGATTTTTTTTTTTTTTTTCTGCCAAGAATTTAAAGATAAGTTAGGGCATGTTTGAGAGTATTTTTATAGGAAGTGTTTTTGTTCAGCGGCCCTTTCACTAAAAACATTTTTGTTAGAAACATATAAATTTTTTTGAAAAAAATTCAATTGCTTTTTGTAAATATACTTTAAAGCGCTTTTAAATGCTTATATATATATATATATATATATATATATATATATATATATAACACAAAAATGCTTTTAATTTTTTTTGCTAAATGCAAGCAAAAGTGCTTTTAAGCTTTTTAAAAATATTGTCAAATAAGTCCTTAATTTACAAATAATGCTAGAAGATTGATATAATTTTCTAATCATTTTAGTTAATTGATTATACGATGTAACAATTGAAGCCTCATTTAATAACTAATCATAATAATTGATATAACAAATACACATTATTCAAGAAAAAAAAAAAGCATTGATTCTCATATGTCCAAGAAAAATATATGATTTCCCTCTATTATTTCTCATTTGATGGATCTTGAAGATCGAAGAATCACAGAACCCACATGATGAACCAATCACAAAATTCCAGAACAAGCAAAATTATTCCCCCCAAACCCGGCCTATCTTAAGTGAAATTGGGACAGGACCCACTATCTTTGCCCCAACCCCACACAAAAAAAAAAAGTGGATCCCTCCCTACTCATTGGGCATATTATGAATGCTAGCTAAGCTCCAAAGCATCCAATTATCCATCCAAAAAAGCTTGTAGAGGACAACATAATGCATGCAAAGAAAAACACACAAAGCAGAAAGGTTTGTACACTACTTCTTGGAGGAGCTAGCACTTGTGCAGTAGTACGTGTTGAATCATGAGAGAAGGGACCCCCAAACCCAATTTCTTGTAAAAGATCGATCCATGAATGGCAAAGATCACAACCTCCTGGTGGTGGTAGTGGGTTGGGCCAAGAGATCGAGAGTGATTCATTCATTCATTTTCTGGTGGGGGTGGGGGTGGGGGAGCTTTTAAATACACGTGTACACATTGCAGTTGGTGAATGGAGCATATATACAGGTATATGTGTCTTTTCTAGTTATAATGGGGGGTCTGATGATGAGTGAAGAAAAGTACTTATTAAGTTGGATGAAACTGAGTAGCTAGCAGCTGGCTTTTGAAGGGCCAGAAAATAGTGCATGAGAAAATAATTAAGAAGAAAGAAAAAGAGGATAATAGCGATGGTTAGGGCTTCGTGAGCCATTTTGTGAATGTGATATAGAGCTAGTGCTTAGTGATTTAATGAAGGTGATTGTGCTATTTGCTATTGGGGTTTCTGTTGTACCCTTTATATTTATGAATGATTGAATACCACCCTAATCCAACGCGTGTTGACATTCACAAATAGAAAAAGGAAAAAGAAAAAGAAAAGATGTTGCTTAATTTTGTTAGTTTAGATATGCAACTAATATATCTTGATGTAAGAATTTGTAGTGGTTTATAGTATTTATTCTCCCATCTTATATCACAGTTTGAACCTCTATCTTCTATTTCTTACACACTGTATTTTTCTTCATTCACTATAATAAATGTGAGTAAAGCTTATCAATGATTGGTTGCTATAAAAGGGATGACAATTGAAAACTTTAATCCCTATTGTCCAATTGTCATCCATTTTTGTTAAAATCGAGGTACTTTAGTCCCTATTGCTTAATTGTCACTCCTTTTATAACAACCAATGAAGGTGAGCTTAGCTCAAATTTTTTGTAGTGATTCCTCTTTCAAGCAATAAAAAAAAAAAAAGAATTTTAGATGTGTGATAAGAACATGTGTCTTTGTTATGTGCATTCAAAATCTTTATTAATTGCAAAATTTGGTCACCCCAAAACTAATGTACTATCATTGGGAAATTTGAACTTTCAATACTTTTTTGTAGTAGGAATATCCACTCAATAATGCAATAGAAATAATATATTTAACCAACCAAAACTTTTCCATCCAAATTGTTCGGTTGTTCCCAATTCCCAGCTTTCCTTCATGGATCAAAGAGATTTTGTTTAATCTCTCATTTTGCCTTGTATATTTTCCACGCACTTGAGGCGCGTTGTTAGGTAACGTCGATGATCATTAATCTAAGAAATCTGCTAATTAATTAGCAGAAAGCTATGCCAGCTGGCTAGTTTAGTGGGGTTTCACTTTCACTTTCGAATCCAAGTGTCTAAAAGGAAGGCATGGGCCACACAAAGCCACAAGCACATAATAGAAACAAATCATAGTTAAAATAGTGGAAAATAGAGAAACAGGTTAGTGTGATTGGAAAGCGATTAATTAATAAATCCCTTCACTTAATCATTTGTTGATGTACGGTGTACCATGCACACCACCATACCACATACACGTAGCACCGCCGCCGACACACTATATGGACTTTTCAATCAATTAATTAGGTGGCCGGCATCTTTATTGATTAATGAATAAAATTATTTATGTTATCGATCTCAATTAAATAATTAATCACATTTTTATAAGTTTAACTAATTATGTCCTATATAACTTCTTTAATAAAGGCATGAGTGCATGACTCATTTTTATGAGAAGGACTTATTGCAGGTACCCACCTGCTATTCTCTCCCCCTCTTTTCTCTCTCGTTCTTTTTCTCTCACTCTCTTTCTCTCTCTTTCTCTCTAATTGAAATAACACATATTTCTATAACAAAAACATATAAATTATTCTCTATTTTTATAGATCTTACATTTATTTAAAAATTATACAAAACACAATCAATTAGTTAAAATAATTAAAATTAAACAAATAGCAGTACTCTTAATTAATTATAAATTTTATTCCAAGCCAAGATTTCATGATATCTATGCCCCTGCCGACTGTACGGTACGTATGAAAGGGGTTGGTGACAAAGGTGGGGTACGTGTACTGTATGATATTAGGCATGAGGGGTACAGTAGATCGATAATACCCAATAGGGCCAAATCGTTTGTAAAATTAATGAATGAATTAATTACTATATACTACATATTCTGAACTTATAATGGGACCTGCAAAATAAGAATGAGGTATTAGGTGTGTTTGGTTAATAAAAAATGTTGTGAATACCTTATAATTAATGGATTCTTAATTAATTAATTGGCTAATAGAATGAAATTGGTTGGCCAACGTATTCTGAATTTTCAGGCGTGCAGATAGAGTGGCGTGAGCCTGAGGTTATCCCAACGTGGATAGGCTTAAGCTTAATTAACTTAAATTAATATTTGGACCAGATTAAAAAGGCTAGAGACAAAAAACACATTGTATTATTTATCGCCTTTTTGTCGAGACTGTATAATAGTAATATTATTCTTGAAGCCTAGGTTTGATGTTGATGATAGCTAGCTAGAGAACATTCTGAGTGCCCTCAGCTGCATATAAATGCTTGCTCTATGATCATCATTATTGAAAATTATCATACCCAAACTAGCTAGCTAGCCTGCATTGTATTTGCCTAGCTTAAGCTAGCTATAGCTTTGGTCACTCTCTCTCTTTTATATACAATCACAAACTTACAAACCCACCCCTCTCTCTCTCTCTCTCTCTCTCATCTTTGTTGTTTAGGGTACTACTATCTAGCTGCAACTGTTGTATTGAATTTTAGAATATGAGGTTTGAGGAGGAGGCTATAATTCGAAGCTACAACGGGGTGGCCGATAGAGGTAGAGTGGAAGATCTCGAACGAAGGTGCGAGGTAGGGCCATCTGAACGTGTGTTTCTCTTCACGGACACTATGGGTGACCCCATTTGTAGGATCCGAAACAGTCCGATGCACAAGATGCTGGTACGTACGTTCCTTTGCAATCCATAATAATAATAATGATAATAATAATAATAATGAATGGATCGTCGAGATATCTGTTGACGTGATCTCAGACCACGATCCATATATCCTTGTCTATATTGAAAGTCTTATCATAACAATTTTGGTCATAGGTGGCCGAGTTGAACGACCAGTTGGTTGGGGTCATTCAGGGCTCGATAAAGGTGGTGACGGTTGACCACCACAAGCCAGCACCCAAAAATCTAGCCCGGGTGGGCTACATCTTGGGGCTGAGGGTCGCACCCCTTCACCGGCGAAAAGGGATTGGGTCGAGTCTGGTGTGTGGATTGGAGGAATGGTTCATTGCCAACGATGTTGACTACGCGTACATGGCCACAGAGAAAGACAACCAGGCCTCGGTCAGGCTTTTCATGAACAAGTTCGGCTACATAAAGTTCAGGACCCCAGCAATTCTTGTCAACCCAGTACGATACCGACCCTGCCATGTCTCATCCAATGTTGAAATTGCAAAGCTGAGGGTGGAAGAAGCTGAGTACTTGTACAGAAAGTGTATGGCATCCACTGAGTTCTTTCCCAATGACATAGACAAAGTGCTTGGCAATAAGCTGAGTTTGGGGACCTGGGTGGCCTATCCTAGAGGAGAAGGAGAGTTAAGGGTTGGGGATTTTGGGTCCAACATTGGTGGTCAAGATCAAGTAGTATTGCCTAGCAATTGGGCCATGCTTAGTGTGTGGAATAGTGGTGAACTTTTTAAGCTGAGGCTAGGGAAAGCACCCTTATCTTGCTTAATATATGCAAAAAGTTGGAGACTCATGGATAGGTTTTTACCCTGCTTGAAATTACTGCCTTCCATGCCTGATTTTTTCAACCCATTTGGGTTTTACTTCATGTATGGGTTGCACCATGAGGGACCGTTGTCGGGGAAGTTGGTGCGGAGTCTGTGCCAGTTTGTGCACAATATGGCCGGCAAAGAGTGCTCCAAGAATTGCAAAGTTGTTGTGACCGAAGTTGGAGGCTGCGATGAACTGAGGCATCACATCCCACACTGGAAATTGCTCTCTTGCTCTGAGGACTTGTGGTGCATAAAGGCCTTGAAAAACGAAGGCAGAAGCAGCCTTCATGAATTGACCAAAACCCGCCCAACAAAACCTCTTTTTGTAGACCCAAGAGAGGTATGAAGTTAAACAAATGGGTGTTCGGTTTTGATACAGTAACTATATGGCATACAACTATATTTGATTGTCGAAGACCTGTCACGTTGACGCTTCCATGGAATGAAACCCCAAAGCTAAAGTCTCAACCCCACCTCTTATTATTATGTTGGATGAGTCTACCCCATTCTTCTGTCTCTGTGTTTGTCATGGTTGGGGGAATTTGATCTCTAGTTCCTTTCACATCGGTGACACAAAATCTCAAAAGATTTCCTTAATTAGGTGCCACCCTTGGGGGTGTCCTTATTGTTTGTGACTTTGATTCTGGGGTCTCATGATTCGGACTAGTCAATTAGGCCATGGTGGTCCAATTTTGTACCCATGCCCCTTATGAGGTAAAGATTTGAGCTGGACCCTCCATGCTTTTTGTCCAGTCGCATCAAGATCGGACATCCTAACGTGCCATTGTTGTACAAATTAAAGATGGAGAATATTAATTTCAGAATATATGCATGCCATTTAAATGAAAGATAGAGCTAGCTATATGCCTATATATATATATATATACATAGCTAAAGCTAGCTCACTCTGCAGTACTATATAGTCCAACTCCAACACATGGCATATGAATGAGAATGAATGAAAGATAAGTATGCAATGCAATGAATTAGACCCACTTAATTAATGCTCTATGGCTGAAAGCCGGCCTCCAAGTACTTGGAATTTTCGGCTCCTTTTCCTGTTTTCCATCATATTTTTTTTTTGGGTACTGTCGCTAGCCAAATTTGGGAGCCTAGCTACACAATTTATATCCCTGGTTTTTGAGGAAAAAAAACAAAGTTGGTTAGTGTTTCAAGTCATTAGTCGTGGTCTTAAGACTCTTAACCAAGATTAGATAAAACAGCGTTGGTTAGGCGTCTAGGATTCTCTCCTGCCAATTAAAGCCTCTCTTTGTTCTTGTGGTCATGATCGAACTCATGATTATCCAGCTGCCTAGTCTTCAATTAGATGCATGCACGTGTACATATGGTGGTTTGCACATGATCGATGATGTTGTAGAATAATGCATGGAATGGAATTCGTTGATGGTATATATGACATACAACTAGATATATATTTAGTTATTGAAATATTTATATTTTAGCGATGAATAAATGAATTCAGTAAAATTTAAAAACTAAAAATGTATTTATATGTCATTTGTCTTGTAGTATATAATTTTTTTAAATTTAAAATAAATTTATATGCCATATATATTAGAACGCTATACTTTAAATTTTCAAAATGCATGACGACAAAAGTGGTACATATCTTGATATACAGTAGTATGACAGTGCATGATGGAGACTCAATCTCATCAATTTCTGATCACAGTAGATGACACATGAAAAGCCGGCCGGCATGGAAAAGTGAATCACTGTAGAGACAGAGATGAGCCAGCTAACATACATATATATATATATATATATGATGTTTTAGTGGATTTTAATTCAATTCCTTAGGGTGGGATGCGTGCACTCGATCACAATTGGCTCCGAAATAATAAATGCAACTCTAACTATTAGGTTTTGGATGTTTGATTTTTGTGTACGATATCATTTTAGAAAGATTGAAAACGACGAAGTGAATCCAAATCATTGTCAAAGGCGGTGAGTTATGGTGAATTTTGGCTAAATAAGTTCGTTTAGTAAACTAAAATTGCATTTAAATTTTTTTCAAATTTTTTAGACATTTTAATTGTTTTTATTGCTGTTAATATTTAATTTGACCGTTAAACTTATCATTTATGATTGTTCAAGAATTATCTAAAATTTTGGAGATATTTAAACAACTTTCACCGATTGTAATTTCTGTTTTTTGATGATTGTAATCTTCAGATCACAATACAGTTATAGACTCCTTTGTTCTTAGTATTCTCAATTTAGAGAACCAACGTCTAAGATTTGTATGAGTGTGTTGTGATTCACGGTGACTTTGTTTTCCATGGTACAAATTGAAAAACTTGCAGTAAATTGAGCATACATTTATTATCAGTACTGGTGAATGGTGATGAATGCATATACGGTGATTAAGTGGTTTGCAAAAAGTAATGCTCTTTAATCATGATAGTAAGCCAAAAGTTCATTTATTAGCTAATTATTTTCTCCATTCTTTTTGGTCACTTACAAATTATAGTTTGGTTCTTTTATATATTGGTGATGCAAATCATGAGCTCCTAGTTATATTATACAGTAGTGCTACATATACCACATTTTTATACCATAATTTCATACCACCTTATGTGGCAACTTACATGGCATTCATACATTGGATATTAAAAAATAAAAAGAAAAACCCAAAAAGGAAAAGAAAAACTTTGTCCAATAAAGTAATGACACGTCAGATGGTATAAAAATGTGGTATAAGAATGTGGTAAGTATAGCATTATTCTATATTATAATATTCAAGTGGGATTATTTAGAATTTTTATTTAATAAGTAAAATTTCACAACGAACCATTCATTTGTTTAAAATTTTAAAATAAATTTGATCATATACGTACAATCATTCACGAGAAAATTACAGATTTGGTCCACTTATTTTATACCTAGTTCAATTTTGGTCCATAATCTTTTTTAAGTTCTGTTTTTGTCCACTAATTGTTTCATTTGTTCAGTAAAGGTCCAGATTTGTGACTTTAAATCCTTTGGGTTGTGTTTTCTTCAATTATAATTGAACTATAAGTTATATTTCATCATTTCTTAGTCATAAAAACAAATTTGGAGTATTATAATCTAAAAGAATTGAGATTGGGTGAAGTTTGAAAAATTGGCAGTTTCGGGTACCCTACTTTGGGGTCAATTATCTTGAGTTTTAGAACTCCAATTTGAATGATTTTTATATGGTTGTAAAGAAGAAATACATAGCTTTAAAACAAGTATATGTTCGCTGAATTTGGGTGAGATTTGATAGGATAAAAAGCATGCCAAATTTGAGAAAACAAATATGGACCTTTACTGAACAAGTGGAACATTTAGTGGACCAAAACATAACTTAAAAAAGATTGTGGACCAAAATTGAACTAGGTATAAAATAACTGGACTAAATCTGTAATTTCCTCATCATTCACAAATTACATATATAATGAAAATTCGAGTGTTTTTACCCTCATACATACATGTGTCGATTGAATTTAGGAGATGGAGTCCTTTTTTTTATTAGTAGTTGGTAATACAATAATATATAGTTAGTTCCTAGAGGCCCCTATATATGTACGTTGAACACCATTTAAAAGCACAACTCCCAGGTACGTACTCCTAGGCCACAGACTTTTTCAGGATACATATGAATGCTAGGCTTGGTAAGCTGCAAAAATTGATCCAAAGAGAGTAAAGTAAAACATTGTAATATTTCTAAGTGGAGACCACACCAAGCTGATGTATGTTTGTATCTCTAGTTTTCTACCTTTTTCTTCTGAAAACAAAAGGGTTGATCAGATAACGTTGTATTGTCACAGACTCACAGTGGCTGAGCAAAACAAACAGCCTAGCTCGATCTTGGACCACCTCATCTTGTACATACAATTTATGGGTTTCATGTTACATGCATATATGCAGCCAATTCAATCCACTTCATGCCAATCGATCTGAACCACGATTAAGATAAGTCAACACACATCTACAGTTTGACATCGGTGAGCAGAATATTCAAAATCAAGAGAGGAAAGCCCATGGTTGTTACTTCGGTCAAATGGGGTTTTGTCACCACATTTGATTAAGACTTGGGCACATGTGTGGCCCAGCTTAGGAAGAGTCAGGATCTGATCCAAATGAATACACCATATGGGCCAGGCTAGCTCAACTGTGATTCGTCGGGCCTAACCAAAGCTCTTGGTGGGCTTGTAATTTATTAGTATTTGGGCTTGTGTAAAAAAAAAATCAAAAAGACCTCTCAAAGTTTCCTACATTTCCACTTTATCTCTTTCCAAGATCTTCTGCCCTCTTGTTATCTTCAGGCCCAAAACATGAAAAGGATCTTGTGGTCTCTTAGTAGTTAGTTCTTCATTTTCCCTTTTTTTTTTTTTTTTGGTGCTCCTGGCTCTTCATTGCTTTCAAAAAGCTAAGTTAATATTTCACACAGATGAAAGGTTTCGAATCGTCAATGACTATATAGTCTAGTGACATTCAAGATCTCTTTTGTGAGAGAAGGTTCATAATTCAAATTTCATAGACTATAGTTGTTGAATAATAAAAAGAAAATTTAATTCTCTACCTATTCACAACTTTTTCCATGCCATGCCTAAAACTTTTTCTTTTACTTCATAAATTTGAATTCACAACTTTTAGCACTTGCAATATAATTATATAATCAATCTTTATGGTTTAAAGAGTTTTGGAAGTGGAAACACACACACACACACACATCACACTTGACACTTCATACTTCACACTTGAACCAAATGGAAAATCACACGGACACGCAATAACAGCATGGTATCGTGAAAATGTCATCAATCCACCGATCGCTCAATCCCTGGTGGACCCCACGGCTGGCCCGCAAGTATTTAACTCCACGTAGACTCCTTCTCCACTAGTGGACCCCACACCACTCAATCCCAATTCCCAACCCTCCCTTAATTTGTCCCCAGAACTAGAAGAGAACAAGTCCACAACAAACACAAACACGCACACACACACACACACTCAAGTTCTTGAACACTTGACTGAGCCAATAGAGCCATGGTGGCGTGCGGGGCGGACACGGCTCGAGCCCTGGCGTGCCGAGACGGGCATGCGGCGGCGCAACTGAAGCTAGCCTCCATCGCGGTGATCTTCGTCACAAGCGTCGTGGGCATATCCTCCCCGGTCCTTCTTGCGCGCTACTTCCAAGGCAAGCCCGCATACGACAAGGCGACGCTGGTGATCAAGTGCTTCGCGGCGGGAGTCATCCTCTCCACGTCCCTCGTCCACGTGCTCCCCGACGCCTTCCTCGCCCTCAACGACTGCCACGTGGCCTCCCGCCACCCCTGGAAGGACTACCCGTTCTCGGGGCTCGTCACCATGGTGGGCGCCATCCTGGCCCTCCTCGTGGACCTCACGGCCAGTGCCCACATGGAATCCCACGCGCTGGTCGGCGGCGGGGGGCACGCGCAGTACGAGTCGGTGGGGACGCAGGAAGAATTAGTGGCGAGCAAGAAATTATCGGTGGTGGAGGCGGGGATTGAGTGCGCGGGGGTGCAGGGTAGTAATAGTGAGGAGATGGTGGCGAGGTTGAAGCAGAGGTTGGTGTCGCAGGTGCTGGAGATTGGGATTATATTTCATTCAGTGATTATAGGAGTCACAATGGGGATGTCGCAGAATCAGTGCACCATTCGCCCTTTGGTTGCTGCGCTCGCGTTTCATCAGATTTTTGAGGGCATGGGTCTTGGAGGCTGCATTGCTCAGGTAAGTAATCCATTAATTAACCAATTCAACCTCTAATTACAATCTTCATTAGCGAATTAGTTTATAATATCCATTATTAATCACATTCGGGAATTGGGATCATATATATTTGTATACGTGTCCTCGTATAAATTAAAATTGGAAGATAAGAGTCATAAGACTATAAGAGCCGAATAAGTTAAGCCTATTGCTGTCTATTTTTCTAAATTTGCGGGCTATGGTTTACCACTTTAGTCTTTACCTTTAGGCTTTAACACGTGACTAACCGTTGCAACTTGATTTCTGATTTTTTTTTTTTTTTTTTTTCGGTTGATGTCTGTGTTTATGATCAAAATTAGGTAGATCATTTTGGAATTTTATTTACTTAATAATTTTTTTAATATATGTTTTAAACGCCCAATCTTTCGAATTTAAAATGACGTTTTTTTACTCAGTTTTAAACTTTTAAAAGTATGTGTTTTAGCTATAAATAGAAACAATAATATTTGATAATATTATGCATCCTTTATTGTATTCAGAAGTTTGGATGCACCAAATATTAGTGAGTGCAGTTTACACCCACAGCCATTGTATTTTTCATTATCACCGAGGAATAGTTAGCAGCTACACACTGTAACAACACTAAATGCAGACCAGTTACAAACTTACACCATAAATTCATTAAAACATACTAACTTCTGTCCTATGTTGACCAAAAAAAAAAAAAAACACTAAATTCTGTCCTACACTCAAATAAGTCCTAAAAAATCTAAAAATACAATTAAACACAAGCACAAAATAAAATATTCACGACTGATTGATTAGCACCGGAAATTTGTCCTTCAAATTCTAAAATCTTTGCATACACACTTATGAGAACAATAAAATATTTTGAAGGCTCACACATTAATTTTGTTCTATGCATAAATATCAAGATGAAGATTGTGAAAATATATTGTTATTTGCAGAGAGTGACTATTCATTTTTCTTTAACCGAACATGAGGACAAGAGGAAATTAGGTTCTTAATTGATTCAATAATGATGAGGGGTAAAAAAACAATAAAGATGTTTATCCAACTTTTGCTACAAAAGCCAAGCACCAATGAAAACAAAAAGTAATATAATAAAAGGAAAAGAATGTTTCATGGTGCCTTTTTTTCCGGTCAGGGTGCGTTTAAAAAGTACACAAAAGTATCCACGAAGAAATAATTTACAATATCAAATGTTAATAGGCTAGGCAAAACCAAAACAAAGCATAAGGCTATGTATATTCTAAAACAATATATAGTGGTCCAAATCGCAATCTCATGCCAAATATGGACCCGTGACTTATAAAATTCTCAAATTGACCACAATGTGCGAGGACAATTTTTCTCACCACTTTTAACCACAATGTAACATTATCATCTAAATGCGGGTTTTTAAAGTAGTGTGTTTGAATAAACTTGAGAATCGACCACATATCATCTTAATTTATTTATTTCAACCATAAAAAAAAAATCACGTTAACTTGTATCAATAGAGCTTAATTAACTTTGGATGGTGAAAATTGCAGGCAGGATTTAAGTTCGGAACAACAGCCTACATGTGCTTCATGTTTGCGGTGACAACACCAATGGGGATAGTGTTGGGGATGATCTTATTCTCAGTGACAGGTTATGACGATAGTAGCCCTAATGCCCTAATCTTGGAGGGCTTGTTGGGCTCCTTCTCTTCGGGTATACTTATTTACATGGCTCTCGTGGATCTCATAGCTCTTGATTTCTTCCACAACAAGATGATGACTTCCAATTCATGGTTGAGAAAAACATCATTTATTGCTCTTGTTCTTGGCTCTATCTCCATGTCCATCCTTGCCCTTTGGGCCTAGAGTTTTGCTTTGTTTATCAAATAAAACTAACTAGGGGAAGAAAAATCATATGGGTTCCATGTTGTAAAATGTATATGCTTTTTTTATTTATTTGGAAGAGAATGCAAGAATGGAACCCTTAATGACAACGGGTGTGAGGTTCATGTACTTGTTTTCAGTTCTCATTGTTCAAACAGTACTTAACCACTTGAGTAAAAAGCCTGTACATAAGATGTGAAATGTATATTTAAAAATCATACCTAGCATGTAGTAGCCTCCATTTGAATCATTATGATCACATGTATAGGAAGCATAGGGTAATGTTATCTCATCTCATTGATCAGAAATCTTTTAACATGTTATTTATATATATATATATATATATATAATCAAATTGTTGACATGAATCATACATTCAAATCAAAATTCACATGATCAATGGTTTAAATTGATAATCTTATGATATAATAGGTCGGACCTTTTCATAAGAAAATAAATTAATGTCAAATTACTAAGGGTAACAATAACATGATGGGAAAAACTGAAAAAGTTAATTGTTTGGGAAACAACATTGGCCTGGGACAAAAAGATCATACCTTTAGCATGCACTCTTGTTGTTTCTGCCTTCTATGTCATCACCAACTATAACACTTTAATAAAAGTAAATGCATGATGCAAATGCAACTACAGCAAGAAATAAAAATAAAGATTGATTTGTGTCACTGTGTGCATGCTCAGTGGAGAACTGAATTGCCATTGCCTTTATGAGCTATGCCAAACAACTTCTTAGTTTTTACCACATCTATATATCTTTAACTTTCCTTTATCCGTGAGTGGCCAAAAAAAAAAAAAAAACTTTCCTTTATCCGTGGCCAAAAAAAAAACTTTCCTTTATCCAACTGTTCAATTAATGATATATTCACCCCATTTTGACCAAGGAGTGCCAAGAAACTGTCCAGATACATTCTCTCTCTCTCTCTCTCGCTCTCTGCAAAGACCCAAGCTATTTTTTGTTAAACTGAAATTATTTTACATGAAAATAAATTAAGATTAGTATTTTGATAAAATCCATTAATTCACAAACATAGATATAGAAAGTCGCTTTCATGATTAAATCTCAACTTTCTTGTTGAGTATTGTGCGAATTAGGACAAGTCTTTAGTCCTGCATGAAGGCCACAGCAACATAAATTACCCAAAAACAACCTTAATCTGTTATAATGGGTGATTAGAGCAATAGTTCATTGGTTTTTTTTTCGGTCAGGCACTTTATTTGGGTCCATGTTTGTTATATTAATCATAATTAATAAACCTTTTTAGAGGAATTAAAGAACAAGCAGGTCCCGTAGCTCAGTTGGTTAGAGCGTTGGTCTTATGAGCCGAAGGTCGCGGGTTCGAGCCCCGCTGGGACCACCATTTAAGCTGTTTTAGTTTTTTTTCATTTCGTCGGTTTATTGAAAAATAGATAACAATCTGGGTCTTGAGGAAGTACCCAACAGGAGGCCCATGAAGTATCTTTTCTAACTAACATTGAATTAGGCCCAATAGGACTTTTTTTTATATTAATAAACCGTTGTCTATTAGACTTAAACTGTTGTCTATTTTTATTTTTAGAGTAAATATCTCTCTGTTAGAAAGGTCTTCTTTCCTATAAATTCTAATCTTTCTTTTTCATTGTTGGTTAGGCAAGGATCTATTAAGAAAAATGCCCAAAAAAAAAAAAATCAATTTAAGCAAAGTTCAGATCCCTCATCACCAAAGTAATTAAAAACCAAAACACAAAAAGAGAGCTTTATTTTGGTCAATTGAAAAAAAAAAATAAGGAGAAAGAGCTTGAAAGCATAGAAATAGTTAATGGATCCACACTCATTTATGAGAAAGAGCTATTTCATTTTTTTTATCGTTTAATCAGTGCACTTAGAGGCATAAAGAATTTTCGAAATTATTTTGAAACGTTGGGTATACTGATGAATTGGTTGAATCTGAGTGCATTAGAATCCCTTATTGGAACCCAACTGCTCACAAGTACCTCAGGCCCACAGGCCCAAGAAGTGTGTGAGTTTTATGGGCATCTATCCTTGTGGCAGCCTATAGGCCCATACTTGTTATCAATCCAATCTCTCTTCCTTACCCACCACCTCCAGACAGCTTACCAACACTTCTTTAATGGCGAACATACTAATATTCTTGAGGCAATTGAATGCTCTATTTACTATGCCTTCCGCAATTATTTTTAATGTGACACTACATGACATTTATGAATTTTTTCAAATCAAATGTGTATATAATTATTAATAAATAAATAAAAACTTTACACGAATTCTCACTCACTTCCATGCTTGTTTTCAATAAGCAAGTATAACCCTTCAAAATCTAAAAAGGACCCCAAGTTGTCGTTTAGAGGATCCTATATATATTAAGTATCAATTTCCAAGAGTAAAAGGTCCTATTGTGGCATCCTCTTTCTTGTACATGTACGTATGCTTGTCATTCAATTCATGTAAGTATAACCCTTGCAAATTATTCACCGAATTGATAGAATTAAAAAAAAAAAAAAAAAAAAAAGATAAAGGTGGCCTTTCCAATTTGCTACAAATTAATTGCAGCATGTCTGTAGTTGGACGATCCATATCCAGTACGATCTATTATGCAGAAGAATAATTTATTAATTTTTTGAGCTCCAATCTCTCTCTTGAGCTTACAAAATTCGTACAGTGTGAATTTATATGTTATACGAACATAAAAATTATACCCAAGTATGAAAAAATGAACTTGTCTGATTCAAGGACAAGAAAAATAATTGTATGATATGTGAATTTGAAATTTTGTCATTAATTTTTACATAATTTTTTGTAGACATTTGCACATTGCATAGAAGACATGAATTCGTCCACATAACAAGGACAATAGAAGAAAATTTAATGCAAGCAGTGAGCAGGACCGCAGGTCTGGGCAACGTTTAGTATTAAATGTAGAGAGCATAGCCACCATCAACAGTACGTTTTTTGACCATTCTCCTTCACATAATCACATATGCGAAGCTAAAGAGTCCAAAACATTGACCAGAAATCATGGTCGACTTGACAGCACCTCTTGTCTTCCCAACAACGTCACCACAGTCAAAGACATAAGTCCATACTGTCTATTATTGTTAGTCTCAAATCAGAACCACCATCATTGGGGTCCAATTTCGATGAGTTTATTATCCTCGGCAAGTTTCAACTTATTAACCGAAATTCAAGTTTGAACACCTCTTTTCCACTTTTGCAGCGAGGTCGTTGAGACTTGAGTGGGAAGAAATTCTTAATTATATGTAATTTGGTGTTGGGAGTGAGGAATTGGTAACGTGAGAGTGAGTATTTGGACTAAGAGATTTTTGTCATTTTAATTTAAATTGTAGCCGAATTGTAGTTCGGTTTTGAAATCGATCAATTTTACAAAATTAAATCATCCAATCCGAAGCAAATCGTCGGTCCAGTTTGGAAAAACTAGTTTTTCGATTTTCTAAGTTGAATATTCACCCCTAAAAATTAGAAGTCCATGACCGGTCATGTTTGTGTTAGAAAACTTTTGTAACAAGGTACTATAAATGTGCAATCAATCATCAAACAAAAACAAACTTTTGGTTGAACAAAGTTGAAAATTTGGTTTAATAATTGTACTCCTTATAGGAGAGGATTCATGTCCCAGATACGATATGACATATTAAAAGGTGTAAGTGTGTAACCGTTCATAAATTTATACTAATTACATATTTTTGTATATATTATCACATGCATATGTACCTTAAAATTTTTCAACATTATAATATACACTATTTATCGACGTCACATCTGAAAGACTTGATATACCTAAAATTTAAGCAAAAGTGATGCTCAAAATATAACAAGCGGAGAGGTGAACAATTGGTCACTCGATAACTCATGTCAAGAAAAGGCATGACTGACTGGACTGGACTGAATCGACTGAATCGACTGATCGGTGCACCAAAACAGCAAATTGCAGCACTTTTGTAAAACACACAGATTCCATCAATTACTTGCAAGAAATCTCTCTCTATACAACTGGTTTTCTCATCAAACAAACAAACGAACAAACCCCCTTTCTCTTTGTCTTCCTCAAGCTTCCATATCATTCCCATTTGTGGATGGGAACACCTTGTTTTCTGGCCTATTCCTGCTCAGCATTCTTTTCAAGGAACAACCCAGCATTAATGGCGACGAAGAGGAAGAAGATGCAGATACACAGTCAGTACCCAGAACTTGATTTTGATGATCAACATCCCCAGAATCCAAAACATCAATCACTGTTTCCCCATTTGCAGAATCCCCATTAAGCATTAAACCCAAGTGTTCATGACCCACTACCCGATCCGACGTCGTATTGGCATCAGTACTCGCAGCTAGTACTGGAGCTCTGCAAATGGGGCAGCTCATGTGCGAAGCCAGCCACATATCGATGCAGTCGACGTGGAAACAGTGAGCGCACTTGGGCAAAGTCCGACCCACATCGTTGTCCTCAAACGGGCTCAAACAAATCACGCACTCCAACTGTTTGTGGGTTTGGTCCTCCGACTTGTACACGAAGAGAGGGATGGTGGAGATGGTGGAGGGGTCGAGACCTTTGGCCGAAGGGCTAGAGAGATGGGTGGGGTCGAAGGTGAAGGTGTGGAAATGGTGGAAGCGGTTGGGGCCGAGGACTCGCTGGGAGACGGTCATGGAGCTCCGGCGTCTGTGGTGGGCTTGGGCCAAGAACCATTTGGCGTAGACGTGGAGAAGGAGGACGAAGAGAATGACGAGAAGGAGAGAGACCAAGGCGGCAAGCATGACATTGCCGTTGTAGGAGAAAATGGTGTCGAGGAGGTGTCTCAGTGGGTTGTTGCTGTTGTGCTTTGGAGACTCACTGGGGCTCAGCATCTTCTTGACTGCAACTAATTGAGGGGGTGATGGGTTTGGGTGAGAATTGAAAAGGTAGATTTTGTGGGAAAGAGAAGGTGGAAGGTGTGTGTGTAATGTGTCATGTGAATAAGTACCGAATCCATAAGGAAATGAAATTGGCTCTTACATAAATGTTTTTTTTTTCTTTTACGGTATCGCATGTTACGTCGTCATATTATTAATTTGAATTATTTTTATTGAATGTGTGATGTAAAATTAACAAAGCTATCTGCACTCGGAAATGAAATACCCAAATGACTAATTAATAAATTTAATATGATATTGTTATTGAGATGACGTCCGAGAATAAGTTAACGTGAAACTAAAGTCGTTGGTTAAGGGATTAAATTGCGGGTTTTGCACACAAGCAAGTGGCCAGGTTGCTCCTACATTTGCGTGTGTTAGTTAGCAACAGCTCTCTGTGTTTCAGCATTCACAAATATATGAATTATAGTAATGGGGATTGTAGTTGGAAGTCAAAAGAAGATCCCAATATCCAAGGGGGACTTATGCATGGTAGACTCGTGAAGGCGACGGCAGCTAGCGGAGGTGGATATATGGGTGGGTGGGTTATTGTATTCATGTGCTGCTGCTAATTGTTTAATTAACGGATTGGAGGTAAGTGGTGGAACTTGGAAGAAGAATCCCGAGAACCTTGAGATCTATCCAGTTAGTTTTGAGACAATAATTATAAACTAATCAACCCATTATTGTCCTATCCAATGATGAACCTTAAGATCTATCCAATTGGTTTTGGCCAAAATGGGTTCCCATTTGTAGTGTAATTACAGCTATAGTAGTATTACTTATAGTGACAATGGCTCATCATGCATACTAAATCTTTTAGAAGAATTGAATATTTTGTTGATGAAATAATAACCGTAGGATGATATATATTTATGGTAGAAGACCAAGGAGGAAGAAGAAAGAGGGGACCCAAAAGTCGTAAGATTCTTGAGTGTTGAGGGGTCAATTCATAGTTCAGGGCTCCCATGTGAAACTAAAACCCAGCCAGATCTTTTTCTGTAACTTCAGAGGGTGGTACTGGTGCATCTTTAATGGCTTCTTACTTGTACCCCCTTTTTTAGCCGTCTGTTTTTGTATTAAGATTTTACCTTTTGGCTGTAGGCCTCGTGACTCCTCTCACCGAAGACCTTCTTTCTTGACAATTCTTCATATAGACCAGGACCCCCCAAATCCCATGCAAAAGTCCTGCTACTCAAATAAACCCAAAGGTCAAGATCTACTCAACAATCAAAACAAACAAACTTTTGCTCTTCGAGTGCTCAACATAAACAAAGAACAAAAGGTGGACTTTAGACAAATAAGAAAATTGGACTTCAAATTAGCCAAGAGGTTAACCAATCAAGACCAGAATGAGTCCTCACCAAAAAAAAAAAAAAAAAAAAAAACAGACCAGAATTAGTAGTTTGGAAATATTTCAGATTACTGATTATTGTAGATACAGTGGAGACATTTAGGCTAATGCTACATTTTGTAAACGAATGGAGAATTAAATGAAAAATCTATTATGGAAATCTGAGAGCAGTTTCAGACTTTCAGGTTACAAACAAATGTTTACTGTAAGAATGCTCAATCAATCCATGAGTTTGTATCTTTTCTCCTGGACACCTGTAACTCCCATTTGAATCTCTATTATCGTATGAAGTGGCATCTGAAATTGAAAAATGAGCTGTCAGGATCAGGAAAGTAGCTTCATAATATATGGCCCCAACTTTTCAATTCTATCTCATCGTAACTTGAAATATAAAATGGTAAGAGAATTTAAGCCAATAAATAATAATAACCTTGGGCAACCAGGGATTAAGTACTTGTAAATTTCCATCATAAATTCTTTTTGAGACTCAGAATATAGGAGCAATAAGTAATTTCCAATCAACTACCTCAATGTGTGGAATTTCTTTCAAAGGCCTATCAGCAAAGTAAGCGTACAATGCTCTCAAAACAGCCTGCAAAAAATAAAGCAATAAACAAGCTTATAAATATTACAACCACAACACCCGAAAACAAGAAAACAAAGAAGAAATTAACGCTATATGTATCACCTGGTGAGATATCACCACAACAGGGGCACGTTGTCGTTCGAGTTCAATGATTACGGGCTCTAGCCTGCATTTATGATGGAAGTTAAAATCTACTGAACTAAGTTGACCAACAAATAGTGAGGAGAACTCATTGTATATTGTAGCTGTGAACTACAAACCTTTGGATAACATCTAAATAAGATTCTCCACGAGGATATCGATACCTCAGTTTGTCTTTCTTACGTGCCCTGCAGTTAAACATACATTAGCAAAACAAGGTGAAACCATAAAAAGAATGGATTACTTTCAATCTCTCTGTACTTTTTATCTTTTTTTCTAGAGAGAGACAGAGAGAGCTGCAACATACTCATACTCCTCTGGCATGTTTTTCTTTATCTCTTCATATGTCATTCCATCACACACTCCAGCATATATCTCATCCAATGCACGCCATTGTATCTATCAAAATTGTAAAAACTGTAAGCCAACTATACTAAATTATATTTAAATTTATAGTTTTATCAGTTATGTTCTATGTGTGGCTAAGTATTGAACTAGAGAGACTAAGAAAGTTGATGAAAATTTTAAAAGATGCACACTAACCTTGGGAAATCCTACAATGGGAGTTGCTGTAAGAATTGTTCGCTGCAGCGTGCTAGTCCATATCTAAACACCATGCAAAAAGAAGTATGGTTTACACACATTTTTATATTCAGTCAACGGACAGCAGAATAGATGTTTGGAAACAATTAAACAGATAAATTAAAAGTTTAATCGGTTAATTTATCAGATAGAAATATGGACAAATTATGCCATGGGCATGGTTGAACCCAGAAACACACGTGCTACATACCAGTAGGAAAAGAACCTAGGGGTTAGGATATGTTTGGTAGTAAGATGTTTTAAGTTTTAAGCGACTGCATCTACACTTTTGTTCATCTATTCAAGCATTAAAACCCAATCCATGAAAATTGCAACCTTCAATCCTCAACATTCGGCTTTATGTTTGGTTACATTTTGGGACTACTTTTCTAGCCTATTATAACAGTTAGAAACTGTACATTTAAAAGTTATATAGTCCTGAAATGTTAAACAGCAGATATTATAGTTTTTAAACTCTACATTTAGCTTTGGGATCACACCACTTCGTGGTCAATGTGTATGACTGAGTAAGAGATATATGTAGACTACACAAGAAACAAGGATCAACCTACAACAAGCATTTTCTTTGAAAAAAAAGCTACAAAATTATAACTGCACATTGGATATTGTAGAAGCTTACAGAAGCAGCTCGCTCTGATTTCAGTCGCTTTTCCACAAAGTTAGCAAGTTTCTTCGCATAAAGTTCTCCAGTATCACTGTTGAAACAAGTAGTGATATCTTTTGGTAAGTTCCACACACAATACAGCACTGACTCAGGGAATTTTAAAATGCATCATAGAGAAAGTTGAGGAGATCAAAGGAATAGGTCCTAGAATGAGGCATATTCAAACCCGTATGATAGACAGAAATGAAATTTTGATGGGCAAAACAAAATCAGACGATAAAATTTAACATAAATAACAGCATATTCAAAATTATAAAAGATATCAATAGAATTTACAATCAGATAAGTTTGAGATTTACTAAATGTACATCGAAACATGAGCAAACCAGTAAAATTACATCTTGATAATCAACAGCAAGGACAAACCTCAACGCATTGTCTCCTCCAATTCTGCCTCTAACATTATCCTTACTCTCTCCATGCCTAGTAAGTAAGATAGGGCGGGGTGTGAGATGCGTATTCACCTACAAAGAGTAGCAGAAAACATTACAGAAGTATGAACAAGTAACAGAGGGGGGCACAGAAGGGGGGGGAGGAGAATCAACTTTCATCTATATATTTGGTCCAGATTATTATTTCTTATGCGAAATATTGAGCTAAATTCTTCATAGGATAACATACCAGGAAAAAAACAATTCGTCCAGGAAGATACCCACTGATATTGTTCACCTGAACCAAAATAGAAAGCCATCTGAATGAACAGAAATCAACAGTCACAGCTACCACGCTTAAGGGATGCATAAACATCTATGCCAAGGCTTTTAACGGGGGACAGAACATAATGGCATTAAACTGAATTTACATATAAATAAGAGGTTCAAAATAGCGCACATAATAATTTCAGAAAAAGTAGAAAGACCAAACTGCACAGTTGCACAATTATATCTACGGATCTACCTTAAGGACAGACAATGCACAACCATGTCTTAGGTGTATGTTTCTGTTGAACAAGTATACTTATTGAAGACTCTCCAAGGAGAACAATAACAAAAATGATTTGAAACTTACTTGTATTTGCCCTCCATGTCCACTGACCATATCAATCATTTTGATGTATGATCCTTCTTCTACTGGATCATAAACCTGGCAATGGGAGCATATATGCATATCTCAATATGATAAGAAAGAATTCTTAAATACCAAACAATCATTAAGGAATGTTTCAGGGAACTACGGTTTCATAATAAGTCAGTCGGTTTTTGAAGTCCTGTAATCCAGCCTCAAAATCTGGCCTGCAGAAGGACAGCAATTAATACATCACAATCCATCAAGATAAGAAACTAATGGTTCAGGGGTAAACCATACTCTTCTGCATAGTCAGGACTCTGTTGAATTTTAAGACGAATATTTCTTTCTATAATGCGTTCATCATTGCATATTGTTTCCAGAAAAATAATCTGCACAGAAAAATATAAACATAAATGTACAAAACATGTAGCAGGAGAGCTCAAGACTAAGTTTTTACACAATGTCAAGGGGAAACTGCCTCCCCATTCCATGCTCATGGTACCTTGCATTTTCCTTCAGCCATTTTCATAAGCATATTCCTCCGTTTCTTTGTGCTGTTTGTGGCATCAAATATTCCTACCTACAATCAAATTAGATTTTTCAGAAAGAAAGAATTAGACAAAGGCCATTAAAGATCAAAATGACTCACATAAAAGGACTTACCTGGCCACCCTCTTGCATCCAAGAAACCATGTCATCAAATGCCAGGGCTGCTACCTAGTAGCACGTGATATATTAAAACTATGTACAAAGAAAAGGGTTAATATTGTGTTAACACTGCCAATCGCCTCATGAAAATCCAAATTTACAATAAATAGCACTGTTTTCAAGCACAAATACTCTGAGTAGGATTGGACCAGAAAAAATTACTCTTAGAAGGATGACGCGCACAAATGAATAAGTTATTGGCAGCTACAAACTGTGAACCATGGCTCGCGTAAGCTAAAGTGCTTACTCTCAGAGTGTTTTTGCTTCTTTAAGGTCTTCATTGACTACTTGTGTTGCATTATATATTCTGCTTGCTTCTTATTAAACCCATATCAATTCCACTTGAGAAACGTCCACTCAAGATGTGTCTTTTCATAAGATGTAGGAAAAAAGAATCATAAATTTTCTATTTTCATCATTTCTGTGAATTTGCCATGGGAATATTCTCAAAAGAGAGTAACCTGTTCAAGGGACTAAATTTTAAACTGCTTGAGTTGATTCACACCTAATAATTTCTCATCATCATTCCTAAGGGAAGAAGGAAATCCTAAATAATTCAAATTCATTAAAAGGAAAAAAAAAATTATTTAGTCCAACAGCATAGCACTCATTAAAAAACAAGGCATCATTTTTTTTGTAAGATATTCTAACAGATAACGGTGATGAAGATTGCCTGACGATACATTTAAGAGCAAGATGAACCTATCAATTATTAATTTAACTACTCAAAAAGAAAAGTAGTCCATAGACATTCACCTCATTACGTGCCTCCATGCCTTCAGGGTTGTCAGCTCGGAAAAATTCGGCAGTCTGCATTAAAAAAACATTTCATCAGATTTTGCAGGACCCCCAAGAAATATTTGATTTAATAATCAAAACAGTGTTTCAATTTATATCTATACGTAGCACATCTTCACTATTGTGCAACCATGTTAATTTTCTTTTGGAGGTGATGTGTGCCTCCAATCTAACACAAGTGTATCACATGGCATGTTTTGAAAAATTTTAAAACTAAGATTCTAGTGTATGAAAAAGCAAGGCACTGGTTTGCTTTGCGTAGGATCATTCATTAGTCAACAGATAACCACTAGTGACTTTTAAAACAAAACATCTGCCAATTAATCAACCAAATCAAACTTTCAACAACCTAGTTTTACCTGATTAGCCCCATGCTTAAGACGGCGGTACTGTAACAAAAAAAAGTACAAAAAGGTCATTTTTATCTCCATATTCATATACTGCAGTAACTAGAGGTATGAGGAGAATGAAGAATTGTCAATTGTAAAAATGCTAGTAACCTTTCCGACGTTGAAGTGTTTGGTATCATGACCCAACCAGCGAAGATACCTTGTCAGTTTAGCGGCTGTAAAAGTTTTTCCACGAGCTGGCAAACCAACCTAAAGTACACGAAAGCTTTTAGAACTGTTTGCTCTCAATTATATTCATGAAGTACAATAATTAGCAAACAACGCAAAACTGATGGTACTGGCAGGTCCTTCCAAGTTCCAGCTTTCAGGCTACTAAGCAAGGGTCAATTCCAAATTATAATTCCTTTAAGTTTACAACTAAATAAAACCAATTGAGAACAACAGGGAAAATGATCATTGAATTTATCATAAGTTCTGGGCCGTCTGGCTAATCACTTGTGCAGGACAATACCAGGACAATTGCCAAATGTCTATCCTCCTTTGGTCCAAGCATTTGATCGGCTACGGCTGCAGCTGCAACAGCTCCAGCAGCTTCTGGCATTGAATTCTAACAATAAGCATAGACAAACAGAGTTTCAGAACAAGCACTGCAGATAGAGGATAATTTAACTTCTGATAAGCTTCACAGGGAAGATGTGCTTCCATACAGACCTTTTTTTCATTGTCCAATCTGAGATCAGTAGAGAAAGTACAAGCACTAGACGATTTAACTAGCCTAGGAGATCCAACACCCCTATCCACAAAGAGACCCCTGTGACCATCTTGCTTTTGCATAGGTGAAAATGTTCCCACTGACTTTGATTCAACCATCCCAGAGGAAGAATACACCTTGGATGAATCTGGGATGGCAACCTCCATCTCCTGCATAAACTTTGTATTAGGCAGATTATAAGTATCTTGTATGTGATGTAGGACAATGTATTAAAATTCTCCATAGTCAAATATTGTCTTTAAACCAAAATATGCTTGCAGTTTTATACTATAAAGTTATCATTCAGATCCAACAAAGCTGTTCTGGTCAAATTTACTATTTCTTAACATTATATTAAAAAACTCAAATTTACAAATTGGCAGAGGGGTAATGAGATAAACCTTTATAGTTGCAGGTCGATCCGCTGAAACACCACTATCCTTGAAGGAGTGTGAAAAGCTGGTAGAGCCATCAGCATTAGTGAAAACCCCAGTAAGACTTAATGACCTTGGAGTTTCTGTCATGTTAGCTGCGTAAACAACACCTGAAGAAGTTGAAGGAGCTGGAACAACATAATGTTCGAGATCAAGCTCCAAACTAGCTGAAGAGCCATTCTGTATACAATACCCGGGGGGGGGGGGGGGGGAAGAGGACAAAAAGCTTCTTAAAAGAGGTATAGAAACAAAGTAACAACCTTATTCTGAGCCATAAAGGAGTGTTTATAGCAGAAAAAATGTAAATGTACCTCAGCACCGATCTCTGGCACTGAACCTAAACTAACATCAGGAATTCCGCGAACAGCAGAAGGCCTAAGGTTCTCCTGATAAGCCCTCCAACTAGCTGCAAGATCAAAAGGTGATACCCTATCGGCTTTAATGAACACTCGATACTCAAGAACCTCATCAGCACTAAGCCTAAATAGAGCCAGCCTTGCATCCCCTTGTAATGCCCCCCCTATGAGTTGGCGATTTGGACCCTCCTCAACTACGCAGGCTGCATTGCTGAACTTTGACTTCAAAAGGAACTTGAAGTCCAAAGTTTCTAGTTCCCCAACACAAAACAATAATATCCGATAAGAATTTGCTTAAAATCCTACTTGCACTAGTCTTAAATTCAGAAATTGAAAGCAAGTAGCAACGCTAAACCATAAATTACCGTGATTCGGAGGAACAACAAAGCTCAATTCCCACATGGAGGCTGATTCACGTTCCATAGAAAGCTATGAAATGATAAGAGAAGCAAATGAATAAATTAGGAATTGGAAATGAAATTAAGTAAAAAGCTCGGAATGAAGAATTGATTTGTTAAATTTACAGCTTTGGAAGAATCCCAAGAGCCAACGAGAGGGACGGAGCCGAAGACGTGAGGAAGGAGCTCGCCTTTCTTGAGCTTGTAATTGTCCTCCATCTTCAAGGACACGTAGAGCTGTCCACCTCCTTGGTCCAGGTATTCCTCCTCTGGCTCTTCACCTCCATCCGACCCGTACTCCGTTCTCTTGGACGAACCCGTCCCCATTCTAGCTCTGCTCTCTCTCTCTCTCTCTCTCTTCTTCAGACTCGTTGTTTCATTGTTTCGGTATTGGGTTGGATAGAATGGGAGGGATGAATCAAAACAAACAAGAGTGAGAGATTGAGAATGAATGAGAGGGAGAGGGATTGGATTGAATATTGGAAGTATACGTGTATGGGTTCAAGGCCCGGCTTTTGGATAGTTAGATCATACGATGGGGCCAGCCTTGGCTACCACACTAAGCCTACTTTACTACTCGCTTTCTACTCTCATACACTCGCTTCTTCTGCTCGACGCGTGTCCCGCTCTGGGACTTGTGCCACCAACATTTTTTGCTTTTTTTTTTTTTTTTTTGATAAAACATTTTTTGCTTCCTACTCTCATAATATGTTTACTAATCCATAATTTGGGTGAGAGAAATTGAATTGAGGAGGAGTCAGAATCCGGATTTCTATTGAAGCTGTTTACTAAACTATTTTGAATCAGAATATGAATGATATTGATTTTATATAAATTGTTTATTAATTCACTTGACTCAGAATTGAAACTAATTTAATTACTAAAATGTCTTTGTTCTAAATAAATTAAGTTAGGTTAAAGTGAATAGGCAAACTTGAAATTGTAAAAATAATGTGAGGGTATAATGGAAAAAAAAATTGACTCCGAATGAGTTATTTCTCTAGCAATCAAAATAACACCCCTCACTCAAGAATTCAATTTCTCCAAAATAAAGAGTTGCATTCTTGATATCATGTGGGTCCTCACTTGTGTTTTTATTCTCATATGATTAGTGAACACATGAGTAATACTTAGTCAGAATCCAATTCCTTATTTTGATTCCGTAGAAATTGAATTTCGATTACGGATTAGTAAACATGTGATGTCATCAGTATTATATTATTATGTTTGTTTTCAACCCCTTTCCTATAGTTATAACAAAACAAAATGTTTAACTGGATCCGGTTTGGATTTTTACATGGGCCGGGCCCAAGTTCACTGTGTTACATCCGAGGCCCAAAATACAACTAGGGTTTTTGCTTATAAACGCTGCCAAGCCCTCGCTGCCTCTAATATAGCAAAACTCCCATATTTCCTCTGCTTGTTCTCACCGAAGGGATTCGAAGAAGGAGCGCAAGGGTTCCAGTCTCGCTGCGTCGCCATGAGAGCCAAGGTACAGCTAAAATAAAACCCTAACAGAAACTATTTATTTTTCCCGGGTGTAAATTGTTTTCCTTCATACATTCTCGAACTGTTTTGAAAAGCGTTTCTTAGAATCTAACCAAACAATGCCTTAGTCTCCGATCTTTTGAAAATGAAATTGATAAATGGTGTGTATTGCAGTGGAAGAAGAAGCGGATGAGGAGGTTGAAGAGGAAGCGCCGAAAGATGAGGCAGAGATCTAAGTGATAGGAGTGGCAGTAGCTCTTTCAAAATGACGTTTATGTCCCTAGGCTTTTGAGTTTGGTCTTTGTTAGGCTTAATATGAAACTGTTGGTGCTCTTATCTCTTGCTTCTTGTTACATTCTATAATATTTAATTGGAATTTGACTTGTGTGAGTTTTTTATATTGATCGTGAGGAAGTTTTAGTTTGATGAATTTATCATTTTAGCTGTTGTTAATTGGAATATGGTTTCTATAATTTAGGAATATATTTGAGTAAAAAGTCAAATTTGGGAAAGGTATTGTTATACTATTTGTCCCATGGGTTAACAGCTAGTCAGCTACTGGTAGTTGACTGGGTGAACATTAGTGCATCTGTGTGTATATGGGTTGGTTTGAGCCATAAATATATTGCTGGCTAGTTAACGTGATTAAGGACTCGTGGTGATTAGTGTATATGCTAGTTGAAGTGAGCAGTGAATACACATAATATATATATATATATATCTTCAAATTAAGTTCATATGGAATTATGGATTCTGATTGATTTAATATGTTGGAACACACATTTTGTGCTACTACTAGTGTGCTACATTTGTGCCATTTCTGATACTATGAGTGCGTATCTTCTTTAGTTCCTCGAATGCAAGTAGAGTTTCTGAATCAAAACCACCTGCAAACTGGATATTATGTGTGTTAGTACTTGGTATTGCAAGTAGGGGGTAGTAAATAGAAGTGAAGAGTTCAGTGTACTACCTGGTGTACCCGAAAAGCAAATCGGACTCCTTGTAGCAAGAGATTTTCTTCTCTTGAACATTCACCAGACTGCACTTCCTTAGTAATCCTTTTCATGTACGCTTTGGCTAGCCTTAGTGAAGTTAATTTCATCTGCAAGCAGTCAAAGTTTTTAAATGAATACATGTGTATCCTCAATCCTCATTGCTGGTAGGAAAATTTGGGCTTGCAATGGTTGTATGCAGCACTCTTCTCACGATAAATTCCTAAGGTCCTGCTTATGTTATGTGATTATTTATTGTGAGAGATGTGTTGTATACAGCCTAAGAAAGTTCTCATATTGTGGATTGCATTGTGGGCCTGCCAATTAGTTACAACTATTCTGATTTTCTAATTTCAAGATCCTAGTTATTAGTTGAAAGTTGAAACTGACAGATCACTTGCATAGCAAAAAAAGGTTGATGTTAATCACTTAAGCTTTAATTTACCCCAATTTAGTATTCATGTTATGGAAGTCAAATGTGAATAGTAAAATTCACCCTTTTCATAAGCTATTGGTAAGGCATAGCTATCAAGGAACCTTAAGTTAAGATGGTAACAATAAGTAATTCGCTAATTGGTCTACCTACCTGGCCGATCAGCCCTGTATCTAGCATCCATTCCCATGGGATCTGAAAGTCCCTGTATCTCTTGCTGGTACTGTCCCTTGTCCTTTCCGTGCTGCTAACACTTCTTTCCAACCTGCAAATTCAAATTGTGACCTCAAAATTAATTCAATGCAATGAATGGAATGGAATGGAATGGTAACAGCCTTTTCTTTACTCTAATCAGTATACGTGCTTGCCTGTCTTGTAATGCTTCCATTCTTCTAAGAGCAAGGATCAATGGCTCTTTCATGTTGTCCTCAAATGATGAGACTTCGGATTTAAGATTCCTCAGGTCTCGGTAGTTGAAGGCAGCTTCTCGCAGTGTATCCGCCTTTCGTTCCGGCCACTGTGGGAAATGCTTCAGCACTGCTCTCTCATCAACTAAGGAAGATAGTTGCCGATCCAGCCAATTTACAAATGCTTCTACATCAGCAATCTTTGTAAAGGTTGCAGACTCCACCTCCCTAATCAAGAAATTGACAAACTCTCCCTGTGTTTCAACCTCTGACTTTATCTGTCCACGAATGTGCACACGGTGTCAGCAATTGGTGTTTGTATGAAATATGAAGAATAGGGTCTGCTATATATACTTACAGCTGAAAGATAGGATGAACGATTTTCAATTTCTCCAATCATGTTCTTGGTCAGAGCAAATACTTGAACACCTGCAGGGTTGGTTTTGTTCTCCATGTGTGCATCTTTCCTTGTAAGTGAACGGTACAGCTCAATTACTGCTGGCACACGACGCACTCCTTTTGACCCAACTAGTGATTGGGAGGGTGGTGGCGGAGGTGGCGGTGCTGGTGCTGGTGCTGATGGCACATTATTTTCTTTTACCTCCTTCAGTGAAGCTGCAGGAGGAGTTGGAGGAGGCCTTGGTGGCGGTGGTGGTCTTTCCTTTGTGGCTGCTGATTCTGTGAAGTCCAGTCTTGCACACATTTTCTCTTTCGCCGGACTTTGCTCCGATGCATCGACAAAAACTGATGGTTTCTGTTGGGAAGCATCAATATAATGGTTATCCATGGAGTTCTGGAACTTCTTCCAGAGCACAGATTTCCTCTCATTGTTGTGTGCTTTAAGGGAAGTTATCTGAGCTTTGAGACGAGCAACTTCTTGTTGTAACTCATGGTTTTCTTTCTCCAATGAACCATTCTTTTCCAGAGAAGCTTCAAGCTCTTTCCTAAGGAAGGTGATGATCTCTGAGTTATCATCTTCCTCTGGCATCCTCCCTTGCTCTTCTTTCACTGTAAGGATGTGACACAACACAAGGGAGGTAGGGGTGGCAATTTGAGTTGCTGGGTCTTCTCCTCTTTTATGTATGGTCTTGCTTTTGAAGTAAGGTTGGTTGTGTTCACGTAAGCCTGACGAGTGGTACGTACTCTAGTGAATGTGCCCCTCTCTATGTTAGTAATGGCAGTTTAGGGCATTAAAGAATACATTAGTTTAGACAAGGATGCAGGTGAGGGATTACTTGGTCTTGCTGGCATAACAGTTGCATGTATACGTGTACTAGATTTAGGTGCAACATTTACATTCTTTGGTCAAATTTACCATAAAACCCATAAACTTTTCTTGGGGTTTTTAGTCTCTTGGAAATTTGGAATCAGGGTTGAATATTGTATACCATACCATTAGCATGGTATTGCATTTGTGTCAGTATCATGTGTACTAGGTGGGTCATTTTCCTTCTTATTTTACACCTAGTCTTGTGAAGCTTGGCGCAAACAGTGAATGATACATGATTGATTGCTAATTAACAACTGCCTAATGGCCATGTATTAGCTTCTGTGGCCAATCTTTGTTGTCCCAGTGTAAGTCTTAGACTGGGATGTTGAAATCATGCTTAAGTTAATATATGCAAATTGATTTAGTCCTCCAAGAGATTATGAGAAAATTGAATAGAGTGTTCTATTCTTTGCTTGTGAAGCAAAAGGAAAGCAGGAAAAAGGGAGGGGAAATGAGAAACAGTGAAGGATGCTGACAGTGGAAAATTAAAGAAAAAGTAAAAGGTTTGATATTTACAGCCCACCAGATTTAGATCTTCCTATTTTTGCTTTATTTTTTCCTGTGCTTCCCCGGAAAAAGAAAAAAAGATGGAGAGGGTGTCATGGTCTTTTTCTGGGGGGTCACACTTACCTGGTTTACACCTTCTTAATTTATTTGGATGCTAGTGTAGCATAAATTCTTATACGTGTTGCTTATCATTATTCATGAATAATGATAAACCTTCTAATGAATAGATTTAAAGAAAGAATACATAATGTTTTAAACGAGCGATCCTCTTTGACAAGATATCTAACATATTATGTTTTGTCAATCGAATTTACTTTAACATTACACATAACCTACCAAATTGTATAATAAATATAACAGATATTTGTTTTGTGCTAATTGACCCTAAAAGGAGAATCCTAGAACTGCACAGTCCTGGTGAAGAACAGTAAAGCACTTGGGCTGTAAGGTAGCTCAAATGCTCACCTAGACTTGAGGTGTATTTATAGGGGATCATCTTTAAATCTTTTTAAAGGTTTTATTCTTCTCACTGATTTGATACAAGTCCACTTCAAATTCAGCTTTAATTCTAGCGGACCCATGTCTATAGCCCTTAATATAAATTCCCCCATGGCAAGGGAACCTTAGGGGGGTGATAGGTAAACAACTTGCAGAAGACTCGAGTGTAGCATGGGTGAACATGAATGTGCAGACCCCATTGATTTTGGTTTGTGATAAGCATTACACAGACAAATGCTTAACCAGAAGAGACAAGGGTACATAAAAATTGAGAATCTGTGTAATAGGTAGACAATTTATTTGCTGCCCCAACATAAAGGGAAACAGAACAATCAAATGTCGGTCTTTCACTCGTTTGTTCTAAGCATTAATAGCTTTGTACAGTCATAAGACTCATAACTCAGTCTTTGATCTATGAATGTTCTCAGAAATTAAAAGCAGTAGCATTATTGAAACAAAAATCAACCATACAGGTTAGTAGATTGGGATGCCAATTGGGTTGACCGAGTAAGAGGGAGAATGGCCAACCAATACGATCAAGTAGCCATAACCTAACATCATTAGGTGGGACTGAAGACTAGGTCTTACCCTAAACATGTATGGTCCAGGTTAGCTAGGCAATGATAATTCAGGAGTGGAAAAGGGTTCAAAACAAAGGAATGAAGCAGAAAATACCTAATGCATAGAAGAAATAAAATTCCAAATGTTTACACAAACTGGCTGCAAATGAGAAATTAAAAAACACAGGAAATAGTAATCACTAAGATATATAATGTGTTCTCATTCTCATTTGAATTTTAAATCATCTGCAAGGTGGGTTTTCATTGAGGATTTGGTGGGCGGCTATTGGCAGAACAGACCCTGGAACCCCATTCAAGCAGCTCTTTGCTTGTGTCATCCTTGTGAACAATCACTTCTATGAAGCAGAAACAGTCTTTCTTATCCCCTGTTGCTGTTGCAATGGCTTCTGTAAGCTCCTCTTCGGTACGAACCTGCAGAGCCAAAAACAAACATAAATTTGGTCATGATTGCTTCTCCAACTCATTAATAGAGCAAGTAAACCTGCCCTACCAAAAATTTCTTGCATAAAATAGGTTTATACAACCGCTTTTATCACAATAATCCCCTCACACATACACCATGAATTATTATAAGGGAAACGTTATATAATTTCTCCTATCGTACTTATGTTTATATCATTCACCTTTGTTGTCCAACATTTTCCTTCACCATTGTGGATTGCATCCACCAAGCCAGTGTAGTTCCAATTCTTGATCACATTGTAGGGTCCGTCATGGATTTCAACTTCTATGGTGTATCCACCATTGTTTATAAGGAATATGATGCTATTGTGCTCACATCGCATCATGGTTGACACCTCTTGTGCAGTCACCTGTCAGCCAAGATGTTAAATATGTAGGCTTTGAGACCAATCATCAACATCATCAGGTGAACAATATTTTACTATGAAATACAGAGTTTAACATTGGTTGAAACGTTCTAACCTGGAAGCTCCCATCTCCAATGCAAGCAATGACACGCTTCTTAGGTACTGCCTGTGCATACCCAAGAGTTGCACCAACAGACCACCCAATGGAACCATATTGCATCTGGAATTCATACCTGCAACACCAACTTATTTTCTCTTATGATTGTAGTGAGACAACCATTAAACCCAAAAAACTTAAAGCTATTAGGAAACGAGTTACTAATGTATGTATATCAAACTAATTGGGTGAGTCCCCACGTGCAGTATCACGTGCAGAGGTAGACATATGCAGGCAATATGGGTACAATCCCAACCCCCAAGTAGGGGATGAATATTGGAGGGTTTGAACCAGGAGCTCTATATCCAGAACTCTGCTATCATATTAAACAACTACTAGACCTCAAAAGATTAAGTTACTAGTAAAAGAGTCAACAATATGTATCAAACTAATTGCAAGAATCAAATTACTAGACTCTTTGTTGCTCACCCACATCCTTCTGGTAATTTTAGTTTCTGGCAGTTAAACCAAGAATCTCCAGTCTCAGCAATAATAGCTGTATCAGATGAAAGCATTTTCTGAATATGCTGGAACATAATGTTTACCCTCAAAGGCTCATTAGGCGCAGCTTTCAGAGGTTGGCCTTCGGGGACAAAAATGCGATGATAATTTTCATAGGCAGTTGTGTTGCGTTTAATTTTCTTTGCAAGTGCCTGCAGAAAGTCCTTCATTAGAACACATCCGAAAGCAGGGCCATTGGCAATAACAACACGATCCGGCTGCACAACAATTGCCTTCTCCTTTTTGAGGAGGAGAGAGTACCCAACAGAGCTGTAGTCGTTGAAGATTGGCCCAGCAAACAAGTATGCATCAGCAGACTCCACAATCTCAGCACAGTAGGCAGTGCCCACAGCCCCCCAGTATGTCCCAATGAAGTGAGGGTGGGTTTCCAGGATATGCCCTTTGGCTGATGGCATCACAGCAACGGCATAGCCACTGGCATCAGCCAATTCAACAAAGGCCTCATGGGCCTTTGCCACTCGGAGTTTTGGTCCACCCACCATGACTGGCTTCACCGCCTTTTTTAGGAAAGCAGCTGCAGCCTCCACAGCGGCTTCTAGCCCCATCTTGTTACTTAGTCTGTATCAAGAAATCCTGAAATTAATTACCCGGAAACTAGAATGTTCACTTGCCAAATAATCTATCATTTTTGGTTGTCAGATTGTCATTTGGAGCCATGATTAGATGGACTATTTTTTGAGTGTGCACTAAGAAATTGAAAGTGCAACAACATAATATATTAACCACCCTATAGAAACCATCAAGAATAAAAATAAAAAATAAAATAAGTTACAGTACCTAGGTGACAAGGAAAATGGAATGGGCTCTCTTCTAAACGTTGGATGTGGAATGCCAGGCAAGTTACAACTAATGCTAATATAGACAGGCTTGCTTTCTTTGAGAGCATTGGAAATGGCTGTATCAATCTGTTCATGTGCATCTTCCAAATTATTCACCACAGCCTACACACCAAATAACACAAACCAGAGTCAATAACAAGGTTTTCAATCCAATCCAATTTCTGTCAAACCAAGAACCCAAATCCAAATTGTCCTGAAAAAAACAAACACAACTACATATTTTATTATATACCCATCAATCACAAGGCTTTCAATCGAAGAAAGGTGTGAACTTTTGGGCTTACTTGAAAGCATGTGACGGCCTGGAAGCAGCGGAGTTCTTGGCTAAAATCAGGCAAGCCAATCGTGTGGTGGAGAATTCTGTTGGTCCCATAATCATTTGTATTAGGCCCTCCAACAATGCAAATCACAGGAAGGTTCTCACTGTAAGCCCCAGCAATGGCGTTGAGAACACTAAGCCCACCCACTGTGAACGTGACCACACAAGCACCAACCCCACGAGACCGGGCGTAGCCGTCGGCGGCGTAGCCGGCGTTGAGCTCATTGCAGCAGCCGATGTTGGTCAGCCCTGGCTCGGCGATGAGGTGGTCGAGAAGGGTCAGGTTAAAGTCACCGGGGACTGAAAACACGTCGCTGACACCCACCTCAACGAGGCGGCGAGCCACGTGGCGGCCGAGGGTGGTTTCGGGGTTGGTGATGGTGGAGGGAGGGTGGGAGTCCTGGACTGAAGCTGTGGCGTTTTGGGGAGGACTGCCCACGTTGTTGTTGGAGGGCTCGACTGCTTCTAGTGAGCCAATGCTGGTGGCCATGTGAGCTTAATTAATTGTAAGAGAAAGCAAGAATTGAGTTTAGTTTAATTTTGTTGACGATCAAACAAAAACAGAGAAAAAATTGGATCTGTGGGAGAAGTGAGGTTTTGGGAGAGTTAGAAAGCGGATATATAGATGGGTTAGACGTGAAATGAGGTTGTGAGGTTGTGAGGTTGTGAGGTTTCTTGGGGAAGAAGAAGACCCATTCGCGGTTATGTTGTGATGTTGTATGGTAATGGAACTCATGGAGTGATCAGCTAAAGTGTAGGACAATTTGTATAGTGTTTTTCAGTGTTAATATTTGTTTTGATGTCAATCTTTATATAAAAATTGATTTGATGAACGATCCAGATTGATATTATAATTACTTCAACCCCATAATCTCTAAATCCCATGCACACTGTAAGTCTGAACTTACAGTATATTTTTGCTAATACCTTGACACCCAAGTTATTTCCTAAACATCCATAATAAAAGAAAAATGGAACCGTGCAAAAGCAGTTCAAACACTCTGCTGACGACATTGAAAAAAAATAAAATTGAAGGAATTAATCAAGGGGTTGAATTGAAAAAGAACCAAAATTTAGCCTTCATAATTAAAAATAACATTTTTTTAATTATAGTTTTAGCTAAGATTTGATACTTTAAGGGGTTTCAAGTACTATCCGAATGGGTTCAGTGCCACTGGAAGGGGTTTTGGGTTTAAATTACGGCTAAAATTGAAAATTTTTATTAGGGGGCTAATCAAGGTTGCTAGGATATATAATGACACTTAAAAGCTTGGAATGCGCTTAAATTGATATGGACTGTAAAAGCAAATAGGCATTCATGATGTGCTTCGCTTTTCTCAATGGTAGAAAATCAAATTGTGTTAAGCGGTTGCATGGATCATATCACACACAAGATCAGGAGCCTAAATGAGCCAACTTAGGGTTCATTGTCTGAATAAGATTAAGCTTCTTTTCCAATTTTCCATGCCACTATAGAGGAAGAGATTCCTTTTTCCCAATGTAGAAAAACAGACTACACAGGTGCCATATATTTATCCTGAAGGCGACTTGAAACCACCTACTTCTAAACCATAAGCTGTGTTACCAGTTTTGCACACCACTCACATTTGCGTCATTTGACAGTTCGAATTCTTTTCAACATATGAACTTTTGCAGCTGTTAAAAGGGATTCATGTTGTCTGTTAAATTGAAGTGGCAGCATTATTTACTATGTGAACAATCCTCTTCAACTGCCATAATGACAAATTGGATTGTGTCCCTTGTGTTAATTTGATAAGGTAGAACTAAAAGATGGTCATAAGGCATTTTATGCAGACAACAGGTCTTCAGTTTGGACCCTTCTACTCTGATGAAGATATTCGGAATGGGAATGCTAGAAAATATAAGGCATATTGAGCACACAGCTGAGTGCCTAGTTGCACATAGGCTGTAGTTATGATCTTGACTCATTAGGCTACAAAGTTATCTATATGTATATATGCATGTGTACATATTTTTAGTTTCATCTATATTCATGAGGTTAGTGCTATTTAAGCTATTTGCAGACGTTTCATGGAGTCCATGAAGCAAGGACTAGAGTACAAATGGAGCTATCTGCTTTCAGATCTACAAAGGGTGATATAACAAGGTTCAAACTTCATGTTATGTGGCTACAGTTGCATTTTGGCATGGCTTTTCTGTAGCAGCATGTCAAAAGAATCTTCAAGATGGAGAATCAGAGTATACAAAAAAATTTTGGTGCTAGTTCAACTATATGGTATCCATTTCAAAATTTACATTCTCTGATACAATGTGTAACATACAAACCTCATATATCAGTGTTGAAAGATCTGACCGTAAAAGCTATCAGTTTCAAGCAAAGCATGAACTTACTCCGTCAATTAATCCCAACATGCAGGATCTTCTGATGGGTAGTACGTCTTTGTCCCTGAAGTTAGACATAGTAAACCATGCCAACTTCTAGCAAAGAAGTATGAGGCACGTTCAAAACTACCTCAGGCTCTCTACAGTTCTTGCACAGAAAAGCATACACAAAATCTATAGCAACTTTCTTGAAAAAGGATGATGATTTCTTTGCCTTTGCATGTGAATGCCCAAGAATATAGGTGACACCAGATTCTTTGGCTTCTAATATCTGTAGGGACTCATCTTTACAAAGAGAATTTTCCACTTGCCTGATACCAGATTTCATCACTTGAAGATTACATGAGCATTGCACCTTGTTTTCATCATTATTTGAGTCCATGAAAGTGTTATCTGGAGCATAAAAGGCTTCTCCATCTGAATTTATAAACTCTCTAGAGCATTCAGGAATAGGTTTCAGAGGACATCGTTCCTCTGCTTCTACAAATTGCAGCACACCGGAGATCAGTCTATTCTCAAAATTACAGTTTTCCTGTTGAAGATCCTTGTAACCATACCTCAGAATGCACCGGAACATGCCATACTCCTTCGGGCCAACCCTACTAACGAGCAACCTTTCCTTTCCACTAACATGGGGAACTTGAACAGATTTGACACAAACAAAAATTAGCACCTTGTGGAATGCAGGAAGATTAGTTACGAAGTGTCCGAAAACAGCCGGTACCCCAGCCACCAAATTAGTGTAAACAAGTCCAATTCCAGGGACCCGAACCATGCCAAGGCTAGGCCCTAAGCACACTATTCTATTAATTGAGACCTTGTTCTCAAAATCAAATTGGTGTTTCATCACTGTTCCATAGTTCCATATGTACATTACACCCATAAAGATTAGAGACAGCAGAAGCGGGATCCATCCACCTTCTGGGATCTTGCTAATGCATGCGGAAATGTAAATCAGCTCAATTGATCCAAAGAACATTAAAAATGCTAATGCATTAATTATCCTTGTCTTCCAGACGATTACCATCACCAGGGCCATCAAGCAAGTTGTCACAAACATTACAGTTGTGACTGCCAGCCCTAACAAATCCAACAACACAATCAAAGTTCATTCATGAGAATGTTAAGAATACCATAGAGATAGTGCTCAGATTGTTACCATATGCATGACCCATCATGTTTGTGTCCCTCAATCCAATTGTCACGGCTAAACAAAGGCACATCAACATCCAATTGACCTCTGGAATGTATATTTGCCCATATATTTTACTTGAAGTATGAACTATCTTGACGTGGGGAAAGCATTTCAGTGCACAGCACTGGCTTATAATGGAGAAGGTAGCTGAAATTACTGCCTGGCTTCCTACCACAGATACAAAACTGGCAACTATGAACACTGGCCAAAACACAGCTTCTACAGTGACCATATAGTAATGTCAATATAAGAGATAGGAAAGATAATACTAATGATTTGGGTACTGTAATATTAACGATTTGGGTACTATGTAACTTCTTGCCTGGTATGGATTTATAGAAACTTCTCTGAATGTCTTCACGGTGCTTAGAAAGGAATGCAGCCTCACCCATGTATGAAAGAACCAGAGAGGGATATACTAGGAATGTGAAGGCTACCTGGGATTCAATGCCAGTTACTCCAACATTAGTATTGAAATAAGATAGAACTAATAGTACATACCATTTTTAATAATTCAAGGCATTAACATTCAGTCAGTTCACCAGACTGAAAACTTACCTTTATTGAGAGAGGAGAGAAATGGCCCAGATTAGCAAACATCGCCTCTACACCTGAGAAATTTCCAGAGGAAACTAGTTTCCAGTAGATCTGTTTTGCAGCAAGTAAACCTCAATTACTGCATCGGGAGTTTAAAAGAGATACCTGTTATTGAAAGAACAACGCCTGCTAACGATACCCATCCTTCAATGCCTGTGTTTCTAAGGAACTTCAACATGTAAACTGGAGAAAGTGCATGAAATATACGCCGATTCCACTGAAATATGTTGTATATTCCAATGCCACTAATACACAGAAGCCATGCTGTAACAATTGGAGCAAACATGAAAGCAACTCTGTGTGTTCCGTGATGCTGGAGGGAGAAAAGCCCCACTAAGAGGACACAAGAGATTATAACAACATAATCTGAAAGAAAGAAATCAAAAAGATTTAATATGGTGATGCATGGTTACTTAAAAGGTTACATATTTGTATATACTATTTAGTAACCAAAGAAGTCAGACTTACTTTCATGGAGTTCGGTGATCTTAAGCTTAATCCCTGAGACTGCTGAAAGAACTGAAAGGAGAAATACAGGAGAATCTCTATTAGAATTATTATGGTCTCTTATTAACAGACTATAATTAAAGCAGATATGATATTGGAAAGACCAACAGTCAACAGATATTCATTGGAGTTCAACACATATTTGAACCTTTTTAACAAATTCTGAGAAAGGGAGAAAGAAACAAGAAATTACCTATATAGTATTCAATCAACATCCGAGAAAATTTGGGCAAAAATTAATATATTAAATATTATACATATTGTCAGGTAATGGAACTTGTCACAAAATAAACTTCATTGTGGAGGAGTTTTGATTACACAAAGATTCAGGCACCTGATATTGCAGGAGTGAGTACACCATCACCAATTGCCATACAGGTTCCAAATAGAACAAAAATCAATAACCCTTTGCGAAATCCTGGGTGCTTGTCAAAGAATAGTTTCAGAGCTGAACTCTGCCATGTATCTGTGGATCCTTTTGTCACAAAGTAAGACAATTTTTCATCTGTGATTTCTTCATTAGGTAGAATGCTTAATCTTGCATGACGGCAGAGAAGGGAGTACAAGGCAAAGGTACCACCTGCATCATTTGCAAAATATTGGCATTGAGAAACCGTCTTTCAAAATATTGGCAATAGTTATTGTCCTTGAAAGAAAACACTCTTCCAGAAAAATTATAGATTTTTCTACCATCATTGTGCCTAATTTATAAGATGTAAAGATCTATCACAAAATTACAAGAAGAATGAACCGCACACATTCTTGTTTTCAGTGTTAAAAAAGGTATATTTGCAGAGCTGAGCAACCCATTACATAGTGATTGGCAAGGTTGAGTGACCAGCATGATATTTTGAGTCATAAGATCAATCAGGTTATTTAGCAATCTGCAAGTACTCAAATGAAAACAAAAAAAGCTCTACCTTCACCATTGTCATCAGCCAGCATCACAATGAAAACATATTTGAAGAGAGCAACGAGAGTAAACGTCCAGAAAATGAAGGAAAGCACACCAAAAACCTCCTCATCATCCTCATGGAGGCTCAACTTTCCGGAGAAGGTGGTCTTGTAAACATAGAGAGGGGATGTACTGAGGTCACCATAAACCACTCCCAGACTTTGATAAGCCAACGTGAGCACAGTCGTACAGGATACCCTCTGCAAATTCTGATTCAAGACACAAAATTTTATACATATATATATATATATATATGACAAATTCAATGGTTTAGAAAGACCTGAGCAGGTTTATCAGTACTAAACAGTTTCTAAGAGTTCATGACCCTGTATTCAGCAGCTACGTTGAAGCTAATTTTATTTTACAGAGATTTGATGCTCTGTTCCTGATTTTTATTTATCTGTCTGTTTTATTGCTAAACAATGACAGAACAATGTTTATCTTTCTAAGGGTAAATCATTGAAGAACATTCTATAGAGATAAACCAAAAGACTGATTGAAATCCTCAACTTTATTCACGGCAGTAGTTATTACTTATACAAGTACAAGCAGCTAGATAAATACAAGTACAAGACAGAATTATCTATTAAACTGGAAGCCCTATTCTTAAGGAAGACCAATCAGCTGAAACAAGAGTTCAAGTTTTGAAAACATTTGAATACAGCAGTTGCACAAGATACATCTCTTACATGCCCCCTCAAGATGAGCCGCGATCAAAGAGGCCAATCTTGGAGCAGAGCAATTGAAAACGAGCTGTAGACAAAGGTTTGGTCAGAAGATCAGCAAGTTGATCCATAGAGGAGACATGGGCGACCCGGAGCATACCAGATTGTACCTGATCCCGGATGAAGTGATAATCAACAGCCACATGCTTCATGCGAGAGTGAAAAACAGGGTTGGAGCTAAGTTGTGTGGCACCCACGTTATCACAATATATTACAGGCATAGCAGAAATTGGAAAACCAAGTTCAGACAGAAGAGAGCACACCCAACTAAGTTCAGCAGAAGTAGCCGCCACAGAGCGATACTCGGCTTCGGTAGATGATCGAGCAACAGTGGATTGCTTTTTAGAACTCCAAGAAATCAGATTCTTACCCAAATACACAAGATAAGCACCAGTGGAAGAGTAATCGTCGCGGTTACCAGCCCAGTCGGCGTCTGAAAATGCATGAAGGGTGTCCGAAAAACTATGAAGAGACATGGGTGAACTGCGGTGAAGAAGAAGGCCTTTGGACATGGTACCACTGAGATAACGCAAGATGCGTTTCACAAGAGCCCAATGTTCCGTAGTAGGGCGGTGCATGAATTGGGACATCTTGTTGACTGCGTAGGAGATATCAGGCCGAGTGAGAGAGAGATACTGTAGACTCCCAACAGTGGCACGATACTGAGTGGGGTCAGGAAGAAGAGTGCCATGAGCAAGAGAAATTGTAGAAGAACTAGTAGGCAATGGCGTGAGGACCGGTTTAGCACCTTGCATGTTCGTGCGTTGCAGCAAGTCATCAATATAACCTTTCTGTGAAAGTAAAAGACCATGAGAATGAGGAAGAACCTCAACACCCAAAAAATAAGATAAAGACCCAAGGTCTTTGAGAGAGAAGCGGCCAGCTAAGGAAGCAACAAACTCTGTGACAGCTGCAACATTGTTACCCGTTAGGATAATGTCATCCACATACACCAATAAATAAAGAATGGAGCCAGAGCAATTATATATGAAAAGAGATGTGTCTGAATGAGAGTTGCGAAACCCAGATTGTAAGAGAAATTGGCGCAACTCATGGTACCAGGCACGTGGGGCTTGCTTGAGACCATAAATGGCTTTGTGGAGCTTGCAAACATGGGTTGGACGATCCGGGTCCACGAAACCTGGTGGTTGTGCCATGAAAACAGTTTCGTGGAGGTGACCCTGCAAGAAAGCGTTGTTGATATCCAGTTGCCGAAGTGACCACCCATTACTTACAGCAATACTAAGAACCAATCGAACAGTAGTGGGCTTAATAACTGGACTGAAGGTCTCATGAAAATCCACACCGGGCCGTTGATGAAAGCCTTTAGCTACAAGACGAGCCTTGTACCTGTCAATAGAACCGTCAGAAAGCCTTTTAATGCGGAAAACCCATTTGCAACCTACCAAATTGGAAATACCGGCAGAAGGAACAAGCTCCCATGTTCCATTACAAACAAGTGCATTGTACTCTTCAGACATGGCTTGACGCCAGTTAGGATCTTTGATGGCTTGAGTGATAGAGGTGGGTTCAAGGATAGGTGATGGTGACTTAATGGCATGAAGATTGAGTTTTTGAACTGGTTTAACAATGTTGTTTTTGGCTCGGGTAAGCATAGGGTGGCGGGTGGGAGGTGGTGGCGGTGGGACATGGGTTTGCAGGGCAGGTGGGGTGGGCTCGGTTTGTGGCAGATGAGGGGTGGTCGCGGTTTGTGGCAGAGGGGGGGTGGTCGCGGTTTGTGGCAGAGGGGGGGTGGTCACGGTCTGTGGTATGGGTGTGGTGATCTGGGTGTGTGGCATGGGTGGGATGGGCTCGGTTTGTAGTATGAGTGATGTGGGCTCGGTGTGGGTTTGTGGTATTGGAGAGATGGAGATAGGATTGTGCAGTAATGGTGCAGTGGATAGAGAGTGTGACTGACCTGTAGAAGAGAGCAGCTCCTGAGGGCGGTCCACTGAAGACGTGGTGGTGACCAGCGACGGGGTAGTAGGGACGGGAATGGGAATGACAGGTGGAAACCATTGGGCTGGATTGGTGGTGGCTAAATGGGAGGGGTTAGTAGGGAGTGATGTATATGGAAAATTAGTTTCAACAAATTGGACATGGCGAGACACATATGTTTTGGAGGTGGAGAGATTGAAACAGATGTAAGCACTTTGGGATAGAGAGTATCCCAAAAATACACAAGGTTGGGATTTAGGTTCCAATTTATGAGATGTATATGGTCGAAGCCATGGGTAACATAGGCAGCCGAAAACCTTCAACTTGGAATAGTTAGGACTCTTTTGAAAAATTGCTTCATATGGAGATTTAAAGTTAAGTCCAGGAGTGGGCATTCTATTAATTAAATAAACAGCAGTGGCAAGGGCATGGGGCCAAAAAGTGGTGGGAATAGATGCATGAGAAAGGAGAGACAGACCAGTTTCCACAATATGTCTGTGTCTTCTTTCTGAGTATCCATTGTGTTCTGGAGTATGAGGTGGTGTGGTTAAGTGAGTGATGCCATGGTGGGATAAAAAATTTTTAAGACCGATATACTCTCCCCCATTGTCTGAATAAAGAGTGATTATTTTTTGTTTGAAGAAATGTTCGACAAGAGGTTTATATTTTTGAAAAATGTCATGCACATCTGATTTTCGTTTGAGAGGATAGAACCATATATATTTGGTAAAATGATCAACAAATATCACATAATACTTAAAACCATCTTGTGACAAAATTGGGGAGGTCCATACATCAGAAAAGATTATTTCCAATGGTTTAGTAGAGACAAGTGAAGAATTTGAAAAAGATAACTTATGACTTTTATTAATATGACAAGCATTACATGAGAATTCTTTTGGCATGGGAGAAGAAGATTGTAAATGATAATTGGAAATAATAAATTTTAAAATAGGAGAGGCTGGATGACCAAGGCGATGATGCCAATTTGAAGAAGTAGTTTTGATGTGGGAGAGTGCAAAGATTGGGGAAGTGACAGGAGGGGAGGATGCTGGCCATTCATACACGCCTGCGTTGGTACCGCCGGTCAGGAGAATGCTTCCTGTGCTAAGGTCCTTCACATGAAAACAAGAGGGTAAGAATTCAACAGAAGTATTATTTGAGGAGCAAAATTGAGAAATAGAGATTAAATTCTTTTGCATGTTAGGGACACAAAGAACATCATTCAAAGTGAAGGAATGGTTTGTTGAGGAGAGGGAGAGGGAGCCAGTGTGAGAGATAGAGAGATTGGTACCATCACCGATCATAACATCATCAGAACCATGATATGGAGTGTGAAGAGACAGGTTACTCAGGTCTGTAGTAACATGGTGGGATGCTCCACTGTCGAGTAGCCAATTTGGTTTGGTGTTAGAGCTTGCTGCAAATTGAGCCTGAGGTTGCCATGGTCTGGTATTGGCCGGAGATCCAGCAGCAGAGGAGGATTGAACAGCCACAAATTGAAAGGATGGGCAACGCTTGGCAGTATGACCTTGAACACCACAGACTTGACAGTAGCCTTGATATGGGCGTGGTGGAGGCCGATTGTTGTTGCGGTTTGAGGGGCTAGAGGTAGAAGATGGCCGCCAATTTTGAGAGGGTGGACGCCAAGTGGTTGGACCTGGATGAGAGGAGGTATGGGAGTTGGGACGCCAAGTGTTGCCGGAATGGTTGGGCCGCCAATTGTTGGTGGGGAAGGATGTCCGATTGGCAGGATTGGCTGTAATGGGGTGGGGAAGCTCGGGCTTGGAGTGAACAGGAAGTGAAGCTTCAAAGGAGAGCAGCTTTTCATGAAGCTCCTCAAACGAGATTGGGTTGTCACGAGCCTGAACAGCCCGGACAAGTTCTTTGTATTCGTCTCCAAGGCCATCTAGAATTTTTTCAGTGAGGTCTTCTGCATCCATTGGGGCACCGAGTATAGCAAGCTCATCTGAACGGGCTTTGATGGAATGAAGAAAGTCAGTGATAGTCATAGTGCCTTTGTTGGGATTTTTCAGAAGATTTTTGACTTGCTTGATGCGGCCACGAGTTGGTTTGGCATAGGTGTTGGAGAGGGTGTTCCAAGCTTCCCTGGAGGTGGTGGCACGAGCAACAAATGAAATAAGAGTTGGAGAAAGAGAGCCAATGATGGCATTCAGAATTAATTTGTCTTGGCGTACCCAAGTGCGATAGGCTGGATTGGGGGTGGTGACAGTGTCGGTGGTGAGAGTTTGGGGAGGACAGGGTGTCGTACCATCAATATACCCCATAAGATCATAGCCAACAAACAAGGATTCAAATTGAATTTTCCAAGAAAGATAATTTGTGGAGGTGAGTTTGATGGGAGTTTGAGCAGCTGTGTTTATGGTGAGGAGTTGATGATTGTTGGAGGTGAGAATGGCGTGAGGTGTTGCCATTTGAGTTTGAAAAAAAAAGATATTAGCAGGGGAGAGATTTTATGGCTCTGATACCATATAGAGATAAACCAAAAGACTGATTGAAATCCTCAACTTTATTCACGGCAGTAGTTATTACTTATACAAGTACAAGCAGCTAGATAAATACAAGTACAAGACAGAATTATCTATTAAACTGGAAGCCCTATTCTTAAGGAAGACCAATCAGCTGAAACAAGAGTTCAAGTTTTGAAAACATTTGAATACAGCAGTTGCACAAGATACATCTCTTACACATTCACACTACTCCTTAAAAAAAACTACAAAGAAAAAAACTTTTAAAGCCAACAAAATGTAAATGCCATTGACAAAACTGCAAAAATGCGCTCTATATGCAAAAATTTTGAGCAATCTAATTTACCCAGAAACCAGAAATTAAAAAATCCAAAAATAGGAACCCCCCATAGATAGGAAACCATAGAAGCTGCATGCTCCAGATGCACATTTAATACATATAAAATGTTCAGAACCTCATTCAATTTAAAGGAGGAGCATTTTACTCAAAACTATCTGTCTAATAAGTAAGAAACCTTCCAAAAATGCCTGACATTCATAAGCCTATTAAGCACACAAGACAATAAAAAATAATAATCACATAACAATGACATGATAAAAGCAAACAGCAAATAATAGAAAGAATAAGATAAAAACAGTTATGGCTGACAGGAAATAATGCTAAATGCTTCGTTCAGAGGACAGGGAAAGAAGAATACCCGTCGAGATATTCCCTGTTCAACTAAATCTGCAGAGGGGTTCATGGTATAGAGAGAGAGAGAGAGATGGGCAGAGCAAGAGAAGTGACTGAGGGGGAAGAAAGGCTGAGAAAGAGTTTATATAGAGAGAGAGAGAGAGAGAGAGAGAGAGAGAGAGAGAGAGAGAGAGAGACAGAGAGACAGAGAGACAGAGAGAGACAGAGAGAGTAGAGAATGTAAGTGCAGTAAGTAGTACAGAGGCAAGTGATGTGTTGTGTGTCCAAACTCCAAAGAGGTTGCTAAAGGCATTCAATGCTCTTTTGCCTCTCTTCAACTTAATAGTTTCGTTGACCCAAAAAAAAAAAAAAAAAACTTATTAGTTTCGTATCTTTAATCTTTCCTCCCATATTGTATTTTACCCCCTTTCCTGACTTAAATATATACCCACTACAACCCCATCCAAACATACAAAATAAGCTGATCAAGATTTAACAATTAGGCAGTGAGTATATTTGTCTCAGTTTTTTATTAATCATTTATAATGGGTTTTAGCTTAACACATTATTTAGGACCTTTGCAATTATTTACAAATTCCAATTATATGAAGCTTTTTTACATTTTACCCACCTAAATTTTGGGGTCGATCTCACTTCACCATCTAAAAAAAAATTGTGCCAGTTTACCACCTGATTTAAAATTTGTTACAATGTACCATCTCTGTCTCATTTTGTATAAATTTTTATTAAAAATAAAGGTGTTTTAATCTTTTTTAAATTCCTATTGTTAGAATAAAATTGATTTTTTTTTTATCCACTTTGACACAATAGAAACTAACTTGAAAATACCAAAACACATTTTTTTTTAACAAAAATTTATACAAAATGAGATAGAGGTGATACATTGCAACAAATTTTTAATTCAGGTGGTAAACTGGCACAATTTATTTTTTTAGATAATGAAGTAAGATCGACCGCAAAGTTTACGTGTGTAAAGTGTAATAAAGTTTTATACGAAGGTAGGTTGATTTTAGTCAAGGCATATAGACACTTGATTTGACTGACAAACGGCCGTCAAGATCACATGGTGTGTAGAGTTTAAGGTTAGGTTGCAATACTTTCCTACTTAATCTCTAATAGTCCAAGAAAAGGATGTGAAATAAGGTTATTGAAACTTAACAACACTCTCATTTCTCAGCATGAATTGGATCAATAACCAACTTCCTGTTGAATTCATATATGAATTCTTAGGCACCCCTATTGAACCCAAGTTTGACTGACCAAAAGCTGGCATGGACTCTAGCAAATTAGGTAAGCATCTTCTAAAAATGGGCATCCTACCATGCTTTTCGATGAAACCTAGTGCCATTTAACATACTAGTCATGCGAAAAGTGCCCAAGCCATCAAGTGAAACCTTGCATATATGCACCATGACCTAATTAACTTATCTAAATAGTTTTAATATAGGTGATATTGATCAAAAGGCCAAATGGAAACTGTAAAGGACCAAATTCAAATTAGTTTTGCTTTTTGCTCTATCTTATGAGAAAATTATACTTAGCACGGAAATTTTTTGAGATACACAAACTTAAATAAGTTAGCATTTTAGATGTAATAATGTGGCCAAAAATAAAAAAGATGTAATAAAGAGAGTAGCAGATAATGAGCATATCTAACATGTTGGCCGTCGTTAAATTCTGAAAGGAACTCGAAGATACAACTTGTAGTCATCATTGATGTGCATTATCTGCCAATAGCATAAGATGCCAAGACACGAGTTTAATTCATTACCAAAATAGAAAGAAAAAAGAGATATGATGCTGACTGTCATTGATCATTCAACTCTCTCTCTCTCTCTCTCTCTCTCTCTCTCTCTCACACACACACACACAAGTTAAATCCAATGTTGACTAATTTAGGAAGATGATCAACTAGCTTACACTGTGCACAGCCAGAGGTTACCCTGTGGACAAAACATTTTAATTGTAAATTGTCCTAGAATTAATTTGATGAACTGAAGATATCTCTACCTTAACAACCAAATCGGCAAATCTGAAGACTTAATTTGTTCGTATTGTTGAATTCCCAAAAGGCCAAAAGAAATGGGTTCCAGCCGTACAATTATCACATTACAAATTATGGGCAAATTGATTGTTTATGGCTTTGGACTAATGAAGATGAAAGATATTTAAGAAGTAAGATTCTAACTAGTCATCATCTGCGTATATGTCGGCCTCGACTCCACAACAACCATATCTCTTGTTAATTAATTTGTTTGTTTCTCGCAGCATTATTGGCTTCCAACCGTGCAACGTTTTAATGATTATTAGTACATTGCATGAGAATTGAGAAGAGTACAAATGAACAAGCCTACAAGGATGTTAGGTATGCTCTCTACGTCTAACATTTAAAGCTCCCTTAATAAGTGGGATATATGTGTGTCCCCCTCATTTGACTAGCTGATTCAATTATATATGAAGATTGGGAGGCCACTTGGAGAAGTTGATCATAAGATCACACTAGCTTGGATTATCTTCTAGTTGCTTTCATGGACAAAAAAAGGTAAGCCATTTGCTCCTCCCACATATGTGCTAAGCTTCAATGGATTCTTCTATCTATTCTAGTCTAGGGTACCCATCACTCACCATCAGACCTCGTCCCATTCCCACGTGCAAATGTCTTGATCCAGCAATATCAGGACACCATATTTCGTTTTTGGTTTCTTATTAGGGATAATTCTAATATGCCAAGGATAATTAGTGAACACAATATATGGGCAAAGGAGCAAAGGATCCAAATTACTTGTAGCCCTCCTTCATCAAAGAGCCAATGTATTGGGCCTTGGCATAGGCCTGTTGAGGTCAGGAAACAGCAGGCTGCAACTAGACCCCCCATAAATAGATCATGGACAGTGGACACAACCAAGTCTTAATAAATGGAGATGGGACATTATCAGCATCGAGTAAAAAATGTCTGTCCTTCACTCAAATGTCACATGCAAATTTATTCATTTATGAATGGACAAGGCACATTTCGATATCAAGTAAACCATGTCCTTCACCTTCACGTTGGCTTTCAAAACAAAGCATAGCACTCAAATGCTTATGCCAGAAAAGGCATCATCACTTCTGGCATGTGTGATATGTGATTCATTCAAACAGAACCACGTATTTTCTGTCCATAAAACAATTCGCGACCCGGAAATCAAGAAATCATATCCAAACAAAAGGCTCTGTTTATAATAAGTAATTTTCACTGACCTGCAACTGACTCCCAAGTAATCAAATAGGGGATGGGAAACTCTAGTTAAACTCTCTGACAACAAACCAACTCAACTGTGAAAAAACACACAACCATCAACCTGCAAACAGGACCCAAAAGTCTGACCCAATTTTGACAAAGACACCAATTGAAGGACTCATTGACCCACAACATTCCAGCCCGTAAACCATGGTCCAATAACTTTCACCACCATGAGTATACCAATACATTGGTGGAAATGAGGCCAGCCAAACTAACCCCATCATAATCTCAAGTATATAACTAAGAGAACATCCATCTCATCAAGTTGAGGAAGAAGGCTCCTCATCCTTCTTCTCTGCATCTGCTTTTACTGAATCGCTTTTAGTGTCTTTCTTCTCCTCCTTGGCTGCAGCAGGTGCCTCTTCCGCAGCTTTCTCCTCGGTCTCTTTCTCCTTAACACTCAAGTTCTCGAGAAGCCCAGCAGCTTCAGTAGCATCTTTGTTTTCCTCTTTCGTTTGGGATTCAGCAACTTCTTGAAACTTTTCCATGAAGGATTTGTTATCTGATACAGAACACAAACAACCAAATATCAATAAACTACACAGAATATGAACTGACACATGAATGTGGCATTTCATGAAGATGCTTGGGATCTAGTAGCAGTGTGTTATAAACAATCGCTGTAGTTGAAATTTGAATACAATCACTAAAATCTTAACAACCTATTCTATTTGACTTAATATGGTCCAATGCTGACTTCAAAATCACTAAATTCCATCCCTCTTCAATTAGTTGTGCAAAATCAGAACAAATAAACCAAAAGATTTATGTATTCTTAGACACGTTACAACTTACAAGATATAAGTAGAGTTTTGAAATAGTAAGTACACTTTAGAGCTTAATCAAGCACAACTTACAATATAAGCAGAACCTATGAGTTATTTTATAACGAACAGAAACAAGGAGTTTTTAATGTTAACCAATATGTATTCTTTCAAAAATTTCAGAACAGAATGGGAAACATGGTTTATACGTATTAACTCACTACCGCAGATAAGTCTACATTATGAAGCAGCACTGCTTGAGTAATCAAAGCACATTAAATATATGATTAATCATCAACAGAACACAACTCAAAAGTGACTTCCATTTCAAGTTTCTGCAAATTATTCCCACATGACAATGAACAAAAAATATCATTCATACAAAAAGGCTAGACCTACATTCAATGGTATAAAATCTTGTAATGTCATTAGATACCAATTGCAAGCTTAAGCAAGTCACATCCTAACATAGGTGGTGTGCCACTTATGTATTTAAAAATATCCACCCAGTACATCTTTTCAAAGTTACCATATCTATACTAGAATTTTGGTTGTGTTACAGTCACTTTTGGACAGCATCAAAAAGTACATTGTCATATAATATCTAATATAATATATATATGTGTGTGTGTGTGTGTGTGTATATATCCCTTGTAATTCATCAAAAGTTTGTTCATCACATGCATTGAGTAAATATACATATCCCTGTATTCATTAGAAATTAACATTTAAATGATAAAAGTGGCGAATGGGAATGGGAATCAGTAATGAAATTCATTCCTCGGTATGATGCACACAATCAGCTAGCTTATCTCCAAAATATTCAAAACTTAACCATAAAAATGACAAAGAATTTATCTTGCAACATTATAAGCAAATAAATTTTATTAAATTTGTGTATTTCATAAGTCCAAAAACATATTTCATGTAAATTCCTAGTTTCTCCATTGAAAAAATTGTGCAACCCTTATCTATGTACATAAAAGAAAGACAATGCAATATGGTTGCATAATCAATTGTAGCATCCAACGGCTATTTGTCTAAAAACTGATCACTTAAAGATGCAGATAAACAATACTCACTCTCAATTGATGCGAATCTAATGCAGAAAAGCTCATCCTTCAATTCGCCATCAGCAAAGTCAGTCGCGTGCCAAACACATGACTTCTCATTCCCAGAGTGCTCCTGGACCGACATTGTCGGTATAACTGCAAAGAGCACGCATAGAAATTCAAAACCATAAACCCTATAAAACTAAGATTTATACGCTAAATAAGTAGATATAATATGAAGAACTCACTGAGGTGATTGGCGCAGATCTTTAGGGTTTTGGACTGTCGCATAACAAGGCGAACCTTGCCCGACTCTTTGTGCTTGAGAAGCTTGACAGTACCAGCACCTCGTTCTTTCCATTGATTTCCGTCTTTATCAAAACGATATAGCTTCGCTCTCCTAAAAACAATCAGAAATAAAAAATAAAATAAAAAGTGAAAGTGAGCGAATCAACGCCAAACCCTAGATTTTGCAAATCTGAGAAACCCTAGTATTCAATGAGAAACGAATCAGAGAAAGAGAAACATACAGATCGAGGATGGCATCTTCGTCTTCTTCACCGGTGGTGACGGCGACCTCCTCGAGCTGGACGATCGGAGCAACCTGAGCTCCGGTGTCTTCATCGTCGGCGGCGTGGGCCTCCTCGTCGTCTCTGTGCTCGGGATCGGCGCTCGACATATTTAGCGAGAGAAAGAAACTAGTAGAAGGAGTAGTGGAGACTGGAGAGAGGGATTTGTGAGAGAATTGGGAAGCCTGGGATGCGAAGATATCAGGGAAACTAGGTTTATATAGTAGCAGGAGTGAGATCGTGAGGTTTACGCTGAGCGTCAGTTCGCGCAGGGTTTTTTTTTTTCTAATTGTTTTTTATTTTTTTTCCTTTTTCTTATAATTTTTGGCTCCCAAAGATTAAACGGTGATTCCGATTAAAAAATAAAACGGCGGCGATTATTGCAGTTTAATTTAAAATAAGTGTAAAAAAGAGAGATGATAAATAGTTATAGAAAATTATAATTAAATATCAAATTTCAATAATTTTTTTGTATATCATGAATACCATATAATATTTCAATTGAACTATCAAATTTAAATGTAGTTTTTAGATTAGGTCACAAATATGTTGGCCCCTTTGATTTGAGCTTTTTTTATTTAACATTTTTATCCTTTGGCCCACATATGATGAGTGTTAGTTAAAATTTATAAAGTTTTGACAAAATTGTCTTTGAGGCTTTTATATTATTTTGAAAATTTGCTAATTTAATCTCAACTTCACATTTAGTTGTGATTGTACGATACTCACAACTTCAAATTTAGTTGTGACTAAACGATAGTCACATCTAAGTTGTGAGACAGTCACAGTTAAGTTGTGACTTAATTGAATTTTTTTAGAGAAATTATACTACAATATAGTATAAATAGAGGTCAAAACAATATTTTTACTCAAAATAATATATAGTATAGTGGTGTAAGTTGTCTCTTTCAATTTACCAAGACAGTCACAATTAAGTTGTGACTGGATTGATTTTTTTATTTTTTATAATACAATATAGTATAAATTAATGTAATATTTGTGATGTAATATTATTTTTATTTTTTTTATTGTAGTGGCATGTGATGTAATATTTGTAAATTCTAATACTTTTTACTTTATTAATTTGTTTGACTTTTCAACTAGTACTTAATCTAAAATGCTATTTAATTTTGATATATAAACTAAAAAGTTATTAAAATTTAATAGTTAAAATTAATGAACCTAAATAGCTACTGTGGTGAATTAATCTGAAATTAATGTGATAAGGGAAAAAAAAACTTATTGGGAAAGAAGTTGACTAAAACTTAGAGGTAAAAATATTCCATTAATTTTTAAGAAAAATGACCAATAGGCTGATTGTGTGTGACACTGTGACGTTAGTGTACACAAAAACCGTCTAATGAAAAATGTTTTTTTTTAAGTCATGAGTAAAACAAAAAGTAACCAATTGACCGACTATGTGTGATGTCATGCACTGAAACCGTCAAATGAAAAATGTTTTATCCGTATTTACGAGTGAAAACCAAAACTTTTAATAGTAAATTTATTATTTTTCTTTCTCATTAAATATTTTAATTTGGTCTTTTATATTCCTAATTTTAATCATGTTAATCTTATAGTTTTGAAATTGCATCAATTTACACACTTTGTTGTGTTTATTAATTAACGTTAAACTAAAATGTATGATCTTTCATTTCCCAGTCTACTCAACGAATCTTTTATAAAAGAAGTTAGATTGCATGCTGGAAACATACTTAGAAATTTGTCTAAGTGACATGGGATCATAAGTAGATCTTAAGTTCAATTTCGTATTAACCAAAAGAGACCTAAAACAACTACAGAGGTCCGCCATTGATCCACTCATTATAACGATATAGTTGGAATAGACAGACCCATGCATTGATCTACATGTTCTATTTGCAAATATGCAATCATGGGGAGCCGAATTCTCGTAGCAAACAAAAAGAAAAAAAAATGAGAAACAGGATTTTGAATTGCACTTGGTGAGTAAAAATTGGTAATTTCCAAATGGCTTAATTATCGATTTACCACCCAAAACTGTAACTCATTCCCACTTTACCACCTGAAAGTTTTTTTGTCCTAGATTACCACCTGTAACTTACATCCGTGTCCCATTTTACCTTGTTCCGTCAACAATTCCGTTAATGCTGACGATCTGGCCGCTAATGCTGACGTGGCGCGCTAGATGTGCGCCACGTGTCACATTTTTTTTTTATTTTTTTGCATTTTTTTATTTTTTTATTTTTATAAACTTTGAAAATTAATTAAAAATAGCTCCGAACTCAGAAAAATACAAAAAAAATTCCTACGGACTCGTCTTGACTAGCACTAATTTACTATAAGGTTAAATTACCAATTTACCCTCTAAAAATTTTCAAAAAAATTAGAAAGTCCAATTTATTTCTAAAAAATTAAAATAAATTTTCCTCTATTAAATAAATTCTAGAATTTTCGTAAACTCTTGGACAAATTCTCAAAAATATTTTGAAAAATTACCAAAAGCTTGTTTTAGAGAATTATTTCGAGACTTTACAGAAATTTTAGAAATTTTCTAGAATTTATTTTATAGAGAATTTTATTTTTCTCTAAGACCGAGAGGTCTTTTGGGTAGCAAGTGTTCACGAGAAAGGTATTGTTAGTTTTTAGAAGACTAACGGTGCAGACCTCATATTTTTTGGAGTTCGGGAGATTATTCTATGAATTTTCAAAGAGTCTAGAGTATTTTAATTTTTTAGAAATAAATTTGGACTTTCCAAATTTTTTGGAAATTTTTAGAGGGAAAATTGGCATTTTGACCCCATAGTAAATTAATACTAGTTAAGACAAGTCGGTAGGAATTTTCCGTGTATTTTTCTAAGTTCGGAGCTATTTTTAATTAATTTTCAAAGTTTATAAAAATAGAAAAATCAAAAAAATCAAAAAATACAAAAAAGATGTGACACGTGGCGCACATCCAGCGCGCCACGTCAGCATTAACGGAATTGTTGACGGAACAAGGTAAAATGGGACACGGATGTAAGTTACAGGTGGTAATCTGGGACAAAAAAATTTCAGGTGGTAAAGTGGGAATGAGTTACAATTTTGGGTGGTAAATCGATAATTAAGCCTTTCCAAATTGAAGGACAGAGATATTTGTCACGTATCAAGGACAAGATGTTTGTACAAAAAAAAATTTACCACTTAGAAGTTTCTTGAACAAGAGGAAGTTCAATGAAATTTACCTATACATGTGGTAAAGTTGCCACAACCACAGCCATGACCAAATGCAGGCTTGGTTGCCATCATAGGCCTCATTAAGATTTTACTCAAAAATGCCTACTCGGCTCAGACTTGAGAGCCAAAAGGAAAGAATTGCTACCATAGTGACCCAAAAAAATTTCAAAAAATATGATCATAGTCCGGCATAAGAAGATGTACTGGCAAGAAAGTGGGAGAATACTTGCCCCAACCTTTCTTCATTTTCCCACATCCACAAATGAAATCGAATCACCTTCAGTATAACAGGAAAATTCCCGACATTCCAGCTTCACCCTGAAGAAACTGTTAGAACACTCGTTTGTGGCATTCCAAAGATCAGTAGGAGGGACCCATTTGTGGCATTCCAAAAGGTGGCATTGGAGGCATCCCCATCCCACCCATTGTTGGCATTGGCATTGGTGGCGGAGCAAAACCTCCACCCATTCCTGGTGGTGCAGGCAAAGCTGGCAACAACTGAGCATACATATTCTGCAGATCATAAAAGAATATAAGTTATTTTTCTTTTATTTTCTAATTGTTTAGTCAACAAGTAAAAAATATGTTAAGAAAATAAAATCGAAAGCCTAATATTTTGTAAAAATTCAAGTTCATTGTGAAGTAAATTAAATTAAGACAACATTCTTGTGCTTATGGCAAGTTTGCAGGCTTCTAACTCATCTTCAAGGTATCCAAATCAAATAGTTGGTTAGGTTCACTCCAAGAGCATAATAAAGTAACCAATAAAAAACACTTATTTTAATATAAGAACTACTGCTCAAGATATACTTGAGAAATATCCTATTAAAAAAGAAGAAGAAGAAGAATACATATTTTGGAAAGAGGTGGTGAGAACAAGGGTCCAAAAACCAAGTCTTGCAAATGAATGATATATTTCTTGGAGACAGAAAATGTGTAAAACAAAGGCTCATTCCTCCTCAAAGACAAAAAAGGCTCTCAATGACAATAAAGGATAAAGCAAATAGCAATACCTGCTGGGCAACTAATTCCTTCTCCTCTTTCTCTTTGGCTTTCACCTCTTTTTGAGCATCAATTTTGTCCTTGACAAGTTCATCCACCTTGCCTGTGTACTCTCGAATAAACTGAGAGAGAGAGAGAGAGAGAGAGAGAGAGAGAGAGAGAGTGAGGAACAATTGAATGGTAACCAATGGATAAGAACAACAGAAATAAAAACATTACCTGCAGGAGGTATGGGAAGGCAAAATCTATTATATTGTTGATCCATGCAAGCTCAAGAGCAATGTCTGGCCGGATTATATCATAACAAACAAAGAGGCATGACGCAAAACACTCTTTCTTTCCCTACACATACATTAGAGAAGTAGATTATTACCAAACCACATCTAGAAGAATACTTTAAAATTTAACTCATGGGGTGGGAAGAGGGAAAGAATAACTGAGCATGTTTAAGTAGACATCTCCTTGCTTGGCATGCATGAGCTCTCAAAAAACTAAAGCATATAAAACACACACACCTGCTCAATGAAATAGATCAGCAATTCCTCTGAAAGTTCATGATCACCAGACTGTGAGCATGTCTCCATGGCATCTTTGTAATGCTTGTCTTTCTTTGACAATGCAATGGACTGCTTCCATCTCCCTGCTTTCTTATAAATATACGCAGCAACACGTCTCATCTCAAGAAGCTCATGTTTCTCAAGCTGCTCATATGCATCATTTACAATAATAAATACAAGTTTCAACCAATTACTTTCAACAAATGAGAAACTTCAATCTCACCTTTTGTGCAAGACCTATCTGATCAAAGCTGTCGTGCAAATCTATTGATTCACGAAGTCTGTCATAGTCTTCCTCCTCTACGTATATTTCATTTAGAGCTTCATTTACAGCAGTCACATTGTTGCTCTGAACTGCAACCATGTATGGCTTTACAAGACGGATTTGACCAGCCTGAAACCCAAAAGGATCGAAAACGTAAACAGGACAGAACTCTCCCGAAGGGAAATGTTGCAGCAGAGATCAATATTAATGACTTCATAAGAGAGAAGCAAACCTTTTGCATTATATCCACCACTCGGGTATGGTCCACACGAAGTGCAAGCACATTAAGAACATCGTTAATAAGATCAGGGTGTTCTTCTAAGTAGAAGTGCACAGCCCTATAGTAGAGCTCAACACTCGCAACTTTGACTATCACATCCTTGAATTGCATGTGGTCCCATGCGTCCGGAGAGTGGTTCATTATAGTGGTTGCAGCATTATCAAATTCATCATATTGGATATATAAGTATGTTAATTCCTTCCAGTGCTGCTGTTCATCACAGGCTCGTATAAGCTTGGGAATATTGAGACGGGTAGAAAACAGTTTAATGTGCTCCATAAGCTTCTCAGGACGGTATCTTGCATAAAGAACCCCTAACTCAGTAAAGATGCCCATATGTGCACGTTCCAATCCTAGTCCACTCTCCATGAGACTAATGAGCTCATTAAAGCATCCCCTGTTCTGGTAATACTCACTGACCTCTTCCAAATCGTCCACCTAAAATAGAGCATGCAGGATTAAAGAGAAATCAAACTACATTATAAAAGAGCAACCAATTAATTGTGTTGAATGACCCATACACTGGGTGCACCAATCTTAAGAACCTACAAGTATTTAAAGACAAATTATAGAATACACCCCCTCCCATTTTCCCAAGCATCTAAATAGACAAAAGCATCAGATATAACTTCATGAATACAATATACAAGAATACTACCTGGATGATGATGTTGAGTCCACAAATCTGAGCTAAGCGGAATTCCTCAGCATCAACACATGCAAAGCAAACTTCCTTCCATGTTTTTGAGCTGTTAGCTTTCCGAGCAGCATCAACAGCACCTTGGAACTGCTTTAGCTTCACCAGAGTGCATGCCAGCTTAGCCCAGTTCGAAATAAATGCAAATATGATCTTGGCTGCTTCATATAGGGCTTCATCATACAAGCGATCCCCAACATTTGGAAGATTAGCAACATTTGGCATAAGAATGAACTCTTCAATATCACCAAGCCGATCAATCTTGGCATATGCATAAATAAGTTCACTGTCGACCTTGGGCTCTTTGGCCTTCTGCCTAACCATCAGAAGGTACCTTACCAAGTCGTGATACACATTTGCATCCTCAGCAGCACGTATGACGTCCAAAAAGTGGGTGGCATCATCTGCACGGATGAATGACTCAATTGCATCACTCACTAGTCCCTCCCGTAGTTGAGCCTTGGCCACCTGGCTCCAAACAGCATCTTCTTCAACCCGGAATGCAAACTCTACAGCTCGGTCAATGCTCTGAATGTTATCCAGCAGGACATTCACAGCATCAACATTCAAATTAAACTTCTTGAAGATTGCAAATGCTTCCTCAAATAATTGCGCTTCTACGGCCATTAATCCAACTGCAGGTCCATCATAGTTGTCTAATCTATTGATATAATCCATGACTCTGGATGGATCAGCCTTGATGGCAGTCAGGATCAACAGGTTCTGCAGATTGAAGTTCCCACTAAAAGCAGAATTTTGGAGCACTATCTTTTCAAGAAGCTCGATCAACTCATGCGGAAGGTCTGCAGTCATAAATGCTTTAACGGTTGCTGAAACTTGATCAGGACTCTTGCTTTCAGGCAAAGCAGTAGATACAACTTGGTCAATTAGTTGCCTTCTATATTCATTCTCCGGATTAAGGACCTTAGCCCAGAGGTCATCATCCATTCTTTCCACAACATATCTGATATGAATACATCAATAAAATAGTATTAGAGAGCCAATTAGAGAAGCATGATCCAATAACATCTTGGTAGCAAACAGAAAAACACAAACCTGGCCTGGAGTTTGAACAAGGAATTTTTATTCGTTACATTAATAAGTTCATCATCGCATTGCCCTCTACGATAAGCAACAACAGCAAGGGTGGGATCCCGTTTTTCACAATATTTGCCCACAACACGAGAATCATAATATGGGTTAGTTGTGAGGAAATGCTCCGGATTATTGCCACTATCTATGATGATTTTACCCAGAGCATTGTGGACATGTACATCTTGGCTTCCCTCACTCACAAGATGCTCCAAGAATTGAGTGAGCAAGCGAAGACGATTCCTGCAAATAGAAATCACAGAAAGGATAAGAAATTAATGTGAATGACAACGAAGGGAAAACAGGGCCATGAAGAGAATTGCACCTCTTTTCACATTCCTCGACAAGGGGCTCAACTGGTAGAAGAGAACGAACTGATAGAATAAGACCTTTAATGAAATCTTCAGGGCATTCATCATCCAATAGCTGCCCTACAACTAAAGGAGCATTTCCTGGATTGACCTAGCAAGCAAAATAAGATCTATTACGTTCAATGGTCAATTTCATCATAACATTGACAAAGCATGACCTTCAATTGGAAAATATACGAAATTGATATAAAGCCTCAAAATATGATTACCTTTTGAACGTAACCTTCAATGTAACGAAGCATGTTGTTCGTATATAGGTAATGGGTGAGATCTGGAACAAATCCAAAACGGTCACAGACATTAATCAGAGGACGTGCGTCTGGAAGCTTTGCTTCCATTAGAAAGTTCTTAGTCTTTTCAGCGTCATAAAAGTTGGATTCCCGAGTCACACGTTCCACCTCCTTAATCTGTCCAGTTTTTGCAGCTGCTTCAATGTACTTGAAGTGGAGATCAGGATCCTCACTGTCCAGAGATAATTAGTAAATGAAACAGAAAAAACAAAGAGAATCCCACAACACTCATGCAGCAAATTAATGTCATCTTTCAACCTCTCTTCCCCAGAAAAGAAACAGATACCTGGAGCTCAAGTACGAGCCTAAGAAAAAGTACAACCCCTCATAGGACTTGAACTGCTCAAATAATTTTATGCATTTATCTACACCCAGTTGCTCAGAATACTCTTTGGCTGCCTGTACAAAAATAAACAGGTAAAACTCAACTTTACAAACTAAAAAAGAGAAACAACCCGTAAAAGTAATAAAAATGAGTATATTACCTGCACAATAATCTGAAGATTGCCCCTAAGATTGACCAGTAGAAGATCTTTCATGCACTCAAGAGCCCATTCTATGGAAAGAGTTCCAAAGAACTCAACAAGAGCCTATAATGCACCTTGTAGTTAGAAAATATACTGCTTTACATAGGTTGAAGTTATATAGACTTTTAAGTACCAACCTGAGGTTCAATTGCATGTGTGTTCACGATGACACGTTTAATATCAGGCAACTCAGAATAGTGCTGCACATCAAACATACTATTTACTCCAGAAAACAAATTACCATCTTTATAAGGGATATTGTCATCAGAATTCAAGAGGTACCATACCTGTAGGGCACGCAAATACAAACCAGCTTTTTCACAGAGTTGTCCAATGCGTGGGCGGTCATAATGGCCAAACATTCCATTGGCCAATATAGCATCCGCAACATTTGGAAAAGTCACAAGATTGATTTCCAAAACCTGAACAAAATATATTATGGAGCTGATATGTGAAAAGAAAAAAAAAATCAAAGTTTAAGAGAGGAAAAACAATATGAACCTTTGTCTGAAGATGTCCATGCTCAGGTAGATTTGACTTCAGCACATCCAACAAAAAGGCTGTTGCCTCGCGGATCAAGTTCCTCTGAAGAAGAAAATACACAATAATAAGAAGTCCCAAATTTCATTATCTTCAGTTTAAAACTACAATGAGAATATAAAATTTCTTTACAAGGAGACAGCAATATTTTCTTACAGCTAAAACTTTTAGGCCAAAATATCAATTAGTATTCTTAAAAAACAACAAAACAAAGAACAATTTTTGAAAAAAGGTTTTAAAACAACATAGAAGTATATCTTTATCTCAAACCTGAAGGAACAGATCAGTAATGGTATTGTAGTCAATGGGGCAACCTCCCTCCATTTGAGACATCATTAAAGCAAAATTAACAGCCCCCTGCCATCAAGATAGTTGTAGTTGTTTCCGTATCAGACAATTTAGCTCAACTTGTAAGAAGAAACGGTTTTTAACAGATGATAGCTATGCAACCACATAGCTACAAAATCCTTGCAAAGACAAAAAGTGCCTCAAACTTGTATGTAGAAGAATGGACGTACCTGCGGATCTGACCGCAAAATTGTTTGCAGAAGGAACATATAATCAGGTGTATAACCAACCTGAAACAATGAAAAGATCATATTAATAAAAAACATCCAGTAAGATCCATTATATATGAACCCATAATATTACAATCATAATAACAAAAGTGAGACAATACTAGTTTCAGAAAACCTAATGATTGCTGTTCAAAATAATAGAATTTGAACAAATGCATGTCATACACATTGTAGTTGTTTAAAGAAAAGCAAATCGATGTAACCTGGTTTGAGTATATTAAAATCTTGTCAAATTCCCTTCTCTCAGCAAAGGCTGCAACAACTTTTGGAGTTGCCCTGGCTTTGATGTATATTTTCAAAGCAAGGTCATTATCCACCGTCTGCATTGGATATATGTTTCATAATATTAGAAGGAAAAAAATAAAAATAACAATAGAATAATAGGGAAAAAAAACGGCAGAACACTCAGAAGCAATTGTTGAATGAGAGTTAAATAGATTTTTTTTTTTTTTTCTGATAAGTTTCATATCAGACCTTCACAAGATCTCCAAGCTCTTCACTACATTCAAGCTTGTCCTCCGCTAGCCAATTCTCCAAAAGATTTTTTTTGTTTTGATTTACAACCAAACGTGACAATTCCAATGATTCATAAGCATTGAGTTTTCCTCTAGTTAACAAAGTTCCAAAGTACTGCAACAATGGTGGTGTTTGGCCTGCTTGCACAGGAACACTCTGCGACAAATGAACAACACGGGCAAATTAGACCTTCCTACAAAGACTACATGTTCTTATAGAAGAACAATGTTTCCAAGGCTAATATAAAGGTGAAACACTGAGAAGAACAAGAACTATCAAACATGGGAATATATGTACAGAAGAATGCAATACTAAAACACTATACCTGAAATTTAGCAACAGTATCAGGAGTACGGAGTATTCCCATTGGAGATTCTGCAGCAAGCTCTGCAGCCTCCTTATACTTTGTCTGAGAAAACAATTCTTCGAACCGCTGGACAACCTGAGAACAACAACCATGTAATGTAGTTTTAAGATATCACCAAAGTGCAAACTGCAAACAATTATGTCTTCATATTCTCATATTTGTCAAACACCCAGAAACAATTAAAATTACAGATTGTACCACTGGAACTCCAAGGAAAAGGTTGTTTCCATAGGGAAAAATGCAGTTTCTACACATCTCTACATACTCATCTCCACTGCATAAGGAGAAAAAATACAAACAATACAAAAACACCACACCTTGCATTCACCACACTTTCAAAACATTTTTCAGAAGAAATAAGATAGTCACATCATGGCTTACTGTGGACTCATTAGATATCTATATAAAATTTTATACTTATAACACTCTTGGAGGTTGAATTTCATTCTATTTAGGAAGACTATAATTGAACGAATAAAGCTCCACTCTATTCATAAAGAGTAACCTCTCTTTCTCTCTCTCTCTCTCTCTCTCTCTCTCTCTCTCTCTCTCTCTCTCTCTCTCTCTCTCTCTCTCTCTCTCTCTCTCCCTCCCTCCCTCCCTCCCTCCCTCTCTCTCTCCCCCTCCCTTCCTTCCTTCCACATAAAAAAGGATTGACAACAACAGAGATTAATTCTCAGAAAGTTATGACCATTGTAATATATGAAATCAAAAGCAACTGCAATTATTACCAGGTCTTCAGCACCAGGAAGGTTTCCTCTTTTCGCAAGATTAACTGCGAGTCCCAAATTGTTTAACTGTAAAATCACCAAGCAACAATTCAGATACATTTTCTTTTCTCCAGCATCCAAAAGTACAAAACAATTCAAAAGCATACCTGACCACTAACAAAAGATACAATTGTTTGCTCATTTACAGTGGCAAGTAAGACCTGGCCTCGCCTATTGACTGCATAAAAACCCCCAACAGATGAAGCTTCAGCTGTCAAAAATATAGGATCTGGACTGATTCGGTTTCTATAAACTGCAGTTGCTGTCTCTAGGTCATATACAAATAGAAGTCCAAGCTTTGTGATTACATATATCAACCCATACTTTTCTGATATCTGAAATTCAAAAATGAAAATGTAGTTTAATTGAAAGCAACATATATCGGATGAAGAAAAGCAATGATAGGCTATAGTAAGACCTGCATTGATACAGGAAAGTCATCAGCAAAGTCTGGAGGAAAGAATAGATCTGCTTGCTTCTTAGTATATGATTGTTTTCCTGATGACAATTTTACTATAAATCAGTTCCAGGAATTAATCCTGAAGCAGAATAAAGCATGTAAAGATGCATGAGACTCAAAAAAGGATTTAAAACAGCTTGCTTGCAATTCCATGTAACAAGGGAACATTGCGTCTCAGAGCCAAACAGAAAATAAGTCTTAGATCTGTGTGATGTGGGCCAATGTATTCATCTATATTTTAAAAAAGATGCTAATTAAGAATCAGTGTACCTGGCTGGGCCCCAAGTTCAATTACATGCATCTTTGATGTAATTTGTCCAGCATTGGAGGACTTTGTGGCAAAACAAATAAGAATTGACGGATTCTCGTTGCCTGGAACCTGTATGTAACATGAAAATGAGTAAGGATTTAAAACAGCACAGCAGTAAACTGTATATCTTTCAGATATCAAAAGAAATTGAGTAAGAAGTATGAAATCGCACTTTAAATGTGGCAAATGATGCAGCATGTGCTTCAAGAGCCTGACTGCGTTGCTGTTCCACAGAGAAAAGCTGCATGTTTCCTTTGACCAGTTGTGGCCTCTACAATCAATTTTTGGAAAAAGCACAATGTTAATTGTCAAAGACGTCATCAAATCTGGCAAATTGTCATTGATAGCGTCAAGAGAACAAAATTTTGACCACACTTCTAAAAAAAAATTTTCTAGCAATTTCCTAAAAAACAAAGAATGAAAAAAAATAAAAAATCGATAATGTGCAAATGTCATATCCAAACATATTAAACATCTAATAAACAAATTATATTCATACAGATATCAACAATTATAGAGGTGCCGCTTCGCACACTCTCCCAGATTTTGGAATCCATCAACAGGATTATAGAAGCAGCACAAGAGCAAAACTTGCAAACAACAAGGTAGCCACTCACCTCAGGTGAACCAGGAGCAATTCCAATTAAGACCAACCACTTTTCAGAAGGATCACAACGGTAGTTGATTATTTGATTATTTGCCAAATTAGCTGTCCGCTCAAACACCTTCTTGGGCTCAGAATCACCTATAAGTATGATAGATTAAGAGCATGTGCACAAACTAAGCAAAAAAACGTAATATGGAAAAGATGAGCTAATGAGAAGAAAAATAAAATAAAATAAACCAGATTCAGGGAAGTGTAAAGACATGTTACCTTCAATTAACCAATGATAAACTGAGGTCTGTGTGACCAGTCCCAGCATATTTGGAGTGATCCACTTCCAAAAGACAATCTAGAAAGAACCAAGAAAAAGGGGAAAAAATAAAAAGTAGGATTACAACCACTTAACAAATTCAAATTCAAAAGTTCATAAACTTCAAATTCAACATTTTGAATGGCCCAAAATGGGGCAAGATCATCACCTGCTCAGGCATCTGATGCGATTTCATTTTTGCTTTCATTTCAATGTTGAATATTTGTAAATGGTCCTGAGTAGTTCCTTGAACTTGAGCTACAAATTGAATTCAGCCATCCATCAGTGAGGCAATCACATTCACCAGAACAACAAATAATAAAAGAAAAAAAAACAATTTAGTGCAAATTATAGCAGTTTATATTCCATAATACAAAAATTTCAATTACTTCATATATGCTAATGACCAATAATTTCTGATTACAGTAATGTGAAGAATTGAATCTTACCTTTGAGAGCGAGAATTCTAGAATTGGGGTTCATCAAAGCCGAATCGGCCGTAATGGGTCGTCGCAAAGGCTGCATGGGCATGTTCATGTCGATGATAACGACGCTATTCTGCGGCGATGTTTCCCTGACACAAATATACTTGTCCGATTCCATAGTCACATGCGTAAACGTAATGAATTGGGGATTAATCCCAACACTCGGCAACTGCAAACCACACGAATTCAAAACCAACATCACCATAACAGTCACACTGAATTATCAACCACACACATTGCTCAAAACCAACAAGAAAAATTCGAATGAATGCAGGAATGGACATATTTCGCAAATGGGCCACTGGGAAACGCAGTGAAAGTGCAGTGTAGTATAGGATCTGGGTGGATCCAATGAGGCATTGGATTAAACGACGAATGCCCAGAAATATTTACGATGAAATAATTAGGTTGAAAACGAGGATGAAATTAATTACCGTTAGTGCCTCTTTCATGATCATGGGGGCATTAGCAGCGGCCATGGTGTCTGGATCGGGGCTTCAATAGGAGGAACCCGATAGGCGGAGAAGAATGTGGCACTGCAGAACCTTCGCTTTTGAATTGCAGAGAGAGAGAGAGAGAGAGAGAGAGAGAGAGAATCTGCAGATCTAGTAGTGTATGAATGTATTAGAGAAGAGAGGGAGGGAGGGAGGGAGGGAGGGAGGTCTATTCGACGAACTAACGAGCTCTGGTTTGCGTTTTCTGAAGCAATATTTGTGAATCGACTGCTGCGTGGGTTGTACGTGGAGAATATGATTTGTTAACAAGTCGATGTACAATTTATGATTGCATGTAAATTAGAGCATTAAGGTAGAGAAGTATAGGAACCATTTCAATGCCCTTTTTGTCTATGTGGCTCTATCCACATCCAATACATTACTCTCTTGCTCTCCAAGTCTCCATATCTCATTCCTCCAAAATTTAATTTTATTTCACTTTCTCATTTTACCTTATTTAGGCTCGTTTCACGTTTGGCTCGCGGATTGGAAGCTTGGGAGTCGGGAATGAAAAAATAAAAATTTATTGTTCATGGAAAATTGATGCCCCAAAAGGTGGAAAATGAAACTCTCCTTGTAGCTTGAATTTAGTTTTCTCTTCCCATGGGAAAGTATTAATGACATCTTCTCAATACCATAATAACCCTTCTAATAATTAAAAATACCAATTCTATCCATAAGAAACTATTGGCATTCTTTTTTTTTGATATATATATATATAATAAATAGGGGTATAATTGAAAAACTAACTATTTTTGTTTCCAATCCATGTAGAAAGTACAAACCAAACATAAGAATATGAAAATAACATTCTTCGCGCACCAAACATTGCCTTAATGTTATTTTTCAATTATTTTTAAATTTAACGATTAATGGGCATATATATAGAGTGAATGAATTCTCTCATTATTTTTTGGCATAAATTCAATTTAGACACATAACTATATAAGTTATTTCAACGGGGTCTATGAACTTTAAAATATTTCAAATATACACCCGATCTATTATCTAAATTGAAAAATGAATTTTTGTCCATTGATTCGTTAAGAGATTAGTTAAATGACAGTTTGGCTTTTGCTAACCGGGATTACTTGACGACGTGACGCTATCTCAGCAAACATTTCCCGCCGAATGAGCAACACGAGCCCACAATTTAATAATAATAGAGAAAGTGAGAGTTTGTGGGCCCGTGTCAGGGGTTGGGTGAACCCGTGTCGCTCATTTCCCGCCAAATGAGCGACACAGGTCTACCTAACCCCTAACATGGGTCCACAAACTCATCATCTATTTCTCACTCGTTGAACACAAGTGAAAGATTTATATTCAAATTTGGGAGAAAACGTGATGTTTTTTGGAGACTAAATGGTCAGAAGAGCGTTCGACGAGCGGAAAGGAGGTGATGGGTGTGTGGGCCCGTGTCAAGTGGACATGTGTTGCTCATTTGGCGGAAAATGTATGCTGAGTTAGTGCCACGTTGCCAATTAATCCCCGTTAGCAAAAGTTAAGCTGACATTTAACTGATCTCTCAATAAATTGATGGACGGAATTTCATTTTTCAATTTACATAATAAAACAGGTGTATATTTGAAATATTTGAAAGTTCATGAACCTCGTTGAAATAGCATATATAGTTATGTGTTTAAATTGAATTTATGCCTTATTTTTTAGCTAGTTTTGTTTGTTTCTTGGTCTTGGGCCCCATTCCAACTATAAAAAATAATAGTTTTACATCCTTTCGAGCTATATGGGACTTCTATTAGCTTAAGTTAGGACTTGGGCCTTTTAACGAGCTCATTGGGCCAATGGTTGACCTCTTGATTTAACCCGCCAAACTACTAGACTTGAAATTTTTGCAGTTATAACACTGTTTGGAATCACATGAGCTAATGGACTAGAACCATTAAGAGCACGTGTTAAAGATTCAAGCATGTAGTTATAATTACCCTCATATTCATGGTCAAAATTCGATTTTGGCAACTATATTTCTTGAAGTATTAGGCTTCATTTGAAACACACAGACAAAAAAATTAGGATTATTCACTTGTGATTATGTGTTGTTGAGGTACTAAATGTTAAAAGACAATTAGAAATATAATCCATATGTCGCATTACTTTAATATTGGTTGAGTCAAAGGAAGCTTCACGTCCCAACTAAGCTTTCAAACAGAGCCCACCAAGTATTTCATATGTTTACAAACAATCAGTTACGATCCAATTTAAAATTATGTCGTTTGTTTTTTATGCATGAGACATTGAAGGCAGGGCAGACACATGAGCTTACATTGTTTTCCCCTTGTTTTGAGTTCCTTGAGGCCTACTTCGATCGATTATTTACGATATTTTAGCAAATTGCCACTCAAATCACTTTTGATCTTATCGCATTTGAAAAAGAAACATATATTGCTCCAATTTGCACAACTTGCCAACTGAACCGATCCCCTTTGCATGCCTTCCTTGTCCACCAGGCCAACAGTGCAATGTACATCATCTCTTACTTCACAAATTAAATGTATGTACTTAATTAATTCTTCAACATATCCGGCCGACATATTTATGCCAAACTTTAAGAATTGTGCAATAGTGTTGACTCGCATGTGATGCAAACACAATTGAAATCTTTAGATGAGTTTTAAAGATATACCATTAATAGGATATAGTTTTCATCATTAGATGATGGATGTATGATACAAGGCATCTGCATAAAAGAAACTCTTGTATTTCAGTCACAACCCACCGTAATGATAATATAATATGACGAGTATTAATAACAATTATGTAAATTCTTCACCTCAAAATAGCATAGGATGTACCAAAAATTGAATCATGCACTTTGTACAATGATCAGATTTGCTTAATGAGTCACTGTCCACGGTCCATATTTACTCTATTAGGATATATGACAGTACCCAAAATTAGGACCAACATGAAAATGTCGGTAATAATTGAATTGTGTTAGTCGCAACCATATCTCTAGGCCAATGTAATAAAGGGTAGAGTATATAACAAATAATAAAGAACAATATTTTATTCGAGAATATTCTCAAAGACCACGAAAATAACAAACAGTTTCTACACAAACACAAGCTGTACCAAGAGTTTCTTATTCCTACTCTCACCACCGCCAAATCCTCTTCACACCGACACCAAAGGCTGGAGCCAACAACGTACCCACCGCCATCGCAGTAATTACTTCCCCACCACTCTACCAAATCACCGCCACCAAAATTTTCGAATTCCAAAAATGTCCATCTAGATTCCGAATATTTCGAACTTGTCCCTTCATTACGCCAACTCGGCGAACTCGGACCTGCTGCTTGTAATTCTACTTCTACTTGTACATTACAACCCGAGTCCCTAACCGCCGTCCACCCATCGGATTCCCAAATTGCCCCTGCTTTCGTCGCCAATTTACCAATCCGCTCCCTAGCAGAAACGTCGTACTCCTCCTCGAGACTAAAACCCTCGTGATCGTCGAAGTCTGAGTTGACCCAGTCGAGCACGCAGCGAGGCGACGAGTCGGTAACCGCATTGGGCGAAACGGAAGCCAAAAATGGATGTTGTAGAAGCTGATCACAGCTCCACCGCTCCTTGGGGTCTCTTCTCAGACACTTGTCCAGAAAATCGCGACCCGTTTCGGATAAACAGGTCGGAAACCGAGGCAATTCGCCCGACAACCCGATCCGAGTCAGCGTGTCGATCCCTTCATCCTCCCACGCGGGCTTTCCGGTGACCATCTCGATCACCGTGCAGCCCAAGGACCAGACGTCGGACTCCGGCCCCTGATACTCCCGCCGAATTACCTCCGGTGCCATCCACAGCGGGCTTCCACGTGGCGCGATCGGACCCCTACACGTGGCGTGGGGAATAGCCGAGCCGAAATCGGCGAGCTTGGCTTGGTCGGGAGCGGGGCCCACGAGGACATTCTTCCCTTTGACGTCGCAGTGAACAATGCCCCTCGAGTGCACGTACCTAAGCGCCGAGACCAAGCACCCAGTGCGCGACCGTATGGTCCCCTCGTCCACGACAGCATCACCAGCGACGGTGCCACCTGGCAAGTACTCCATGTGCAAGTTCCGGAACGACGTCGTTGAAGCAGAAGGCTCGTACGACACGTCATCGCTGAGGTACTTGACGATGTGAGGCGAGGACATCGACCGGAGAATCCGAATTTCGTTCTCCAGAGCCTCCGCCTGAGTGGGAAGACACGTGGCACGATCCACCGACTTGACGGCGAAGACGTGACCAGCCGATTTGCTGACTCCGAGGCTGACAGTGCCGAAGGACCCCTTGCCGATACACTTGCCTCTAAGCCAAGAAAGCGTGTGGGAGTGAGAGTGTTGAAATTGAAGGTTGTTGAGTTTTTCCATCTCCGAAATTGTCTGAAACTAGGCGTCTCTGAGTTGCTTGTGTTTGGCTATGGTGTGGTGTGGTTCCTTTTCCAGGGTCCAACTGGGCATATATATGTGTCAAGTGTGAAAGTTCGCAACTTTTGAAATCTTTTTTTTTTTTTGGCCAAGCGCAACTTTTGAAATCTTTAATTTACTTGTTTTGTTTTGTGGGTCCGACCTGGAATTTCCAAATGGATAATCTGCGAAAAGGTGTGGGGTGACGAGTTGACGACACCTTGCCTCTTGCCTCTTGGCTTGTGTTCACGCAAGCAAGTAAAGAAGGATGGATATTGGAATTGGATATTGGAGTGGGGAAGCAGATACTGGTTTTATCCTTATCCAATCACCGAGTTCCGGTTTCATCTGGACCCTTGACTTGGCCTTGCCAAGGATTTTTATTTTTATATTTTTTTAAACTTGTCCAAATGAGGGTATCAATATATCTTAGAGTAGCTATGACCATTATATTTGTTCATCAAACATGTTATTAGAGCTATGTCACAGACTTAAATTCAAATACAAATCATAGATACATTGCATATCAGATTCAGAAACAAATGGTGGATAATGCAATTAAAAGTTGGATTCACTTTTTTATCAAGTATTCACTGTCAATATTTCGTGAGTATTGTTGTGATATTACAGTATTTAGTTTATTTAAATTTATTTTAAATTAGTAAAAAACATACAGTCATATAAAGATATGATTTAATTGATGAATTAACTAATTCGTTATTGTTATTAGGTTCGTGGCTACGGAGCTTTGTGCCAACCGAATTTTTGTACATGTGGCTGAAACTGAAAGGCTGGGCCGCTGGGGAGGTAGAAGCATTCTTGTTAGGTGGGCAACAAGATCCGGACCCTTGATTCGTTGACTTTATTATATTCTCATGGTCTTGCTGTTGCACTCTCGCTGGCTCTATAGTAAGTAGAAGAATATCCGTTGTTAATATTTGATGAGGTTGCATGGGCCTTGATGCGGACGTGCCACAGAGGATAATGATAAATAAGTATAATTGTCAATTTTGCAATGGAGGTGGAAAATTGGTTGCCAAATATAGGAAGCGGGTGGGAGTGCAACACATGGGGAAGGCTGGAAGAGGGGGAAGAAACAAAACAACTGTTGGTGGGGTCCACTCCGATGACGTGGCAGGAATTGGTAGGCCCACGTCGGCGCGAGAGAACTGGAAGGAAGAAGATGCCTTGGATGTCTGGGCTACCCACGACGATGCTTGTGGGTAGGGGTCGGCAATGGGCCGGGCCGGGCTAGCCCGGCCCAAATTTTTCGGGTTCGGGCCAAGCTCGGGCTTGAATGATAGAAGCCCAATAGGGCTTTCGGGCCGGGCCGGGCCGGGCTTGGGCTTTAATACACAAGCCCAAGGCCCGCCCATCGGGCTTTGGCTTTAATACACAAGCCCAAGGCCCGCCCATCGGGCTTTGGCTTGCGGGCTTGGAGGGCCGGGCCGGGCTAGGCCCAAACGGGCGGCCCAAATAGGCCCAAAGCCTGTTTAGACACATATATATGTTAAAAAAAAATATAGAATTTTGGCTATGTTGTGATTTGAACATGAGACCTCACATAACAAACTTCAACTCTCAACCAACTGAGCTGACCAGTTTATTTGTTAAGTTTGTGAATCATAACATATTTAATAGCTTTTTCGTTTGTTTACTTCAATAAATTATTAATATGCTTATTAAGTTATTCTATAATACTATTATGTTAGTAATAGTGTAATACCATAAATAATAAACTTTTAAAATTATATACAACATTACAACTATAATAAAACATAAATGTACATATGTTTTATTATATATTTTATTACATATTTTTATAAACAAACGATGCAATTGTGTTGTCAACGATCCGAACCGTTCAAATTTTAGTTCCTCACTCAAAGATAATTCGTGCAAAAAATTAGCTTAATCGGAGATGTAAAAGTGACATAATGGTGGTCGAATTAATGAACGATCGTGGTTTTTCTAATGATGATCGAATGGGTAGATGAATGTCGATTTAGCCGATTTTTTGTACGGATGATCTTTGACTATGAACATAGAAAATGAACGGGTCAAATTGTTGAAATCACGTTGTGGTCTTCATAATTATGGAAACAACAAGGTTTCAACGGGAAAGTTATTAGAATTATACTCTTCAAGTGTATTTATATGTAGAAGTTCACATATCGATCGTGTTTTCAACGATCCGAATCGTTCAAGTTTTAGTTCCCCACTCAAAGAGAATTCTTGCAAAAAATTAGCTTAATCGGAGATGTAAAAGTGACATAACGGTGGTCGAATTAATGAACGATTGTGGTTTTTCTAATGATAATCGAATGGGTAGATGAATTCCGATATAGCCAATTTTTTGTAAGGATGATCTTTGACTATTAACATAAAAAATGAACGGCTAAGATTGTTAAAATCACGTTGTGGTCTTCACAATTATGGAAATGACAATGTTTCAACCGGAAAGTTATTAGAATTATATTCTTCAACTCTTCAAGTGTATTTATATGTAGAAGCTCACATCTCGATCGTGTTTCCAAGTTTTCAATGATCCGAACCGTTCATTTTTTAGTTTTTCACTCAAAGATCATCCCTGCAAAAAATTAGTTCAATTGGAAATGTAGAAATTAGATAATGGTGGTCCAACTTATGAACGATCGTGATTTTTCTAATGATAATCGAATGGGTAGATGAGTTCTGATTTTGCTGATTTTTTGTAAGGATGATCTTTGACTATGAATATAGAAAATGAACGGCTCAGATTGTTGAAATCACGTTGTGGTCTTCACAATTATGAAAACAATAAGGTTTCAACGAGAAAGTTATTAGAATTATACTCTTCAACTCTTCAAGTGTATTTATATGTAAAAGTGACGTAACGATGGTCGAATTAATGAATGATCATGGTTTTTTTAATGATAATCGAATGGGTAAATGAATTCCGATTTGGCCGATTTTTTGTAAGGATAATCTTTGACTATCAACATATAAAATGAACGGTTCAAATTATTAAATTAATGAACAATCATGGTTTAATAACTTTAATTATAGTTGTATTATAAAAGTTGTATATATACATATACATTTATGTTTTATTATAGTTGTAAATTTGTAATGTTGTATATAATTTTCAAAGTTTATTATTTATGGTATTACATAGTATAGTTTACACTTTACACTATTACTATTTACTAATATTATAGAATTATATAATAACTTAATAAGCATATTAATAATTTATTAGAGTAAACAAACGAAAAACCTATTAAATATGTTATGATTCACAAATTAGACAAATAAACTAGTCAGCTCAGTTGGTTGAGAGTTGAAATTTGTTCTATGAGGTCTCAAGTTCAATTCATAACATAGCCAAAATCCTATATTTTTTTTTATTGAAGATATTAAACGGGCTTTGGGCTTTGGGCTTCGGGCCGGGCTTTGGGCGGGCCTAAGCGAGCCGGGCTTTGGGCGGGCCTAAGCGAGCCGGGCTTTGGGCGGGCCGTGGGCTTCAAGGGGATGGCCCAAACCCAACCCAAGAAATTTTCGGGCCGGGCCGGGCCGGCCCAAATGTCGGGCCAAATCGGGCTTCGGGCCCAATGGGCCGGGCGGGCTTTGGGTGGGCTTCGGGCCTTGGGCTATTTGGTGAGCCCTACTTGTGGGTGGCTTCTTTTGTAGTGAGAGGAAGAAAGAGAGAGAGTTGGAGTGAGAAGTGAGAAGTGTAGTGACGTGTCATTAGTAGCGTCCATCAGAAAAATGTTAAAATATTGACAAATTGGTGTGCATGACAAATTGGCAACCCGGGTGTATATATATTCGTATATTGTGAAAGATATATGGACACCCCTAACATGAAACACATTCTGGATTTTGGCAGTTCATAGTTCACATGTCCTAACTTAACAGTTGGGAGTTGGGAGTTGGGACAGACAATATTTATAGGATATACATTTGTCAACTTGTAATGTTTATATTTTGACCATTTTACATTTTTATTCCACGATATAGATTTCTAAATTTTTAGATTTATTTATATGTTTTTTCATGTTCGTACTATAAAAGAATTCATATTTTTTGTTCTAAGAGTTAAAAAGTAAAATTGTTTGCATCGTCTTAATTGATTATCTTATATAATATATTTTTAATATAAGTGAGATTCTCATATATAGAACCATTATATATATATATATGGATCACACTATTATTAGTAAAATATATATACATATGAGTGTATATAAGTGACCGATTTTTATGGTGCAACTACACAGGTCGAATTTATGGACAAAGTTAAAATATTAGGTTGACAGATTGGGGAAGCTTCAAAAACTTTTGTTTTTGGCCGGCCAAAGGAAGCTTCAAAAACTTAGTAATGAAACATAGTAGAAATCTACGTACGGAGTTGGATGTTGAACTTTTTTGGAATTAGATGATGTTGATTATGATATGTATGTAGGAAGAACCGAAGAAGTTTCGTGGTCAATCTCGTGGGTTGCTTTTCAAGCTTGTTAATCCCTTTACATTGAGAATTGAGTGTTTGCAGCCACGTGTACTACAAGTTGGTAAATATATACAAGGGGATGCTTGAATGGGATAGGTCGTTGGACCAATTTTTTAGGCAAGGGGAGAGATGAGGCTGTCCACGTACAATCTACAAATGCTTCGTTAGGCAAAGGGCCAAAGCCAAAAACTAAAAGATCGAGGTGGGTAAGATAAAGACGAACGATTCATCAATTCGGTACTTACCATAAACAGAGAAAGATGCATAAAAGAGTCACTATCATTGTCCTTTGCTTCATGGTACTACCCACGTGTACAATTAATTAGGTCCATTGCTAAAACTCCAACCGATCCATATATACATATGTACCTAAGTAAGAAAAGTTACCCAAAATACAATTAGGTGACTTAATTCAATTTTCATAAATCATTAATTTGTAATTCTCAACTTCACTGGTAATCAATGATCATATGGTCTATTAATATCAATTTCCATTTTATTGAAGTATATGTATTACAGGTCAAATCTTGTAGACCGTATGTTAATTTATAGTGCAATATTTTAGGCTAAGAAGGAAGTGTTTGTTACGTACCCATTATTGTGTAACTCAAAAAATGCCAACTTTGATAATAAAAAAAAAAAACTTTGTCAAAGATTATTGAAGTTATGCTTCTGTAGCCTAGAATGATACAATTAAAATAACCCTAAAACAAATTTGGTTTATGTTTAAATTAATTAAATTGTTTTGGGTGGTTGATAACTTGATGTACATACGAGGTTTATTAAGTTGTTGTTGGTTTGCGGTGGTTCGGACCGATGTCGCTGAAGAGGAAGACAAAAGAAGAGCAACGTTAATCGGACGGTCGACAATCCAAGATGCATGAACCAAGACGTTCCATCTTTTGCGGCTGACATGCAAACCTCACAACTCACAATTAGTATTTTAGTACCTCCTCCCCTCCTCTTCTTTAATTTGGTCACGATTTAAAACAAACATATAAAAAATAATTAAACATGATCTTATGATTGAGCTGGCTACATAATTAAATAGCCATATACAATGCATGCAATTAGGAATTGTTGGTGGAAGTGACGGACAAAAAAGACATAATAATTGGTACAAACAACAGTACTGGAAGTCCGAGAAAGCCAACTTGGTCTTTCTACGCAAGGCACTGCAGCATTAATGATTAAGAACATGCGATGTGGGTAGACTCAAAGGCATTTGGTCTGATTCTTCATGTGCTCTTTTTGTGGTCAATTTTAATGATGGGGGGTCTCTTGTGGACAACGATCATGTACATGCTCTGTTTTTATTTGGTTAATTGTTCTCGATCTGATAAAGATAATTAAATGGAAGATATGCAAAATTTAAAATCCTCTAATGACAACCATATATATGTTGAGTGGGGGCATAGTAGTCGGCAGGAATGCACATCGTTAAATCTCATCTATGTTATTATAAAGATTTGGGGAACGCCCTCACTAATTTTTCTATTATTTTTTCTTTCCTTTTTTCTTTATTTACGAAAATGGAAAGTAATATGTACGACAACTTTTGTCGTGGCTACGGAGATAAGTATCTGACTTGTCAGTCACTGGAGTTAGAAGTTCTTACGTTTTCTATACTTTATTTGAATGTTTAACAAAAAATACTCACCATTTAAATGCATTAACGACAAATATGTCAATTATAAATATATTTTTTTGTTACATGTGAATCATAAAGTTAAATGATGAATTTAGATTTTAACCCTAAAGCTAAATTGTAGAAAAAGAAAAGCAATTTTATTTTGTCATTAGAACAAAAACATTCATAAATAAAGACATAAAGGCTACCAACTAATTATTGGTAAGAATATTTCTTTACACAATATTAAAGAAATGTTGAAGTTTCAGATTTAAAAAAAAAAAAAGACAACACAAGGAAGGCCAACAAACTATGATTGATTCGTATTGGGCCAACAAACTCACGGTCCAATCTGGCCCACAACTCATAAAAACAACATAAAACGACTCCAAATTATGTTACAACAAAAAGCACACTCAACCACCATCCCAAAACCAGAAAACCCAAGCAAAATCCAAACCGCCGCCACAACCACCGTCAACCACCGCACACCAGTAGTAGCAGCTCTACAACAACAAAGCGCAACAAGAAAAAACAGGAAGCATGAACCTGTGGGCTAAGACCAATCTGATGCTGATGTGCGGTGGAGAGAAGAAGCTGATGCTCACTATAGGTAGAAACAGTACTAGCTAATTTTTCTTATTTTAATCCAATAAAATTTTTAACCATGAATGAACAATTATGTCCCATGATGAAATAACCATTGAGGACAAATGCAACTTAAAAACAAAAAAAAAACTTTGTTTCTTTCTATACCCAACATCATATCTTCATCTTCAACTTCTTCCATAACCAAACTCCAATCCTAACCAAAGTTTTGACCTCATATCATTCAATCAAGTATTTTAATCCGAATGGAGAGCCAAATCATTATTTTCGAGGCTCCAAATGAGGTATGTGTGACAATTTTTTGCATTTTTTCATGAGTATTTAAAGCTTGAGCAAATCTGGGCTCGCGCAGTGTTCGGTGAACTAGTGCTGAACATTTGCATTATGTTCGGCAAGTGTCTGCTGAACATTTGCATTATATTTGGCAGGTACCCACCAAATAATGATAGGATGTTCGGCAGGTGTTCACCAAATGGTGCAAAAATATCTAAAATTATCACACAACCATCGTTCGGTGGGCATATGCCGAACATCCTATCATTATTCGGTAGGCACCTGCCGAATAAAATGAAAATATTCAGCAGGCATCTGCCGAACATAATGCAAATGTTCGGCACTGGTCCACCGAACATTGCGCAAACCCAGACTCATTCATGGCGTTCAGAACACACAAAAATTTGCACACAACCCTCGTTTGAAGGCTCCCAAATGACGATTTGACTCTTTATTCGTCAAACAACCTTGATTGGATGATATGAGGACAAAAATTAATTTAGAGTTTGAAGTTTAGTTATGAGAGTGAGGTTGAAGGTAAGTTTGGGAGGGAGGGAGGTTGGGTATTATTAATAAGGGTATGATAGTAATTTGGGTTGGGTAAAATGAGAAAATATTCATTTTAAAAAAGTAATGATTAGGTAAATTGAGAAGTTGGGTAAAATAAGAAGATTTTTTGGTATGTATAGAATTTCCCAAATGAAAACTATACAAATACTAGATAAAAGGGATGAATGTAATTTTGCTCCCTAACTATTGCACTTGTATTCTAATTTAGAAAATTAAGGTACTTAACTTTTTTAATTTTGTTAATTGAGATAATTTTGCCAATTTACTCAGTAAATTGATATAAGTGATGGGCACGTAACTATCATTTTTCTCTCAATTGATAAAATTGAAAAAAGTCAAGTACGCAACTGCCTTAATTTTCCAAATTGAAAATGTGAAGAGCAAACTGATACAAATGCAATATATAATCTAAAGAACAAAATAATATTTATCTCATAGATAAAATGCATTTTAGCCAGCTACATAAAATATATTTGAGATATTATTTCAAATAACTTTGTTATTTGAAATAATCCATATACGATGAATCGTTTTAAAATCTATGTGTTTTCTATTTATTCTTCTTAACAAATGTAAATAGTTATGCATTTTAATACTCTAATCAAACAATTTAACAATATTAATTAAATCTCTAGATTGAAAACCATTCATGCCCAAATGGATCTGTGACTCTCGGCGTCTTATAGGAGAGTGGGGGACAAAATGCACTACCAACTAATTATGCATCTTCTGCTCTTTCTGTTGTTCGCGCAAAAGATAAGAAAGAAAATTAATCATCACAAGTCATTTACATAACAAATCCAACCTGTTTATGTACTACATCAAAGTTGGTTTTAATATTGATATGATACCGCGTTAATCTGATGACTGTGGAATAAATTTTAATGTAACCGGTCACGTGATAAAAGAAAGACGTAGAGACAATGAGTTTTTTCCGATGGCCATGTATTATCAAGTTAAAATTTCCCATATAGTACCAAACTCATTCTCCAACAAATGAGGAGAAAAAGTACACGAGTCTATAAAATTCTAATGTAGTACTTACAACTTACAAGAAGCTGAAGGCCTGAAGCAACCATAATCCCCATGCTTATTATTATCATCCCCATGCTTATTATTATCACCCCCATTAATTACAGAGAAAAATATAATAAAGAATAAATTAATCAATAAATTAAGTTAAGTCAAGTACAAAGAATACAAGAATATTAGATAATCAGGTGTATAACCCAGTTGGATCTCTCTTCTACGGGTGTTAAAAAGAATTACCGCTAATTAAGAATAGTTAATATATTAGCATTAGAAAAAGAATTACCGCTAATTAAGAATGGTTAATATATTAGCATTAGATCTGGCTACTCCCAAAGTCCCCAAACATATTGAAGTCCCACCCTCCCATCCTCACAAATTCTGGTCAACAAACACTATTACCAACGGTAGAGCCTTGCCTTGAATCATATGTAGCACCCCAATTGGATTACCATCACACTAATATCATCGCAAGAGCCCCGTGATGCAGAAAGTTCTACAAGCTTTTTACAGGCCAACAATGGCTGCCTATCAATGCCTATGCACAGAGGACGAACAATATCCACTGCTTCCTGGTTACCAACCTGAAACCAAACAAAGAGAATCTAATTGAATTAATTTGGAACGAATTTGATCCAAAGGGTATGAAGTGTATGGCTTCAAAAGCAAGATTATGATAAGGGGATTATTATACCTTGTCCCATAATCCATCTGAAGCCAGGATTAAGAGCTCGTGCTCGGCTGTGATTCTAAGGACTTTGCTCTCTGGCTCTGCTGTTACAAATTGTTTAAGGTGCCTATCTCCAATTCCTCTAGACACAGCTAGAGATCCTTGAATTCTCCAAACACCATGGCATAAATCAACATAGCCACCCTACAAAAAGAAATTCACCACAACAATCAATCTCAAATTCGAATGAGGCCTCATGATTCAATTCATCTGAATTAACCATAATGTATAAGAATTCAGAGGCAAAAAGCTTAAGACTTACCAGGTTCTCAATCCTGGCCTTTTCGTCTTCCCTCGACGGGCGATGATCAGATGTGAGAGCCTCAGCAGCACCAGCTCTGCTCAAGACAGCACGGCAATCACCAGCATTGGACACAACAAGGGTGCCGTTCCGGATCAAAGCCGTCACACAGCACGATCCACCGCGCAACTCCTCTTTAAGAAAATCAGAATCTGTACTCAGGTAACCATGCTTCACTGCTTCCTCAATTTCATCATCATCACTGCTCACAACTTCATCTAATATTTTCTTCCCCAAGTTCCCTGCTGCAAACTCAGCAGCTTTTGCACCTCCATGCCCGTCAAATACACCGAAAATCGCCTGCAAATTTGAAGCCACACCATTATTCTCAAACAGATCATGTGCTCTATATTCAATTTATCACAAATTCCCAATGCCCTGCTTATTTGACTACACTTAATTCCATACAAAGCTTTCAGCTCCTAAAACACTTTAATTACCACTAAAACGAATTAATCCCAGTTAAGAAGAATATAAAAGAGTGGAACTTTAACGTTACCTGTTTGGGATCACCTTGAATATTAGGAGTGGCTAAGTACCGGTCCTCCATAGCCTCTCTCCGCCCTCTCTTACAGTACACATAGTAGTGCCCTTCTCTATCTGCCTCCACCACCTCCCTGCTCTCCGCCGTCAACGGAGCCATCGGAGCAGCACCGAAGCTCGACGATCCCACCGGAATACAAAGCCTCGCCGGCCTCTTCCTCTTCAACTGCGTTCCCGTCGGCGACGATCCCGGACCCGATCCCGACAGCCCGCTCAGAGGCTTTGAAATCCGAAGCCGAAACGGCGATGAAGGCGAAGCCGGAGACGGAGACAAACAAGAAGTCGCCGCCGTCGATGAACTCGAAGAAGAAGAAGATTGTTGTGAGGGCTGTTTTAAGTGCGCTAGTGTTAGGGTTTCTGGGGACTGAGAGATCATGGAGACCGTGTTGAAGAACAGAGACGACGGCGGTGAAAACACCGGCGAATTGGAAACCGCGACGGAGCACGACATGTCGTTTTTTGATTTTTTCCTCTTTATTTTCAACTTTCATAAACCAAAGTGTTCGAGTTTGAGCTTCGTCGTCTTCTCCTCTTTCCACTTTCTGTGTTCTCTATGTTTTCTACTTTTCTATGAACAAAAAAGAAGAGAGAAGTGTTTATAAATGGGCGCGTTCAGAGTGGGTTCAAGCCTTTCCCGTGTTTGTAGGGCCCACGTTGGGTTATTTTTAACACAGCCTTGACCATTGATTTGGGACACTCATTCTAGAAAGTCATATCTGCCCCTGACTCTATCGCTTTGGGTTGGGATTGTTTTGAATTAGTTTTGTTTCTAGAAATTTCTTCCAATTTCGTTAAAAAAAAAAAAGAGTTTATCCCAATAACAGTTTAACAATTTGTTAGCATAAAATATTGTTATACAATTTTCTTGTAATAACTATTTTGAAAATTATAAAACACAGTTCTTTAATGGAATATGCTATTGGCTTAATTGTGTTTTTACCACCCAAAGTTTACATTGATTCCCACTTTACCACCCAGAATTTTATTTGTTCCACTTTACCACCCAAAGTTTACATTGATTCTCACTTTACCACCCAGAAATTTATTTGTCCCACTTTACCACCCAAAGTTTACATTGATTCCTACTTTACCACCCAAAACTATTTTTCATGTCCCAGTTAACCTTTTTCCGTCTATTCTGTCACTCTAGATTCAGGGGGTAAAGTAGAAATCAATGTAAACTTTAGGTGGTAAAGTGGGAATCAATGTAAACTTTGGGTGGTAAAGTAGGACAGATAAAGTTCTGGGTGGTAAAGTGAGAATCAATGTAAACTTTGGGTGGTAAAGTGAGACAAATAAAGTTTTGGGTAAAGTGAGAATCACCCCAAACTTTGGGTGGTAAAAACACAATTAAGCCTATGCTATTTGCCCAAGCATTTTTTCAACTATTCTTTACTAATTTTTATGGTATTTATACATTAAACTCTACAAATAGTTGAGGCAATAAGCATTTTCCTTCTTGCATTGTTATCTACTAGTTCTGATAGAATTGTAGTGGTATAGTCTATATAAACTTCTTGCCACTTTACTACATTAATTATTTAAATGTTTAAGATTACAAGTATTACTATATTAATTAAATTAGTAACAAACTACAAAAAATTGTAAGTTTTACTCATAAACTTATATAAAAAATTTATTTATTTTTAAGCCACAATGAGTGACTTAAAACTATTTTTTTTTTCTGATGCCGTATGTAACCCTCACAGAGTTACACTTTATTTTGTTTTGATACAGTATGTAATAAGTTATATTTTAATTTGTTATGATTCAGTATATAACTCTTGTACACTTTATAATTTCGTATATAATTACACTTTGTTGAATGATGCAGTATTGTTTTAAGGTTTAAGCATTTAGAGTTTAAGTTTTATGACTTTATATTTAGGGTTTTAGGACTTTAAATTCTAAATAATATATTATAAACCCTAAACTTTTAAAAGAATTCAAACAAAATTAAACTAAAACTTTGGTATAATTGAATACCTTATTTAGATATGCTTGAGTTTGAATAGTATTGAATGCTCAATACTTGATTTTTCTTGAATTGTGGTTTAAAAATATTTATTGTGGCTTAAAAATAAATAGATTATAAGTTTAAGTTTATAACTAAAAAATATTGTATGTTGTGACTTATTAATAAAGAACTCATATTTGTTATTGTATCTTCAACTACAATTATGTTTATAAAACAAATAAATTCTTGGAGTTAAAACTGTTATTACTCACCAATAATATGTCAATGCACATATGTATCCTATCTTTACTCAAGAATGGTTAATATTCTTTGTAGACTTTTAAATATAACACACTTAATACCAATGAATGAGTTAATGTTGTGTTTACAAAAGAAAACTAAAATGGAGAAAGAAAAAGATATATTTGTTTGAATTGGTTTCGTTTCTAATTTTACAAGAATATTTAATGATGTGTGGAGTATAGACTAAGGAGGGGCAAAAGCGTCAAAAAGGGGTGTGGCAGATAGTGTGAATATAGTGTGTAGTAGTACAAAATATCAAGAGGTCAAACACGCTAATAATTTCAATTTCAATACGGTGGTCCATGCAGTGTTTTGACTCCTTAGTCCTTACTAATTAAGATTTCAAGATTTTTTTTGTTCTCTTGCTTCTCCATAGTTTCCGCATTTCCCACTCCCAGCTTTCGTTGCGACTTTCCAGGAGACGAAGCAGATGATGATTATTGGATGCCGCCCAAAGTGGGGCCCCTTCTCTGATTGGGTATCAGCCAATTTCCTGGAAGTTACCGTTGTGAACACATTACTTTACAGTTTACACAACGCTCACATACTGTCTTCCTTTGACGCTGTTTGCCATTCAAGACTCACGACCGTTGGAGCTGAGTCATAACGCAACGTCACCATCCTAAATTGCATTGGGTAATGACAGGGATGATATCATTATAATACATTTGTGGTATCAGATGATATGATGTGGCTTTTTAGCCACTTTTAATCTCTTCATCTCTCTCTTTAGTAAAAGTGGCTAAAAAGTCATATCATGTAATATCGGTACAATGACATGGTCCCTATAGCATTACCCAATTGCATATCGTCACTCCCTCTTATTATCTTTTTTTCCTTAATTTATTTTTGTATGGAATTTCTGTTTTTTTTTTTTTTTAATTTGGAGTGGGGGACGAACTTAGAACCACTTCAACATAGTCAAAAAAAAATATATATATATTACAAGACCATATGCTAGTTGGTATAGAATATATACTATGCTTATAGTTTAGTAACATTTATCTTCATTTTATTTGAAGCCGATCTCAAATTTAAATTTTTTATCACCCAAAAAAATCCTCTAATAATAAGCTTGTAAAAATCATACAGGTCCGATGAGCCAATCCAATATAATGATAAGGTTAGCTTGATTCTTTCTTAGTCAAGGTCGGTTTGACCCAGCGCTAGAGCTCAGGTTTAGAAAAGGATATTGCATTTTGAAAATTAGTAAGGAACATGGACAACTTTAACACGTTAAGAGTTCAAGTTTCCATGTTTATACATGGAAGTTTCGAAAATAACTTACAAGGATGATAGGGACATATTTGTGTTACAAAGAGGGAAGAAGGAGAGGAGAGAGAGAGAGAGAGAGAGAGAGAGAGAGAGAGAGGGGGGAGGATGGGAATGCAAGTTCCTCTCTGAAGTTTTACACTCCATCCATTGGACCTAAAATCACTTAAAATCTGGATCCAGCCCAACGGTCCACAACTGTCGGCTAAACCAGCCCAAGATCAGATCGGGCTTCAATTCCAGTACATTCTGAATGTAATTAGGCTTGTAGCTGATGAATGACATGTAAGCTGTAGTTTATGGTGTTATTGGTTAAATGGCTGCTCTTCTAGAGTTGCTCTCAATTTTCTTCTATTAATTTTTGTTCTGTTTCTCATGCTAATAATTGGGAGACTCACCGTGTAGTTTAGCTGTTCATAATCATTGTTCTCATAGTTGGTCTGGTGTGCCTCCTATTTAGTTGTAATTGGAACGTCATTTTACTCACCACCATTTTTATGAAAAATGTGACATTTGCATTCCAAAGAAATTTACCAAATCCAGATATGAAACCAATAGTTTGGTGAAATACATCCCTTTTGTAGCGCGTTTTTTTTTTTGTATTATGTTTACAATTTTATGTTTTATTTTTCAGAATGAACATTTTAAGTAAGCGGAACTTTTATTTAGATTCTTTAATTAATAATTTATTAAATAAAATTTTAATTAAAATCTAATAATATTATGATTATTTCATATTATATAATATTAGCCTATTAATTTTAATTTGTTAGTCGGCCATACTCTAAATAGATATGAAGTAAACTCGTATTTTATATACTTAAAAAATAAAAAAATAAAAACATATTTTTATGATAAGACAATGAAAAAATATATATATAAAATATTAAAAAGACTAAACTCTAATTTTTTTATTAAATAAGTAGAGCTGTGCCGTGAATTAATTAACATCTATATATATTTTGTGATTTATATTTATCTTAGTAATTTAATTTGTTCACTAATTTTGGCAATAGAGAAGCCAATTATTACTAAGCCTAGTAATGATTTTGCATCAGAAAAGAAGCTAAGGCTTGCTTGAGAGTTTCATGTTCCCAAAACTCGTAAATGGCATTTTTTTTTTGTTGAAAAACAAAGAATCCATAGCTAAAACCTTTCATCCGCATCTGGTTGATTTAGATAAAACATTTGAACTTGAAGAAAAAATAAACTGCATAAAATTGAAGGGGATTTAGTTCTCCGACGTCCAAATACCACACACAAAATACAGCATTAGATAGCGAGGAGAACATCTTTCTTGGCTTCACTTATAGCACACACAAAACCAGATCAAAGTGCATGCTGTTCAGAAAACGTGAAGCCCTATGAATCAATAAAAAGAAAATAAAAAACCCAACAACCCAGAGAAAAATGGCGAAATAAAAAAGAGAGACTGAAATTTACGAACTGGGTATTTGAAGAAATTATGAAATCAATATAGTTGCATCAATGTTCTCCATCTCCCACAGTAGCCAGTTGAGGGAGAGATTTAAGAAACACAACACGATCGATTTTGCTTCAAGGGAACGAGTCATTTGGGAATTGAATCGATCCACAATGACCAGATAGTGAAGCATAAATAATCATATAAACACCGCATCAAAACCCAACAAAACGCTTCGCTGAAAAAAACAATGGAGACATACAGGGAGAGAAGAAGAAGAAGATGGATTTGGGTGTGGATGTAAACGGCGCTCTCATGCTTAAATATATAGAGGACGAGGAGAGGGGAGGAGCGATCCGACGGTCCTTATTTTCTTATACATCCCCATGTGGATCAACGGTTCAGATTCTTTTCTCTCGAATACTACCCTAGTTTGAAGGATTTTACACTATTATCCTCGTGCTTGTACCACTCTAGCCGTTGCGCGTAAATGCTTATTAATTAGCAGATTATTAACCAAAATAATTTGGACGTTTAAATTTAAATTGGACTCTCCCAATATTTCACATTCCTTCTATGGAACTAATTCAGAATGTTTCACAAATTGTTTTCTCCTAAGTTGCCAATTAATCTTTTTTGGATTATTTTTCTCTCGAATAGGCTTTATTTATTCGAGAAGTCTCAAAAAGAAAAAAAAAAAAAAAAAACTTAGACCATGTCTTATTCGAACTCCGATTCATCTTCCTATGGCAGCAACTACAAGAATTTCAAGCAAATCACCCGCGAACGTGAGTCCCTCCCTTCCTTTCTTTCTCGCTCACTTTCATTTTAATTTACTTCAATTTGGCAAATTTGATAATTAGTAGTATTCAAAGATGACAATATCGGCAATAGTAGTAGATATAAGATCCATATTCAAATTTACAAACATATCTATATCGATGTTCATGCAATAGTAGTTGCATGGCCCTTTTGCTGACTTATTGCCTTGTAATTGACCCTGTTTTGGTTCTTTTATGTTTTAGGATTATTGGATGAAATGTTTGGGTCTTGCAAAACGGGTGACTCAAAAGCAACTTGGAAGGTATGATGGAGTAAAAAATTTCATACATCTTTTATTTTGTTAGGTTGTTGGCAGTGTAATTTTCATATGGTTAATTCTTGAATCTAGCTTGTATATGTTTGTCATTGTGTGTAGGTGCTTATTGTGAACGAACTTACTCTTAAGATAATTAATTACGCGTGCAAAATGTCTGATATTACAGAAAAAGGTGTTTCATGTAAGAATCAAAATTAAAGGACCTAAGTCCATGAAATATATATGCTTTAAATTATTTAATTTTGAGTACGTTGTTGATTTGATTATCACTTGCATTTTGCTACACATATATGCAGTGGTTGAGGTCATAAACAAGCCAAGACAGCCTTTTCCAGACACGGATGCCATATACTTCATCCAGCCTTCCCAAGAGAAGTAATTTATTAACTTATACTTTTTGAATTCGATCTTTGAATTGGGTTAATTTTATTTCACTGTTAACGTCAATGTAATGTAAAACAATTGTTTGGTTCACGTCCGGTTTGAGACCTAATATATAGTAGTACTGAATTATTCCGTAGTACATTATTAACCTAATTTGACTGGATTAACGATGATTAATTATTCAATGATTTTTTGTTCTCACACTAACATATGGTTCTGCTGGAATTTCCCCTAGTTGCCCTTTTTTAATTCCTTATTAACTTTTAACTTTTCTCTCTCTCTCTCTGGTTTTAATTTGCAGTGTTATGATGTTGTTGTCAGACATGTCTACAAGAGTAGGGGTGGGTTCGGATCGGTAACCGAACCGAAATCCTTAAATCGAAGACCGAACCGAACCCCTCCAGTAAGCCTCCATGGCAACCAAGACCGAGACCGGTAAGCCGATAAACCGATGTCCGGTCAACCGAAGAATTCGGTCGGCTCAGCTCGGTCATGGGCCTACATTGAACACATGTTGGGCCATGTTTTGAGCCACATTTTGGGCCATTTTTGGGCCTTGACTCCGTTCACTAATTTAGTATCATATATTAATATTATGGTTTAGGGTATTTTTAATTAGTTTATATATATGTATATATATATTAAAAAACATATAAATTAAAATTATAGGGGTTTATAAATTTATATATGTTTTATATAAATTATAGAAATGTATTATATAAAATTATAAATTATTTATTAGAAATGTATAAAAATGAATTATGTAAATGATTTGTTAAGTATATTCGGTTTGGTTTGGTTTACTGACGATTTAAGGATATGGGAACCGGGACCGAGTCCGAACCTCCCGGTTCGGTAGTCAAACCGAACTTCCTGTACAGTTTTATTTCAGTACGATTTTTTTCGATATCGGTTGGGCCGGTTTCGAGCTCGGCCTCGATTTTTCGGTCAACCCGACCTAGCCCTATACAAGAGCACCCTTATACGAGGACCCAAAAAGAAAAAGAACACCTTTATTCAAGAAGTATGTGCAGGAATATAGATATATGTAATATATATTTATTTATTAGTTATTTTCATTGTTCGAGTACTAGCTTGTTTGTGTGATTATTCTCTGTGAATTTGGTCATTTGTTTTATTAATAATATTTTTTTGGGTCAAAGGGCCTTCAAACATCTCATATATGAAATGAAGTCAGACATGCCAACTGACACGTCTGGAAGAGCACCCTTATACAAGAGGTACGTATTGTTGAGAGTAATGTGGAGTAATGTCCCACATCGGAAAACTAGAGCTTAGTATATGTGCTTATAAGTCTTGGGCCTCTCCACCCATTGCCAATTGGTTTTGGGTTGGATGCTCTAATTCTATCATGGTATCAGAGTTTGGTTATCCGCGTGTAAGGCCCAACAGTCACACGTGCTCCCACGTCACCTACAATTTGTTCACGTGTAAGGCTTAAAACCTCGCCACACGTGCGGGGGCGTGTTGAGAGTAATGTGGAGCAATGTCTCACATCGGAAAACTAGAGCTTAAGTATATATGCTTATAAGTCTTGGGCCTCTCCACCCATTGCCAATGGTTTTGGGTTGGATGCTCTAATTCTATCACGTATAACAATTATGTTGATTGTCCTAGCTACTTGTAATTGTGTGATTATAGTTCTCATATGAAATTAAGTCTGAATCGTCTGATTCATTCTTCTCTGTGAATTATTAGGGCATTTGTTTTCTTCAGCTCACTTTTTTCAAAAGAATTGGTTAGTCACATCAAGAATGATCCAACTGTGTTAACTCGGATAGCTGCATTGAAAGAGGTACTTTGTACTTGTTTTATTTTCTTTGTTGGAATTGTTTGAATATACATTGATAATTAATATAAATTTGCACAACTTAATTCATGTATCATTCACTAGGTAAATTCTAATTTGGAGAAATATATATGTGCAGATGAATTTGGAGTACTTCCCTATAGACAGGCGGGTATATATATGATATGTTTGTATCTATTTATATCGAGGTATTAAACCAAATGAAGAATAACAGAAAGGTCGAATTGGACACAATTTGTCTTTGTTTGCACTTGCAGGGTTTCGTTACGAACAACGAGAGTGCTTTAGAGGTAGTTTATGGGGATGATGATGAGGAGGGTTCACGACACCAATTAGGGGATGCATGCTTGAATGAGATAGGTGCTCGCATTGCCACAGTTTTTGTGAGGTACCAAGCAGACAAGTCAGTCGATGATGCCACCACTGCGACCAGTTTTCGCGACTTAATTTCTACAAAGCTGGCTGCTGGGGTGTGGGATTGTCTTCTGAAATACCAGAAAACAATCCCCAGCTTCCCTCAGACAGAAACATGCGACTTGCTCATCCTCGACAGATCTGTAGACCTCATTGCGCCAATCATACATGAATGGACATAGATGCCATGTGCCATGTCTGGCTTTAGGGGATCATGATGATCCTGTCTGGCTTCAGCTTCGCCATGCACATATTGCACATGTACGTATAATTCATTTTATATATATATATATATAATTACTTCTTTTCTTTTTAATTTTTTTTTAAAGGATCACAAATGAATGAGCTTAATTGTCAGGCTAGTGAAATGTTGCATGAGAAATCGGCCAACTTGATATCCAGTAAGGCGGCACTACCACTCTATGGTTCAAGGTACGTTGGTGTGTATCTATAAGTTTATTTTTGTATGTAAATTTCTTAATTTTTAAAGTTTTAAAGCATAATCAATTAAGCATGCCAATTTGACCTGTTATATATGTTGTATAGAGATCAGTATCTTCGAGGGACTTGCAAAAGATGGTTCAAGCATTGCCACAATATAGAGAACAAATCGACAAGCTCTCCCTTCATGTTGGGGTAATTGGTTAGGATTAATCTGATTTATAAAATTAATTCCAATAGTTAAGTTGACAATACTCAAAAATTTCAGTTAAATTTTGATTTATCGGTGATCCAGATGGCAGAGGAAGTTCACAGAAATATCAAGGAGCTTGGACTTGGGAAAATTGGGCAGCTGGAGCAGGATCTTATTTTTGGAGATGCGGGAGTGGAAGATGTCATCAAATATTTGAACAATACAAAAAATGTACATGTATGTGACAAATAAACCAGACTCCTTGTGATCAACTATTATATATATTTTTATGCATGCAGGACAGTAAAAGTCGTGAAAATAAGTTGAAGTTGCGGTTGCTGATGATTGTTGCAGCCATTGATCCTGAGATATTTGAAGGTGATGAGGGTCTCAATCTCATGGAGGTTTGTACTAATTAATAACTTTGTACCACTCAATCTCATGGATTGTAGCAATATTTGAGTTGATTGCATCTATTAGATGCTTGTTGACTACTTCTCAGAAGAAACGTGCAGCAAGGAAACAACTACATCCAAGTCCAACTGAGGAAGAAGAAGAAACATGGCAGCTTTCGCGCTTTCATCCCGTTATAGAGGTACGTAGCTAGCTACCTTAATTTTTCTTGGCTACATTGGAGGAGGGAATCGAATTTTGGAGTTATTCTAATTCCAACCCATTATCCCACAAAAAATCTTCCAAAATCTTGGGTTAAATATTTCAGGAAGTTATAGAAAAACTTAGCAAAGGTGAACTGTCAAAGGAAGAGTATCCATGCTTGAATTTGAATGATCCAAGTAGGAGCAGCAGTCCAGTTGGTCATTCAATCAAATCAAGACGGACACCAACATGGGCCGGGCAGAAGTCTGATGATGATGGGTCTTCAAGGAAGAAGATGGGCCAACGCATATTTGTAGTCATAGTAAGTGGAGCTACTAGATCAGAGCTTAGGGTTTGCCACAACACATAAATCCTCTGTTAGAATAATGTTATCAAGAGTATACAGCAGGACTAATATTGTCTGATACATCATTATCAAGTGAAATAAAAGCCCAAAACATGAGCAAATGGTGTTGAGAATGGGTTGGAGATGCACAATTGCTCTCACAATGTCAACATTTTCACAAGTCAAATCTAAATACTGAGTGTAATACATTCTGAAGCTGGCTAACTGCATACAAATCCTCACTCCATCCTATCACGACCTTCCAGGTCGATGCTTCCTCTAGGCCTCACCATAGATGCCTGAAATTATTATAGTAGAAGAAAAAGTTAAATTACAGTTTGATTTTTAAGTTCAACTATTGACAGTCCATAAACACAGATTTTAGAGCGCTTCTAAGAACATACAGCAAGAAGATACTGAAAATTTTGCATTGCTTCAGTGGGAAGAACATAGCAAACCAAAGCATAGCTCTCCCGAGAGTAGTTTTTTATTTTATTTTTTATAGTCCAAAATCCATCTCTTCTATCGAGATCCTAAAGGTTTATGGTATGATGCCCTATACAAATACTTGGGTATCTCTACTAACTCGAAAAGCACCTCTGAAAATTAGGCTAGTCCCCTTTTTGGAATGCCATAAGTGATTTCACCATCCACAGTTCTGTTTGTATGTTTCCTAATGGCCAAATAGAAAAAAGCATGTGAAGACCACAATTCCACAACAGTAAGTGAAGACCACAAAAATCTATCCAAATTGTTTGATGGGAAGTGATGTAAACCCTCCAACACGTTCGGATGTAGTTTATCCAAAGTGCTTTGAGTTTGTAGCACATGAAGCCTCTAAAGAAAAGAAAAGGACAACTGCAACACCTAATTCAAGCATTTTACAAACCACCCATCATGGAAGAGGGTCCAGTGGCTTCAATGAAGAAGGAATTTCAGTTATGTAATAAAAGATAAGAAGATTAGAGAGGAGGTATACCAACAAAATTCAACATTCGAACTAGCCTTAAGAACTTTAATGCCACAACTGATCTATTTTCCCAAAGGCAAGAAGGCTGGAACCAAGAACTGATTCTTTTCTAGATGACAGTCAAATTCCACATTATCAATTGTCCCATTGCTTAAACCCAAATCAGGTATCAGAGAGACGTTTCTTTCAGGAAATCCAAATACATCATAGCCAAGTATATGTTTATAAGTTCTAGTATAAAGAGAAAGATAAAATGCAACCACCTCATGCAATCCACCAAGAGAAAAAGGTTAGAATAATACCTCTTGCAAAACTCTATTACAGATCGTGACCCGTTGTAAAGAATGAACCACATCAACACAACGACCAAAGTATCTGTCAAGATTAAGGAACTCACAAGTGCAATATTATAACAGCACAGAGGAAGGGAGAGAACTCCCTACTAAATTTGATCAAGGATAGTGGGAGATGAAGTTGAAATCTTGAATGTTAATCATAACATTACATCCTCAACGTACATTTATACCACTATTCATTAAGATCACAAGATTACAAAATCATGATAACCAAAAATACAAACTTTTTATGTAGCTTATATATGACAACATTGTAGAAACTTCAAAATAAGAGGCATAGACAAGTATCAAGCATATTGGAGAAAAAGGGAAAAGCATAGGATACTGAAAAGATAACGCTCCCACCAATCCAACATATAGAGCCCAAAAGTGACATTGTAAAGATAGATCTTGCGTTGAACCCAATTCATGGCTCTACAACCTACAAACAATAAGCATAAGGTTGGTATCAGGTTAACATGTCTCTCAACAAATACAAGTTAACAAACCCATATATATATATATGAGTAAATCAACAAGAAAAGAAACACTTCATGCAATTTCCAGCAATAAAAGAAAATTTGGGTTACAAGAAAAGAAACACTTCAGGCAATTTCCAGCAAAATATAGTAGGAATGAGCTGAGTCGTTCACTGTATCAAAGGAAATTTAGGGGTAACAAATCCTTGTTTTATGTAATGATTTGCACATTATTTTTTTATTAACAAGCAACCAAACAGAAACAGATCAGTTATTTTATAAAGTCTCAACCTTTTTTCCCAAACCTTTCCCACCAACCAAACAGAGAGATAGAGAGAAACTAATTATTGCTCACCAGTTCAAACTAAGGGACGGCGGGCCGGGGCTAGCTCGGCGGCGGGTTCGGCGACAATGAACGGAGCCGGAGCGACAGTTAGAGAGAGAGGGGAGGTGGGGATGGAAGAGGACTTTTGATATGGGGCAAACGGTGTCGTTTATGATTAGCCCACCAGAAATCTAAACCTGGAAGTCTGGAACTGAGTAGGACAATTCCAGCAGTAGCGTCGTCCCCTTCGCTGACACGTTTTGGGTTTTACCCATATTAAAGCCCATCTATCAAAGTAGCCCAATTCTGACAAGTGGGCCCATATTAAAGCTCATCTGATTTTTCCCATTTCACTAGGCCCACTACTACTCATTTTCTACAAGTCAACAAAATCATGCTGCAGCTGCAAGTCTCCAACCAAATCATCCCATTGTGAACTTTTCAGGCCCATTAGGTTAAATTCCTACTAGGGTTCAATTTGTGGCAATTAGGGGCTTGCTTTTGGTCGTAATCATAATTGGGCAAAAAAGTGGCTTACTTTTTATGACCCAACAAAAAAGTGGCTTACTTTTGAACTGAGTTAGCTTGCCTTATTTACTATTTCCTTTGCCAAAGTTTTTAGTTTAGGGTTAAATATAAAAATGGTTCACGAATTTTGTTGTGATTTTTAATTTAGTTAATTAATTATAAAAAATGTCAATTTGGTCTACAAATTTTTCAAGTTGTATCAAAGCAGTACAAACGTTAACTTTCATAAAAAAATTTAAGCCAAAATGTGATGAATAGACTAAAATATCCCTGAAAATGCAGTCACATGTTGTGCACATGACTAGTTCAGTTAATTTTTTTTTTTTATGGAAGTTAATGTTTGTGTTGCTTTGGTACAATTTGAGAGATCAGTAATGCTACACTTACCACATTTTTATATCACAATTCCATACCATCTTACATGGCATTCATTCATTGGACACTAAAAATTAAAAAATAAAACCTAAAAAAGAAAAAGGAAATACCCTTCTAATAAAGTAATGACACATCAGATGGGATACAAATGTGGGAGAAAAAATATGGGACACCTAGCATTATTGTTTGAGAGATTCATGGGCCAAATTGACATTTTTTATAGTTAATAAACTAAATTGAGAATTATAATAAAATTTGTGCACTATTTTTGCATTTAACCCTTTAGTTTAAGTTAATTTTTGTCTGAATGTATGATTCATATTCACAATTTGACAGCTTAAACATTTATGTTGCTAAACTACCTAACAATAGGACACTAGCCATGGGATATGTTAGATTAATTTTATTTTGCCAAACAATCTTATATGTTATCTACCTAAAATATGGTTGAGTAACAAATTAAGTGATTCATTAAAAAAAAAAAAAAAGAACAACAAAAATATAAGTGACACCATGTTGTAATGAACAGTTTTAATTGATAATTTATTAACATAACGTGTCAAAAATTATAATAAGCTATCATGCTTTGCTTACTCTTGCTTATAATATACAATCCATCGGCCCATTTGTGAAAAATAAAAGAATCCCAACATGCAAATAATAACAATTAACGATAATAAACATTATCATCACCCTATTGTCATCACTTTTTTCATATTAGACAGGTGTTCCCTTTTCTTTGCTGTGGAATATTTCCATCGGAGCAAAACGCCAAACTATATCATGTCTCACGCTAAACTTAAAAAATTAACCAGATTAACAAAATCCTAAACCAGATCATTTATTCTTAATCAAGTGGTTGCTTTTACTTATAGAAATAGAAGCCAAACACAAAGAAGTGAAAAGCCCTTTTACTTGACTTTGATAATTTCCGCCTCTAAACAAAGGATACGATTTGTGTTGAACGAAATGAATTGTTGAAATTGGCGTTATTATCTTGCTTCAATTCCTATAATAATTGAATAATTTCATTAGTTATAAAATTCAACAAGAAAGATGTTTTGAAATTGAGTATATATTTATTTCTCAACTCTCATATAAAGTGAAACGTATAATATTGCATAGTTTATGTTAGTTTATTCTGAATACCATTAATTTGGAGGAGATCAGATATTGTGTAAGTGTAAAAAACTTGGACCGAAGCATGTTATTTGTTAGATAATATTGTTTAGTATGATCTAAAATGATATCAAAGTTTTGGTTAGAGAATGAGAGAATTCCAAGTGCCACGTCACTAATCGGTCATTAGACACGCAACCCAATCGTGTGCCGCACGCCATGGCAATTTGTGAGTAATATAATAAAGAGTAGAGTCAGGCCTAAGGCCTAGCTACGACTAGTAGAGTAGAGAGTAGAGACAGAAAATTTGGCTCCAATTATTTACGACTAGTCGTTTTGCATTCGCAAGCTTTAATTTTGATTGGAGCTTACCTACCAAACAAAAGTAATTAAATTATTGAATGGCACTGGTAGTCTGGCAGTGTCGCTTTGGACTGTAGAAGCCTAGAAGGTGATCAGCAACCGGTGGTTGCACTGTCAATCGTTTTCATTCAAAAGTATCGCAATAATACTTCACCAAATTAGGGTTTCATTTTTTATTGTTTCCCCTTCAAAGTGAGAGATAACTATTGATCCCAATTGTCAACTATTGCAGCGGATTCCTTACGCCACATATATCCATCTTCTACACGGATCATCGCATATCAATGGTATCATCAACTATTCACATTATTCAGTCTTATTAAACTATATATATGTCACAAAAGTTTCATACACGGCCCATAAATAAAGGCCAAAAGTTTGATAATAACTGCTACAGATTCAGAGTTATGGTGGACCATAAATGACTTATGGCTCTTAGCTTATAACACATTTATCAAACAATTTTGTCTCACATTTTAAAGAAAAAAATCAACAAAATTATAAATAATAATCTCAATTGACACCTTTAATATTATATGTGAATCCGCTAGTGGATGCACATTGAGCTTTTACTATATGAATTTGAGAATAAAATACACTTATCATTTGAATTATAAATCCCCACAATTTACTTTTATCCTCTCAAAAAAATAAAAGAAAGAAATAATCAATGTATTAGTGCTTACTTGAGAATGGGGGAGTTTTTTAATAGATTAACAAAGTCAATCATAAAGAATAATTCATACTCTTTCATGTACTAATTTCCACTCAAGGGCATTGTTTTTCTTTGGGTTAATGAATTAATAATTAAGAAGAACTGACTTCAAACTAATAAGAGAATCTGTATCTGTATTATCAAAACTCAGCATTGAATTGAATTTAAACATGTTCTTTGTAGTTAGGAGTACAATTAAGAAAACTAAATTATTTTTTTGTACTATAATTAAGCATGAAAATTGTGCAATTAAACATGCAGCTGCTAGTGATCAGCCAAGAATATCAGCATTCATTGGAACACGATTAACATGAGAGAGCACACAATATTTATTGTCATTATGTGCATTGCATATGTTACTCAAAGTTTCAAACCCTTTCATGAATATTCTTTGCTGTCTGCAATGTCTTATTATATAAAAGTATCCATTAAAGTACAATTAAGAAGATTATAGTCTTTCCTTATAAGCAAATCAGGGGAATCTTTTTGAAAATCAGAGCAACAAATCAAGGGAATCTTTAATTAGGTTAGAGAGGATTCCATTATCAAGTGTATCCCAACATATAACTACAAATTAAGAGTCCAAAACAAACCATGGCCACACACCAAAAAAAAAAAGTCCAAAACAAACCAATTAAGCTTTAGCAATTCTCGCCCATCAAAATTTTCTAACATTTTGAGTGAAAGATTTTGGCAATTCCAAGTTGGTCATTTGAAGCCAGAACTGAAAGGAGGCAGATGATGGTAGCAATTAATAATAATAAAACTATATATCTAAAGATTCTAAACCATAACATGAATCATGTCTTTAGTAGAGTTTTTTTTTTTTTTTTTTTTGTCAGATATCTTTAGTAGTTGCAATTCGCATTGCTGAGCAAATCTCTAAAACAAATAAATTTTACTTTTATTAGAAATATGAGCTGTGGACCTGTGGTATATAAATGTATATTATTCTGTTAAAGCAAAAATTTGATTTGAGAGCATTAATGAAAGACCAAAGTCCAGCTTTTTATTTTTTGGCCACTCAAAGTCCAGCTTTGAATGTCATGTAATTGACCCAAACTACCATCAATAATTACAAGTTTGCAGAAAGATAAGTATGAATAATTGACATGCACTTTTAACCTGAATTTAGCACACATGGACAGTCCTGATCACTTGTCCCATTTTCCCATCCTGCATATAACCCCACATAAAAGTACAACTGTACAAGCACTACTCGTCCACTCTTGCCCATAAATAATACAAAAATTATAAGCTACTCTGTTCTTCATGCTAAGCCCAGCTCAGCAAAGCAATAAGATAAATATGACATGTTTAATTATAACATTTTGGTCCTTAGCTCCCAATTATAAGTGCCATATGTCCTTTTGCTTTTTGTCTACAATCAAGAACAGGATAAGGCCTGTACCGTATTTAGCAGATGATGATGATCCTCTCCCATGCATTTATCTCATTCTTTTTGTTTTTATTTTTCTTTTCAATTTTTGCTCTCTTTATTTTGATGGTTATATATGTCTACTAAGAATGATCTTTATATCTTGTCATTATGTGATTCACGTGAATGATAAATTTTGACCAAAAAACAAAAAACGTGAATGATAAATTAAACCCATATCATATCTGGTGTCCATGCCTTTCATTGTTCTGTCATATATGTATAATGGGCCTTACCCACTCTCAACAGTTGATAATCCATGATAATTTTGAAATTTTTTATTAAAGAATAACCAAACTCAGTCAAAGTTCAAGTAAATGTCAAGACAAATAGAAAAATTGGGTTCACTGTTTTAACCACATACGATTAGGTGAAAAAAAAAACCCCATAAAAAAGAAAAAGAAAAAACAACAAAACCTAAGACCACGAAATGAAAAAGAAAAAAATAAAATCTAATGATCTAGATTTGGTGCGTTATCGATATTGTCATTGTGATCGTCATGTGCAATATATCTAATAGAATATATTAATTAAGATTACGTTAATAACAACGGATGATGATGATGTTAAATATTTTTAACAACAATAATAGTAACAATAACATCAACAATACGATATCAACAGACAACAGATCAGATCATATATATATAGGTATATTTTAATTCACCAAGAAGCATAATGCATTATCCCATGTGCAACCACCACTTCGTCTTATCCTTAGGTTTTGCGAATTATTGGTCGAGGACGAATATTTGCTAATTCCTAAAAAGAAAAAAATGGGATGGGGACCTGGGCTCGAATGCTCGATGACCATATATACCCATTACGGCATATTGGAATGACATAAGGAAGAGCAAGATTTATGGTAAACAAAATTTGAGAAAGTTAAAACTCATTATCAACCAAAACGCAAGCTCAAGTACAAATTACTACTAGCTAGAAAAAAAAAAAAAATATGTATATGATATTATTTCCGGATGGTTTTAAAACTTGGATTCACTGTTGGTCAATAGCAAAGTTTACTAGTTTAACTACTAAAATCTAAACGATAAATGAGTATTGATCAATCTGAAAGAAAACCTTTCTATATATATATATATAATATTCTAACTAAACATGGAGCACTTGACCATGTTACCAAAAGTCAGCGAGTCAGTGACAAACCGAAGCCGTTTGTGCAGAAGATAACTCTTTCGGACCCTCGAAAGCCAGAATATGCAAATATGCAATTGCAAGCAGATAGTGAAAGAGCCACCAATATCTGTCTGGTAATTTAAAATTAATTAGCTCATATAGGAAAGCTTATATGGCTTACCTATTATCCAAAAGCCATAATGAAATTGCTCCAAATATTAAGTAATCAACAAAAAGAGCCACTGCCCTTTCAATTTCATTTTATAATGAAGATAAAAACAATTCATTTTATAATCAAGATATAAACAAATTCATTTTATAGTTTTTTTTTTTTGGCAGCATAATTTGACACAACATGTGGGATATACGGATATACCTCTATTTATTTTGAGTTGATATTTAAAAGACTGTGTGCCCGAATATGCGTCTATAAACCCCTTTTAAGAAATTGGAAATTAAAGTTCCCAAAGAAAGGGACTTCTACAACTGTGCAATAGGTTATACGTCTTATCCATGCATATGCATGCTGTTCAAAGAAATATCTCATATTAAAAATGTGAGGTTTTGCAAAATGGCTTATAAATATTTAAGTTATTTTATTTATTGTCAATTGATTTTAGAATGAATGTCTAAATTTTTTTAAAGGAGGACTAACCCAAATTATGAAACGGCTCACATTTTCAACGTGAGATATTTCTCACAACAAATAGGACATGTCCCATGCCTAATTTATAAATTTTTTTTATTAAAAAAACCTATAAATTTCAGAGTTTGATCAAAGAAAACCACAATATTTGATATGTACAGTGTACAATTTATCAGAAGAATGCACGTAGATTGGACAAATATAATTGATTGAAAATCATGATACTGCGAATGTTTTTTTTTTTTTATTTCAGAAAAAAAAAACAGAAAATGAAGCAAAGACTTTATTAAATTAAAGTCAGTACGTGATCGTTCACAATTGACAAGCAAGTAGTCCACCACCAATATCCTACTAATTAATTACAATATAATGTGAGACTATGATTTGCTTGAACTAAATATCTAATAAGTATATTAATTCAGTCGTTATTGCAAAATGTAAAGCATTAAGCAAATTTAATTAAATATTATGGAGTTATGACTTAATTTGGAATTTTGTTTTTCTCTATATTTGTATTATCAAATGATATTGACGGATGGGGATTTGAACTCGACTACTCGAGAGATCAATTGGGTTAATTCGTTTCAAACCAATAATTCATACCTAATTGATGATATATATTGTATTGAATTATTGATTTGCCAATCTGCCTGTCATGTCTTAAGAATTGGTGCCAAATATTAGGTCAATATTTGGCTATTTTTACAAACTTGTACAAAGTGGGGCTAGTCTTTATTAACTATTAGTACCCAAATTGCTGCTTTATGTTATGTCAAGTTTTGGTCCCGCAAACTAACAACACCTGCATTGTTCACTCCTGACCTTGCCAAAAAAAAAAAAAATGATACATACATATAAGAACAAGATCATTCAAAATTGCTTGGCCAAAAAAAAAAAAGATCATTCAAAATTGGAAAAAAACAAACAAAAAGACCGTGGTAATGGGAAAGAAACACATGTAGTAGTATTGGCCAATAAAAAACCATGGTAATGGGAAAGAAACACATGTAGTAGTATTGGGGATTTTGTAATGTCCTCAAAATCATCCTACGAATTTATCTACCTTTACCATTATCTTCACCATTTGCCAACAAAAATTATCTTACAGTGAGAATTTTTATAGTGTTTGGATGCAGAAAAAAAACTTGAAATTTTAAAAAAAATCAGTATTTTACATGTAGAAAATTAAAAGTTCCGTCTTTGGCCCAATTAATAGAAAAATTCACAAATTACGAGGGAAATATTTGTGAAATTTATAGAGCTGAAATCTTGAGATTAAATTCCAACAAAATAGACGTCATTTTACAATTCTTATGCAAACAGGAATTCTCTTTTCCAAGTGGGAATAAATTTGGAAATTCTAACAAAACAAAATTACTCATAAAAACAAGCGGAAATTTTTTTTCCATCCCGCCCAAAAAACAATCGTAAGTACATAAGTGCTTCTCTACATCTCAAAGCAGCCTGGTTCCTACAAAAATAGAAGCAGAACAACAAAAACCCAACGAGATCAGTCACCATGGTGCTATGCTGAAGAGATTTTGCTGATTTGTTTCCTTTTTCACGTATGTTAATTTTATTTTACTACAAATACTCAATGGCGGATCGAGAAACCTTCTGCTATGGGGGCAAGATTAAGTGAGAAGGCCGCAGGCGCAGCCACGCAGCGGCAGTCGCCGAATTAGCCAGCAAGGCAGCAAGGGGCGTCGCGTCGTGAGGGAGAAGTAGCCAAGCATCCAAGCAGCCAAGCAGAGCAGGCGTCGGCGCAGGTAAAAGAGCAGACTTGGTTTCAGACTTTCAATTTCTGTCGTTCTGTCTTCTGTGTGGCTGGACTCAGACTTGGTTTAATTAGCTTGCCAAAACGACGTCGTTTTGGAAAGTTTAGAATTCAAAAAACAACATACGCATCTCACGTGACACTTGACACCTTCATCTTCCTCACCAATCTGTTCAGCTGTTCTTCATTTCTCTTTGCCATTTTCACAAACACTTGCTTCTCTTGCCCCTCTGCCTGCCACTGCTGCCAGTAACACCCCAATCTTCATGGGGTCAAAAATTTGTCTCAAGCCCAGCAATTCTGGGTTCATGGGGTCAATTGACCCCATTGACCCCATTGTAGATCCGCCCCTGCAAATACTCATGGGTTATTTCTCTCTGATTTATAATATGATTTGATGGTTAATCTATGAATTTTCTCTGGGTGAATTGAGACATGGGTCTATGAAAGATTGCAAATAAAATTTATAAGTAGAGGAACAATTATATATATATATATGTTAGCCCACAATCTAATCAAGACTTACGATGGTCGGTGACCATATATATATATATCGACATGGTTTTGTAAACATATATATAATATATATATATATGCTATGACATAGATATGTTCAGGGTCTGTGAACATATTAATCAATATGTGTGTGAATATATATACCCACCCATATTAATCAATATGGGTATATATATATATATATTATGACATGACATGAGTTTGTGAGTGTGTGTATATATATATATATATGTTTGTGTGTGTGTTACGACATGGATTTGACGACTTTTCCAGTTATAATGGCATGAAACAAGTTCATATTAATCAATATTAGCCGTGAAGCATCCCTAAGACTGGAAACTCTAGCTCCTACAATTATTTAAATTTTTTTTACCACTGCACTATTTAAATTTTTAAATAACATCCGTTACCTAAACAATAAAATTTGTAATTTTTGTAATTTTCTAAATTCTACATAGATATATCCAAATAATAAAAAATGCAATTGATGAAAATTTAATGATGGAGTTTTAAATTTCATCATTTATGAATTTATATGAAAACTATAATTACTTCATTCAAATACAGTGTTATAGAATAAAAAGAATTTAACACTTATTGGGGGTGCACCTATTATTAATCAGATAAGAGAATGCAAATCTTAGATGGTAAGGAAAGAGTAAATAAAAAAGGAAAATATTTGGGTCACCCCTTGGAGGTACCCCAAGGTCACCCCTTCCCCCAAAATAATAATTTTGGTAATGTCGGCACATGATCGGAACCGTTCACTTTTTAGATCATCTATTATAGATCATCTCTGTAAAAAATCAAATCAATCGGAAATCGTTTGGTTATATAACTATTGTCAATTAAGTAGAAAATTGATGGTTTTCAATTAAAGAGTGATTTTTTGACCAAACCGTTGATTTTTTCTATTTAATCAACAACAGTTATATAATCAAACGATTTCCGATTGAGTTGATTTTTTGCAGAGATAATCTATAATAGGTAATCTAAAAAGTGAACGGTTCCGATCATACGCCGGCATTACCGAAATTGTTATTTTTTGGGGGAGGGGTGACCTTGGGATACCCAAAGGGTGACCCAAGTAGTGTCCAATAAAAAAATCTAAAAATTTCATCTTTCTTCTATTTTGTTTATTATCTTTTTTTCTTGGTCATGAATCATGATCTATTTGACAGGCATGGCCATAGGATAAGCTATTGGATATTGAGATATTCCACGCTTTTTGTTTTGGGTGGTTGCTCAGAAATATATTATAGTTTTAATTTTATTTTCTACCAAAACTCGCCCGTTATTAAAATTATAAAAAAGAGAGAGTGCAGCAAAAATCACCAATCAGAGCCACGTCAGCAAGGGGAGGTGGGGCCTGCATCCTAGTAATAGACACGTGGATAGTTGAAAAACGCAGTGCATCAATGTGGACTTTTTTATTGGGAGAGGTAAAAAACCGTAACAGCGCAAAGCTGACGACTTTGCACCCGAAGACTTCGAAAGAAGATTGGATAAACGTTACCATGAAAATCGGAGACCAAAGAAGAGAAGGAACAACAAGCATCAGCGAACCACGTGTAAACACGTGTCGTCAACGGAGACGACACTGCTGGTGGGTCTGGTGATTTCAGGATGAGCCAGTAGAACACGGTGAACGCCAGAACAAAAAAGAAAAAAGAAAAGGGGAAATTACACTTATGCCCTCTGTTTCGGGTCAGTCTCACAGTCTCACTCTCCATTAATAAATCTCACTGATTGTTGAATTATTTATGTTTTCCAATAACGAGTGACTATTATAATAATACAATCTCATTTATTTAAGGATTCAACAAGATGGACAAGCAAGGAATAACTTTTTAAATTTTAATTATTAGATTTACTTTAATAAATTATTAATTTTATAATTATGTTAAATTTAATTATTAAATATATTGTCTCTCACTTATCTCTTATGTTAAGTTTTTTAAATGAATCTAACTATATAATAATAAATAACAATTACCCTAAACTTTTAAAACGCACATTATAATAACGAGTGACAATTTTATTATTATAAATATCATATAATATATGATCAGTTAAGATAACACAAATAAGATTAATTGTCAAAAAAAATAACACAAATAAGATTTATTTGCATATTTACCCTCTGAAATTATAATTTTGTCTTTCCTTTAAAATTTATTATATTAATTTACTTTTTGTAAGTTTTTCTCGTGTTTCATATAATTTTAAACCGTCAAATCTGTCAATTTATCTCCTACCATATAGACATCATGTCATTAATTCGAATAGTGAACATATTTAATAATTTTGGATTATGTGAGACATGAAACTTACATGAGATAAATTAAGATAATAAATTTAAAGAAGATAACGTGAGACAAAACTTTAATTTTAAAGAGTAAATGTGTAAATAAGCTCACAAATAATTAAAGCATGAGAATAAGAAGAAGAGTTAAAGTCTGTAAATCGCCACCCTACGACAAATTAAGATGCGAGCTAATTTTTCTAGGGGCATATTAAAAAATGAGGGGCATAGATGTCATTATCCAAAAAATATAATTGAAGTGGAAACGGTGGAGAGATACGTCGCCGCTTAGAGGTTGTGTGGGCCCCATCGCTCCGGGCTCCTATAAATACGTGGCCCGAGACGCGGAGTATTTACTCCTTCCACCTTAATACGTGTTTGCCTCCCAGCGCGAAAAACAGAGAGAAGAAAATAAAAAAATTACGTGTTGCTGGCTTGCTGCCTCCTAGTTCTACTGCACCACTTTATTCTCCACATTCATCGGTTTCATCTTTTTGCAAACAGACATTCCCTTTTTTGGTGCTTTTTCCCGTTCCTGCTTTCTGGGTTTTTTCAATCACACAATGTGTGGAATACTTGCCGTTCTTGGTTGCTCCGACGACTCTCAAGCTAAGAGGGTTCGCGTGCTTGAACTTTCTCGCAGGCAAATTCTAATTTTCCCTTAATTTTGTGCTATAATTTCTACTTATTATTTGGTTTTGCAACTTGAAATAAGTGGGGAGTTCCACGCCTCTATTTTTCATGATTATCTGAACTTGATCAGAATGTGGTGAACTGGGTATGGCATTCCTGCATGTATGCCAACTGGGTTGCCTAGAAATTTGCCTTTCTCCAAATCAAACGTTTGCTTTCTGACCCTTCTGATAGGATTGACCACATGGCCACAAGCATATATGTGACTCCTCATAACAAATAACATAATTGTGAGTGGGGTTGTGGGGTTTTGGGGGGGGGAGGGGGGGGGTCCATGTCCATTTGACTATGTAATGGTACCATGATTGGGGGCATTTTTGAAAAAAAAAAAAAAAGGACAAGAAACTTGGGCTGAAATATTGCTATTGTTGTTGTTGGTGTTACAGATTGAAGCACCGTGGGCCTGACTGGAGCGGTCTGTACCAGTATGGAGATTGCTTTTTGGCTCACCAAAGGCTGGCCATCATTGATCCTGCTTCTGGGGATCAACCTCTGTTTAATGAAGACAAGTCAATTGTTGTCACGGTATGCCTCATGCCTAACAATTATTGTGATCTGAAGTTGTAAATTTTGTATATACTAGCAGCTTAATTTTTGACTAATCCAGGATAATAATTCAATTACTGATAAAGGGTTGTGCTATAATTCATCAGGTAAACGGAGAGATTTACAATCATGAAGAATTGAGGAAGCGTCTGCCCAATCACAAGTTTCGAACTGGCAGTGATTGTGATGTCATTGCACATCTGGTGGGTCACTTTATCACATCTTTGTTACGGATTCATAATTTCATACCAACTTGGTATGATAAAATCACAGAAATTTATGGCGTATAAAAATTAAACACTATGATTAAGTCTTTCTCATTAGTTATATGTCAGTTTCATGTGTTTGTGGTTTCAATTCCTTATTCCTAACCAGTTTGATCAAAGTATGGGATGTTGAATGTGCTATCTGATGGACCTGTAATTGTTGGTTAGCATTAGCCATGTATTAACTAACTGTGTTTCTTAATTTCTTTTGAGTAGTATGAAGAGTATGGAGAGAACTTTGTGGACATGCTGGATGGCATGTTCTCTTTTGTGCTGCTGGATACCCGCGACAACAGCTTCATTGTTGCTCGCGATGCTATTGGAATCACTTCCCTCTATATTGGCTGGAGTCTCGATGGTAAATTTTCGTAGCAGCCCTGTTTTCACCACAATTTTATGGTCCTTCAGTTTTATTTATTTTTTACTTGAAGTTGAATGATGTATGTTACAATAACTTAGCATATTGTGTTTATTTCCAGGCTCAGTTTGGATAGCATCAGAACTGAAAGGATTAAATGATGATTGTGAACACTTTGAGTCCTTTCCACCTGGTCATCTGTACTCAAGCAAAGAAGGTGCACTAAAGAGATGGTACAATCCTACTTGGTTCTCAGAGGCCATTCCATCAACCCCATATGATCCACTTGCTCTGAGACGTGCCTTTGAAAGTGTAATTATTTCTATAGGTTACTGAATTACTCTTATTTGGCATGCATGTCAAACTGGTAATTTGTAATTGTAACTTATGTTTTGAGTGTAATTTATGCAGGCTGTAATCAAGAGGCTAATGACTGATGTGCCTTTTGGGGTACTTCTCTCCGGAGGCCTAGATTCATCTTTAGTCGCCTCTATCACGGCTCGCCACTTGGCAGGCACAAAGGCGGCCAAGCAATGGGGGGCACAACTCCATTCCTTCTGTGTTGGACTAGAGGTGTGTTCTAAAATATTTCGACAAAGATTTACAATATGGTCATGAGTGCTTCTTGAACCCTAAACTAGTCTCTCCATATGATGAGCAGGGTTCACCAGATTTAAAGGCAGGAAAAGAAGTTGCAGACTATTTGGGAACCGTTCACCATGAGTTTCATTTTACCGTTCAGGTATCAATACAAAAACGTGTTTAAAGCTAACGACTTTGTTCCTATCTTCATCAGTAGCCAAAATGGTAACCATTTGCATTTGGCATGTGATAGGATGGAATTGATGCTATTGAGGATGTTATATACCATGTTGAAACATATGATGTAACCACTATTCGAGCTAGCACCCCTATGTTTCTTATGTCACGTAAGATTAAGTCTTTGGGGGTCAAGATGGTGATTTCTGGTGAGGGCTCGGATGAGATTTTTGGTGGATACTTGTACTTCCATAAGGCACCCAACAAGGAAGAGTTCCACCGTGAAACTTGCAGAAAGGTACTGGGTTTATTACATTAATTTACATTGAAGATAGCTTGCTATCCTAGGGGATGGAAAAAGATATAACAGGGAGTTGTTCTTTTGATGGATGCAGATTAAGGCACTGCACATGTATGATTGCCAGAGGGCAAACAAATCAACATCTGCTTGGGGCTTAGAAGCTCGAGTCCCTTTCTTAGACAAAGAATTCATTAATGTTGCAATGGCTATTGACCCAGAGTATAAACTGGTAAGAAATAAGACTCTAAAATATTGGGATTGCTTTACTTTTACAGCTTAACTCAACTTTTAAAGTACAATACTGATCACCTGACTTTTCACTATATTTGTTAATTACCTTCAGATCAAAAAGGACCAAGGAAGAATTGAGAAATGGGTCCTCCGGAAGGCCTTCGATGATGAGGAGCAACCTTATCTGCCAAAGGTATGTGTTCATAATTCTTTTTCAGATAATAAATATTGCTAATAAGCTGCAGCCCCTGACATCCATACCACATCGACTCTTAAACTGACATATCCTGTTTAATGCCTGCAGCACATTCTATACAGGCAGAAAGAACAGTTCAGTGATGGGGTAGGCTACAGCTGGATTGATGGCCTGAAAGCCCATGCTGCTCTACATGTACACATCTATCTAATCTTTTTTTCCCCTCTCTTACACTTGTCTTTTACATTTTGTTGGTAAAAGGTTATTAGATTGACTTGGCTGATGATTGATGCTCAACTTATACCTTCAGGTGACCGATAAGATGATGCTGAATGCTGCACGCATCTTCCCACACAACACTCCCACCACAAAGGAAGCCTATTACTACAGAATGATTTTCGAGAGGTTCTTCCCACAGGTAATCCGCTAGAAACTTTCACAATTCATAAGCATTTCTTATACCTGTTGATAACACAGAGAGCTAACTTGTTATCCGGATTTTGCAGAACTCAGCCAGGCAGACAGTACCTGGAGGAGCAAGTGTGGCATGTAGCACAGCCACAGCTGTGGCATGGGATGCCGACTGGTCCAACAATCTTGACCCTTCTGGCAGGGCTGCTCTTGGAGTGCATCAATCAGCTTATGAAAAGCAGGCTGCACCTGTTACTAGTGGGATTGTGCCTCCAGCCATCATTGATAATGTACCTCAGATGATGGTGAGCACCCCAGGAGTCGCAATTCGCAGCTAGTATGAATGCCCTGCTGGAATACCCCCAACTTCTGCAAATATGAGGGTAGTCTACCACTCACAGAATTAAGATACTTTGCAATGCCTTGATGTATAAAAGTTATAGGCACTATGTAAAAGTTCCAACTTATCCCCCCTTTGGTGGTTTAAACATATTGTGTTATCATTTGTTGTACTTTTCTAATACAAGTTTTTGAAGTCTGTTATCTACAATAATGGAAATGTTTTTAAGATTAAAATGTGAATATTCTTCATCTTTACATACAATGACGAATAAGCCTAAAATATATGTCTTTGAGTCTCTCTTCCACCACTATCCAATTAGTTTGTTGTCTTTCAATTATTTTTCTTGGAACTGGAAGAGATTGGTCCCAAAAAACGTGGTCCATCATTGACCAGGTTTTGGGATAAACACAAGTATTTTTTTTTTTTTTGGTAAGATGGATAAACACAAGTATTTAAGGATCACACTTTCATGCCGAAAAAAATAAAAAGATCTCACTTCAACATTTTCCAGTGGCGCAGATAGGAAATCCACAAATTAAAAGACTGACGGGTGGTGAGGTCGATCTTCAATGGCCCAACTAGACCAACAGGCTGACCTAGATTGGGCCTAGATTGACCCAAGCCGTGTGGCCTAGGGCTTTAATTGACTAAACTAGTAGGCCTTGAGCTAGAGCCTAGAGGCACAACACAGAAATTAAAAAAATATATAGGCAAAGTGTGTGGCTGCTGGGATTCGAGCCCAGGTCTCCACGGCCACAACGTGGAATTCTTACCACTAAACTACAGCCACTTTGTTGTTTAGTTGTTCCTAAAATTATTATAAGTATTATTGACTATTTGTTTTTCAGTCTCTCTCCCCTCTATTCTCTATTTGTTATTGCAATACACCAAAATCAAGTTCAATAAAAATGATTCTTTGAAACAGCCTTCCTCGTAATTTGAGTACCATACCATTCTTTAAATTTGGTAAACACAAAATGGAAATAACAATTAAAGGTCTTCATTAGCAAAGAAAAATTAAAGAGTCTTCCATAATTGGAAAAATAATGAGGAAATAAGAACCTTATTTCTCCTCACTAATACTGACTATATATTAGCATTACTTTACAAATTACATGATAGAGATAGAGATGCAATTTTGCACCCTTTGATAAATGTATATAATAAAACCTATATAACTTGTTAGACTGCTAATATAAAATTAGAAGAAGAGGGTGGTGTAAAAGAGTTGGTTCCAAGTGTCTGGCAGTCCAGGAAGGCACCAATGGCTACAATCTGCTGAGCGGTCAGGGTTGGCTCTCTGCTGAGGGCTCAAGTCCCCACTGTAAATTGATGGGTGCCCATCTTTTCTGAGCTCTGAAAGCATTGTAATGTCTAGCAAAGATGGTGGATAGCGCATGTCCCTAATCACACTGTCCACCACCCTCATTTGGTCTGGGTATGCCCCTGGGTATGTTATCCCACTCACTGTCATTGGTGCTGTTTCCCCATAGCAGTTCTTGGTTGTAGCGCTTGTGCCCCCATTCCATTCATTTGGACTGTCAATTTCACATGTTATTCAAGTTTTTACCATCATGTACCAAATATAACAGCATAGCTAATGTGAACTCTTGCACTAATTAAAACATGTAATGTATGCATATGAAGAGTAATGTTCTCCAATTGTAAGAATTCTGATGTGAGGCTATAATTCGGTATCACACATTCAAATAAGAGCTCAACTAATCAATATTTTAAATTAACATTCTACAAATTACTTATTGAAGTATGTAACTAGAGAGCATTTTCTTGGCGTGTTATAATGTGGTATCACACATTTAAATAAGATCTCACCTAATCAATAATTCAGATTTTGTGAATTTGACAACGTAACATGAAAAACATGAAAGATTATTTGACATAAAAGACTGCCTATATAGAATATTTTCCTATGCATGCATGATAAACTATGGCTAGCTTGTTGAGTCACATAGTGGATGTCGAGATTTGAGAAAAAGTGGTCCACTATTAGTGGTGAGCCGTACATGAGCAGTTTTGTCTTGTATGAAGATTGCATGTGTTTACTGTTTACTGTGTAGAGCCACCGACAAAAACAGTGCTCTTTCCCACCTCTTTGAACTTTCCATGTCTTTACTGTTTACAAGACCTACACATTAAAAGTTTCCTAGACAAATTGGTGTAATTTTTTTATGATTTTATCTCTGGAGGTAGTTCCTTTAAGAGGTTTTACCAAATAATAATGTACCAGTAAAATTGTGAATCTGCTTTGGTTGGGTTGGACCGACCTAAACCCAAGGCAGGATTCAAAAAGATATCTAAGAATGGAGCGAATTTTTAGTGCTTGGAGCTGCTAGATAATGAAGCCTGGAAAAATGGAATTCCACCAACACAATATTTGAGAGAGAGAGAGAGAGAGATACTCACTTGTAGTGTGTGGGAGATATGGACAGAAAATAGACTCGGGTCCTTGTGGTGTCGATGTTGGAGTCAACCCAATTGGCCCATGTTTTCATCCCTTTCTCCAAAGCAGCTAAACGATCCATATCTTGGTAATATCTCCCTCCTGATTCCATGTATTCCCACCTACACGTTACAAAATACCAGAGCCCAAGAAAAGATATCAAATTTCAACCCCATCATATCATGTCATATTCAAGGTGTATTTGGACAGAAAAACTTTAATATTACAACGAATGTATAGTTTTTTATATTTATCTCTCATATGGTAAAGAAAGCAATTAAATACATAACATGTAATACAACCCTGTTAGATAAAAAGTGTAAAAAGAAGTTTTACATAAGGAAGTGTCAAAAAGCATTTTTATTATGTTATAATAGAAGTGGCTACTAACAAATACGTTACTTAATAAAACTATGAATTGGACCCAATAATTGGAAGTGCACAAAAACACCATAAGATAAAAGGAAATAGACAATTTGCTGACCCTTGGAGAGATCCTATGTGGCTCCACCAGTGACCGGTGTTAAACGACAGCACATCGGCATCCCGCCACGCATTGCTGTTCCCGTCAATGTTGTCAAGCCTTAGAACCCTCTTTCCTTGTACCACATCTATGTCCACCAGATATGTAGCTTTATAAAATTGCACTGTCAAATCGTAGTCCTGCATTATAGTATCAAAACCCAATAAGGTTCTGTTTCGATTGATATAATGCTCTCATTTCATAGATCATGACTTTTTGTGGATAACAGCATGGATTGGTGGTGCTCTCCTGCTGTCACCACCCATTTGCCCCCAAATTGGGTCCCTCAAAACAGATTTCCCAAATGATTCTTTTGGAAAAGAAAGAAAATTTGTGCATTTAACAAAATGGGTCTTGAAATTTTTTGTTCCTATTACAATCAAAGTGTTTGATAAAATTCCAAACCCACACAAAAAGTAAGGGCATTGGCATTGAATCGAATGGTTTCAAGGTTTTTAAAGAAGAAATACTAAAACCCAGAAAGAGGCAAGCAATTCCTTCAAAATCAGAGTCACTCACCAAGAACCTAAATGTTGAGAGTGGTTCTCCTCTGACCATTTGTGTCTGGGTTTGAGGAGCTGCAGAGTAAATCATGCAAACCAAAGACTCCCATTGGTTCCTCCCAAGCGAATCACCTACAAACATCACTGTTTTCCCTTTCATTTTGAGCAGAAACTCAAGCCCATTGAACCTACCAACAACATGCTACAGCCAAAGTCATTCACCACTTTTGGAAAACCAACAAACACAGACCCATTTCAATACACAACACTAGGAGTGCTTTGCTTACCTTGGGAGCTCACAATTGAGAGGTCTCCATCTGTATTTGAGGTAATCACTGTCTGGGCGACCGTACATTTGGCAGTTGAACTGAGGGTCTATGATGATAGGGCACTCAGAAGATTGGTACATTGGGTATGTGTCATCTCGAACCCAAGTGCCTGCAAACAATGCACAAGTGCTTTGGTTGGTTTGGAACATTGGTGAAGTTCTGTGATGGTGGTTGTTGTTGCTGTGGTGGTGCTTTAAGCTCATTATCAAAGCTGAGTGGGATTGAACCAAAACTAGGCAAAGAATTGTTACACATAATCCCAAAGAAGAGCTGGAAGATTGAGGACAAAAAAGAGCCATTAATGTGGAGGTTATTGGGTGATGAAGAAAAGCAAAAGCTGCAAAGAAAGAAAGAGGGAAACAGAGAGAGAGAGAGAGAGAGAGAGAGAGAGAGAGAGAGAGAGAGAGAGTGAGCGTGGAACTAATAATGCAATTTAAATAAGGGTTGAAATCTTGGTCCTGTTTGGGTTTTATATAAAAAGGGGGAAGGGGGGTTTTAGATTTGTTGTGTGCATGTGAAGGTGGCTAAGGTGGGTTCACGCGAGATTCAATGGACTGATGACGGTGGTCTTTGTGAGATTGATTTGGATTGGACTCCTGAAGCCCTGAAGTGACACTTCTTTCTTAATGGAGATCTGAAATCCTTGCGATTGTCCTCAAGTGTTTTTGTCCACCCATCATGGGGCTCTTATTGAATCCAGTCTTTCTGTGAATAAAATGGAAGCAAGGTTGGGGCCAACTGGGTTAAGCAAGAGAAGGGGTTTTTACGAAGTTGGGGCCAATTGGGCAAGTTGTGTGATAAGGTGCAGTGTCATTAGACTCATTACTCTGCACCTTTTTTATGTTGTAGGGGGAGGCAAGGGCAATGTGGGTGAGGTCATCCCAAGTTGGTACTATATATGGGGGCCTCTATGTTATGTTATGGTAGGCACCTCAAAGCTGGATTCCTATCTCTCATTCATTTATTATAAAAGGAGCCAAAAAGTAAAATGTAGGTCTTCACCTTTTTGTTGAAAGAAGAAGATGTTCTTTGCTTTACTTACCAATGCATACATAGAACATCATTCTTATTTACTTTGCTTTATAGAAAACTATGGTGCAAGCTGCCTCATGTACCATCACCATCCTCATGAATTGGGTTTGATCATGACAAATTCTTTGGCTTCTATATTGAAATTCAAACATATCACCCGCTAAATATGCTTTTAGCAGATGATAGCATGTCCTTTTATGACAACTGCACAGCAAAAAAGCTTTTCATTTTAACGAAAAAGAGAGATTGTGAAGGTGCATTATTAGATATTTTGATGAGACCGTCTCTAGTGTGGACGAGGATTTCAACATCCACCGCATTTAAGGGCAGATAACTATACCTTACTAGTCCATTAGGTATCCTTACAAGTATCTAAGTGATCAGGACGTATGTATTATATATAGCGTCCGTATTAGCATTTTTCTAATTTGATATGCTATGTTATTAAATTTTAATCAAATATAAACTACAAAATTAAATAAAAAATTTTATAAACCCAATTCAAATTGACAATTTAATAACATAACAAGCATTAAAATAATTTCTTATTTTCTAAACATCGAGTTATTTTAATGATTTCCCTCATGAGGATTGCGGCATTGACTATCATAATGTGAATAACCCTGTTTTTCATAGAGATAGGAGGGTTGGAATCTTGCTTGCTTGTATTGAAATCACACGTTTCCGTAGCGCATGAAGCAAGAATTGGTTCCATATATCTCTGTATATTTAAATTCTTTCGATGAACATTAAAATGCAATCAATACATAAACAATGATGGGATATTGCATAGGAGCACGGTCTTGTACATGTCTTAATAGCAACACCTTCATATTAATTTCATGGCAACGGACAACCAATCAAACCCACAAAGAATGGTCACAATCCATAGCAAATCAACCAAAAGTTCAACAAATATAATTAGCATAAATTTGGGCAACTCCCAAGTGAACAAAATTTAGCGAATATATTAATGTGAAAATTTAGTGAGAAAAATTCAGGGTCACTCATCACATAATTTGTGGAACAAAATTGATTGAGTGAATGTGACATAGTATGAGAAAAGAAACATGATTTATGATTTGAAGAATGTGACAGAGATGTTTGCATGTGTCAGGTATGAAAGCTATGGGCAATGCCCCCATTGGGGGTTATTAGGGACTCGCAAGTTGCAAGTTGCAAGTTGTGTTCACTGCCAGCTGCCTAAATTGAACTCTTTCACCACCGTTCATATCTTTGCTAATATCCGATAAGGACAAGGACAATAGCTGTTGGATTAAAATGCTTTAATCTTACTGTAAGTAACCAAAAGCATGAAATGCCTGACATGCCACTCTTCAATGTTGGACAGTCAGGGTCAATCATATATCACCGTAGCAGCTATGGAGCCTATGGTTAAACTAAAATGCTTTAATCTTATTGTAAGTAACCAAAAGCATGAAATTGTGCAGAGCCGGCAGTTATTTCAATATCACTAAGCAGTCTAAGCAGTTGTAGTGGTACTTGTTAATTGCAAAAACCAGTCTCCCGGTTACATAAAAATGGGGCATACTGCATTAGTAAAATTTGCTATCCCACAAGCAGTACAAGTTAAACCCCAATCTTCCCCAGGCCATATAAAATTATGAATTAAAGTTTCACCACTATCCCTATCCTGCAGTGACATGTTCAAATTCAAGCACATTATGGCAATAGCACTTGGTCACGAAGAGTTCCAATAATCATCCAATTTACATTATCTTTTCGAAATATAATCTTCAATACCAAAGAAGAAGCCATATATACATATTACAAAGTCATAATTTTCTCCAACTTTGGTAAGTATGAGCATACAAACTGCATAAATATATAGGCGACAATACATTTCTAATCCACCATTCCCTGGACAAAAAGATCCATCTGAAACAAGCCCTATATGTATGAATCTCCTTCCCCTTCTAAGTTCTAACATGTACTCAAAAACGGGAAGATGACCAAAAGCTCTTGTTGTCTTCCACCTATGTACTGTTCTGTACAAGGAAGAATTCCCATATCTCCAAAAGCAAAATTTTAGGTCTTGCACCTGTCTATGCAACTATGGCAGCTAACACCCGTCACTGCAATGCTGATCAAATTTAATTGATTATGTCATGTTTGATAACAAAGCAAACTCAGCTTCCATTGGCTGCTATCCTCCTCCGCTTGTAGCACTTGAAGCCATCTCCATTGTTCACACAAACCCTCTTATACTTGGCATTGTCCAAGGATGAAAACTCTGGGCTGCTCTCACCAAAGTATGGTCTACTTCTGTTACCTGCAGCATTGCTGGTGAAAAATGGCACAGTAAATATTTCTGCAGAGGAAACAAGAAAGCTATGACCAACTTATTAATCCCCAAAAGGAGGTTGGGCATGCTGAGAGGTGATTTTTTTCCAGTTTTTTTTTTTTTTTTTCCTTAATGGGCCAATGTATAATAATTTTATCCAAACTATTTAACCACAATTGAATACATTCATCTTTCTGACATGGCAACCAATTTGATTTACTAGGTCATGAATTTTAGTCATAATGAACATCAACGCCTTTGAGTGTTCTTGTTTTGATTTCCATTTTCCTCATGTAAAGTAGTGAGAGGTGAGACATACTGAACTCCCTGGTGTACAATTTGTTCCGCTTTGTCATCCTCAATTTGTTCCGCTTGATACACTTCAGAGACAGTACTTGACCCATCAAAATCAATATTATCACTATCAACATAAAGATGCTGGGTTCCTGCAAAATGGCATACAAGGAAATGCTGCAGTTAGTGTGGTAACTTGATGCTGATGGATTATCTGTATAATTAAAAAATATAAGAAGGAAAGAAAAAAGCTGAAGAACATTAAAGATACTTTTTGATGAAGTTGCTTCAGCTGGAGGAATCTTCGTTAAGAGTTTCTGACACATAATGGTATCCTGAAAATCAAGGAAAGTGTAATCTAAAAACTGTTGCCTCTCAGAATCTGTCATCTTTGAAAACCCAAATGAAGTAGTCCATGTGTTTAGTACACTGGAGACAGCGGGCAAAACTAATCTCTCCACACCTAATTCCATAAGCATCTGAAAGAATAAAAAATATGGAGACATTAATGAGAAATTGACAAAATAAGTTACCCGCGCAACGCATCCAGTGAGTCAGTCCTTTCCACTTCCAAGAAAAAGATAAAACAAAATTAAAAATGAACACACACTCAGGAGGGGTGACAACAATCGGTACATTACCTTTTCAAGTTCATTCATTAATATACGACACATTCCAAGTCGACGATATTGAAACCTGGTACCAACAAGAGGTACTTCTGCCACTTTGTCCCCATAGATCCTTTGAACAAGAACACAGCAATTTAGAAACAAAGCACTTATGATACAAAGGTCACCAATTTCCAATAAGAACCAAATAAAGCTCACCTTACAGTAGCCACAGTGATTAATTCATCATTTCTCTCCAAAAGCACAGTATAGAACCCTTGGAAGTTCAAGCGATTAAGATCTGCCCTGCAAAATTCAATATATCGGTCTTAGAAAGTAAATAATAAATTTATCAAATTATCAAAGTATCAAAGTATTATTTTTTTTTTTTACAATAAACACAAGTTTACAGAGGAAAGTCAACATATGCCTCATGTGCCAAGCTCACTGATAGCAGTATTTTAGCAAGTGAGGACAGCAAAAGAAGTTGACTATGAGGCCTCATTTGATGCCTAGAATTGGATTGGATAGGATAAATGGCTAGATTCATGTGTGTTCAAGGAAGAAGATGAAGGGTGTCTTCTAACTTGAAGGAAGAAGGTGGGAAGAAGATGGATTAGCTATGAGTGAAAACTTATCCCCACTAACCCACCATTTTTGGGGGTATTGGAAGAGATAAGTTTACCCTTATGATTAGTCCATCTTATTCTTATCTTCTTCCTTGAATACACATGAATTTAGCCATTTATCCTATCTAATCCTATCCTATGCATCAAACGAGGCCTGACAGTAAGAAATTCTCACCCTCTACTGAAGATGATATCTTCTGCAAGATCTCTCCTGGTAAGAGGTTCCTTAACAGGCGCAAAACACTCATGCATCACACCAAGAGCAACATTGAGCCTGCTGTCACTCTCCGTCAAGGCATCAATGTCAGGTTCATCAGTATCAAGACTATCAGACTTCATGGACTTCAACACTGACCAAGTTAGATTGTCAACACCCACTGGAATTTGTTTCCCTAAAAGCTTGTGGAGGCCTAAACATATCTGAAAGTTTGAAAGTCATATCCAACATCATCAACACAGAGAAAAATGGAATAGGCAAGAATCTCATTCATATAATGTTAGTAAACATAAGATCCAAAACTCACACAAACATCTGACAGAAAAACACAACACTGGACTCCTTAAATAGCTTAATTGAATGAAGAAAAGGAACAAATTGACCCCAAAAAAGAAAGAAGAAAAGGTAAGAGCAATGCTTTGGATTTCCTTTCTAAATCAAGCTAAACATATTTGATGAAGAAAAGGTACAAACAAAAAATTTCAAAGGGTGAACTACACAATATTGGTGGCATGCTTGAGATACCTTTAGACAACTATCGCTGCAAAACCAATTTCCTTTTGGATCACTTTCCAACTTATCTGCCCTTCTTTTTCTCAGGCACCCAATGTGATCTACATCAAATTGATAAAAACTAACATTACAAACTTTTCAAATGTGTACCCATATACTCAAAGTTCACAGGCATGCATATGCTACAATAGCTAAAACAGATAAAAATTAACCTACATTTATGCTCGCATTGACCACATGTGAGAAAACTGTCATCTATAACAGGCTCATTGTCTTCTTTGAATTTGCTTTGGCCACAAATTCCACAACGGCAACATGGGCAGAACCAGTCACCACCTGGAACATCCTACAGAAGCAAAACAATTTAAGACCAAGACAAGAAGTCAATAATCTCATACTTGTGATCCTTAAGTCAAATAAGGAAAAGAGAATTTTAAAATAATATGAAAAACAAATGGAACAACAGAGATTTTTACAAGGTATAATGAGAGACTCGAGACAAACAATTTACCTTCAACCCAAGGCAATTCTTGTGAAATGATGATGGACATTGGTCGCATAAAATTAAATCACCACCATAGTGGCACACAGTACAAATGTAATCATTTTCACCTCGAAGCCAATTGCCCTTCATCCTATCATGTGGTTCCATTCTTAAGCTCCTCTTCCTTCTTCCATGTATCATTTGCCACTGACAATCAGAGAGAGACCTACCATCTTCCAGAAATATTTTGGCAGCAGGTCTTTGGTAACTTCTGCCAGCATGACTCCTAAAGCCACTAAGAGTATACACCTTTTGACAACACCTGCACTTGATCCCCTCGCGAGTTATCCTCCCTTCTTTCATTGGATGACTATCCTTTCTGCTACGATAATATACTTTTGTCCTTGCCAAAACCACATTATTGTCTATCAACCAAGATAAGACAGTGCGAGGATTGCGGTGTGAGGAAGTAGGAGTAACCACTTCTTGCACTCGTTTGCTTGACCTAAGCACACGAGTTGGCCAACTACTATCCAGACCATTTCTTAACCCATTCAAAGCTCCACATACTTTTCGCCTTTTCAATTTTGGAGGGGCGGCACATTGATCCTTTGGGCACCCTATTTTTTCATCACCTATTAACTCCTTTGTTGATCTATCTTTTCCAGCACTTAAGTTGGGCTGTCTTTTAAGTAAGTGAGGTGTAAGATTTAATAAATTACCATTTGTCTTCCTTTGGCGTTTTCTACTACCTTGAACTTTCAGATGATCAACCCCCACAAGATTACTCGACTGTGACATGTTAACAGAATCTCTAGACCACTTTTCAGACAGAGTCTTTGACGGTACCAAGCCTTCCTGCATATCCAAATTACTTGCTAAAGAAAAGATTTTATTTCTAGTCAGCTGGCCCTCATCTTCCTCAACGACATAATTGCATTCAACAGGCGTTCCTTCAGAAGCTCCTTCTTCCATACAGCCTTTGCATGCATCTAGAAGTGTGTTATACACCTTTCCTTTGGGTGACTTGTAGTGCAAGTTGTTAGTTGATTTTATATTTGTGTACTTGAACACCCACCCCACAGCTGACAGGTGCTTCTTTGCTTTTGATATCATAATTCCTTTTTGCTTCTTGGTTGTCCTGTCTACTCCATGCCTGTAATAATCCACAACTGCTTCAGGGCAATATTCAGGTTTGAAAATAAATGCCTTGTGATGAGGCACTGCCATCTGACGACGATAATTAGGAGGCTGACTCTCTTTTTGTTGTTCAGTAAGAAGAGGCTCTTCACGTGAACCATGCAAACCCCGATGTACATCTTTAGCTTTAGAGATTGAAAAATGTGTATCTGTTGTTGGTTTACAAGGAGACACTACCATCCGAGGACAACAATTAGGAGGTTGACTCTCTTGTGGTTGTTCAATGAGAAGAGGCTGTTCAGGTGAACCATGAAAACCCCGATGTCCATCTTGAGAGATTGAAAAATGTGTATCTGTCGTGGATGTCTTCAAATCCTTACACACTTGACGAAGAGAATTATAGTATTCTCCATCATCAGGTGACAGGTAACGGTACCTGAGCTTGCCCTTATCTCTCACAGACTCTATTTTCCAGCCCAAATATGAAAGATGCTTCCTAACATCATTTAGTAACAATTTTGAAGGCATTCCCTTATCCAAAGCTGCATATTCATCAACAGCATCAGGGCAAAACTCAGCTATTAGAGAGTTAGGTAGCCAATTTGTGGTATTTCTGCCTCTGGAATTGGTACTAGGAATTCCATCACTACTGATAACGGAATTGGCACAAAAGTTCCCAGCATGATTAGAAAGAAACACCGACCAAACCTGAGGTAGCACACACACTGCTTTATCTTGAGAGGATAAATTTGAGCCCTTCAAAATATTCATATTTGGTCCTTCATGCCCTGCAACAGAAATCAATTGATCCATAGAAAATTTCTCATGAATACGTTCTAAGCAAGAAGAGTCTGGATCAGTAGACAAACCTCTATTTACATGCCGTTCATCAATAATCCCAGCACTGCAGTCCAATACATTCTTCACAATATCTTCATGATCGACTAAAAAAACACTATTCAATGGGTTGTCAATAGGTACAATAGCAAAAGAGTCCGCCATATTTGCTTTAGGAATATTTGCATCAGAAACAAATTGAGCTGACTCCAATTGTACCTGGGTTGCTAACACCCGAGATAGTTCATCTACAGTGATGCTGAAGTTATCATCAATGACCTCCAACACAAGCTCTTCCCACAGATGTCTCATTGGACAAGTCCACTCCTTCACCTTCTCAAAGCCCTCTTTTTCTCGCACATCATACCAAATTTGCTTAATGGAAACAGCAATGTACCTCTCTGGCTCATATTGCTCAATCAACTCAAGAAATATCCAAGTCCCACGTCGCTGCCACTTCTCTGTAACCTCATCCCAGTCCTGCGTAATTCGCAAAGTGTGAATTTTACTCATTAGTTCATCCCCCAAATCCGGGAAGAAGATCCTCCTCTCCTCTAAACCATCTTCATGATCAAAGATCACACCTTCCCACCAAGCATCCTTGTGATATGCATCCACACATAGTCCATAGGGAAGGCCCCATTTTCCTAACTCAACATGAGGTGGCGGCGGCCTTATGCTCCCGCGGTAGTTACTCTGATCCTCAGTGACAGAACCAATGCCATCCAAAATGGGTGAAACAGATACAACATCAACAAAATTACCAGGCCCATCATCATGTAGAATATGGTCGTATTTAACGCGACGATGGCCTTGCTTGTCGCATGAAATGACAATCCCGGGGTGCCACGAGCCCTGAAACCCATCTTCTACACTCCTCACCTGCAAAAGTTCAGATTTTTCTTTCAGAAACACAGAACTTGAAACTCTTAATAAACAAGTAGCCATATCTATACTGAGTGCCTTAATAACAAACATTTAAACAAAGTACACAATCAGCACAACATTCATTACCTTACAGAGAACCCAAAATCAAGCATTGCATGAAAGACAAAATGAACACAAAGGATAGATGGGATATAATAATGCGAGAAACATAAAAGGCAACACAGCCATAATCAAAGTTTTGGAGAATTTGGCATTAAACCCGAATGCTAATACACAATAAAACTTGGCATTGGACCAGAGATTAAACAAATTAGGCAGCAGAAACAGAGACATAGAGTAACAAAACCATAATCATAGAAGAGACAAATGGGGAAAAAGTAAAACTGAAATTTCCTCCTTCATATGAATTGTATCTAGTCAGTATAAAATGAGGGGGAGAGAGAGAGAGAGAGAGAGAGAGAGCCGAAGGAGAAGAAAAAGAACCATATTCTGCACCAGCTTCATTCATGAGGGAGAAAGACAAAGCAATGTATTCCATAGCTCAAAATCAAACTCGTACAATACTTTCCAACATTGATAAGCATTTTTTTGTATTAGATTAAGGTCATAATAATTAAATCAACCCCTCATAAGGGCTGCTCAGCATATGCATCTTCTGGGACCATACCTTGTAACCATAAACGCGTGAGGAGGCCTGTTGAGAGTATAGAATCTCACAACGGGAATTTCAAGTTTTGCGTTACAATATATATAAGACAATACATGGGCCACTTCACTCATTTCCAACTAATTTTGGGTTAGATGCTTTAACTTCTACTGATAAATCTGATATTCAAACACCCATGCACTTTTGGAGTCAGGGAACATGCATAGAGAAAATGAAAGAAAATTGTGGTTGAATTTATTGCTTTTCTTTAACATAACTCAGACTGATTATTACATCAAGCTTAGCTTGTTTAACTAACTAACACTTATTCAAGCATACAATTGTCAACCATTAATCATTTGACATGCTATTAACCACACTCTTTACAAACCTAACTCTGGTTGAGTTATTTTAACTTAATTAGATTTGACTTGTAAAAGCTTTTATGTGACTAGAATCACAACGATGTCTGCCCCTGTACTTGTGCTACTAAACTACTAATGATGCTGCTACTTTAGGTGGCTGAGAAATTCAACAAAATAATTAAGAGATGAAAGTGTGAAGGATCAAATGAGAGCTGTGAAGCATGCAAACTCTGATATTATGAAGAAAACTTAAGAAAGCATGTTTGGAGTCCAGAAAACACAATGAAATCAAACAAAAAGAAATTTGGGGCTAAATTTCTTGCTTTTCATTAACATAATTCAAACTTATTACAAAGGAATCTTATACATTAATCATCAAACTTTGCATATGATTAATGTATAAGATGACTTTGTAATGAGTCTGAGTTATGTCAGATGTATATATACATCTAAGATTCTAACTAACAGTTAACCAAGCATGCAACTGTCAACCATTAATCATTGAAAACTGTTAACTACACACTCTATTAGAACTAACTCTGGTTGAGTTGTTTTGGCTTGACTTTGAGTTGTAGGAGCTTTCATGTGACTAGGCTAGCTCACAACACTAATGTCTGCACCTGCACCTGCACTGCACTTGTTCTGAATACTGCTACTTTAAGTGGCCGAGAGGAGAATACACTTACATCTTGTTGAATGGAGTCCCATTATTAAAATTTATCATATATATATATATATATATTATGTAACTAGGATCACATTACCAAATAAACCACGTGATTAAGTAAACTGTAAAATTTGAAAACACTACCAAATAAACTATGATGATGACTGCGATGCCAATGAAGAATATGATTACGATTCCTGCATAGAAAAGAATGGTTAGTGACTTTTTTAACTTGATTTTATTTCATTGTTTCACCCTGGTCTTTCCTTGTTAGTGTTCCATTGCTCTTAGTCGCCTGCTCTTGAGGCAATTGTAAATGGTAGCAACCGCTTTATTTGGAAGTGCATTCAAATTTTTCAGTTCATTAGCACCAAAAAAAATAAAGCAAAACCGACCGAAATATAGAAAAAAAGAAAACCCCACATACCCAAACATGCACATACAACAAAACCAATTTGAATAATAAAAAAACAACAACAATCACAGCCCAAGAACTCTTTTTTCTGGAAAAATAAGAAAGGAAAAAGCTGAAAGAAAGCGGCATTACCTCAACTTTGGCTTTAACAAGAAGCTTTCTTTGAGTCTGAGTCCTTCTACGCTTCCTCTTCCGGAGACAACCCGGGTTTTCAAGGTCCGCGACCGCCATTAAAACCGAGCAAGCAAGAGAGACAGAGAGGGCTGCAATGCAAAGGTTTTTGCTTTTGAAATTGTGTGAAATTTGGAAAGTGCGTGAAATTTGGAAAAATAAAATTGAATGGACTCTCAGTCTATTTGGGCTCACTTAACAGTTAACACTCGAAAGGCATTTATTTTTTATTTATTTGTTTTTTTTTGTGATCAAATATTCGAATGACTTTGACTCCAAGAAACAGACTCAAACGCAAACGCAAACGCAGAGACTGTGACAGAGAGAGTCTGAGGCCTACCCAGTAACACGAAAACGGAATGCTCTGCGTCTGTCCCCACGTTACTTTTCTGTGCTCCTCTTTCTCACTTTACTCCACGTCAGCATCTCAAGTACGGATTGTTACGTGGCGTGATTCGGTGTCCTGTATTTGGTTCTCTGTTGTATACTTTATAAAACCCAGCAGATAAAATAATGAATATGGAAATCCGAGTGATCCTCTGCAGGCGGCCAGGTGTGCGCTGAGCGGGTGTGTCGTTCAAGCATCAATCTGGGCCGTTGAAATTGGGTTAGGGTTTTTGTGATTCGCGCCGTGGGTTATTGACCGTTAGATTTATTGGGTGAAGAAAAGGAAAGAAGGGGAAGTTTCTAAAAGATTGAAAGAGGGTGCGAATTTATGGGAAAATCAAGTATGGTGGGGGATAGTAGAATCTCAAGTGTAACGTTTTTTGTGGAGGCTTTTGGGTAAACAATGGCATATAATTTCTGCAAGGTTTATTGCTCGCAAAATCAATGAGTATGAGGCAAGTTCACTTGAGCTGAAGAGATCCCAGCCGTCAGATTATGATTATCGCGATGATCATGATATTGATCGTGATCTAATCACCTTGATGTTGATGTAATAAATAGATAATGCCATACTAGTACTACATTGTGTACAGCTTTTAATTATATTAAAGTGGGCTTTTGTTATTTTCGTTTGTTGGTGCACACAAAAAAAAAAAAAGTACAATTGGGTTTGTTTGTAGAGAACTAAGAGAAGCGAATAGGGCAGCCCACTGTTGAATTTTTTTTTTTTAATAAAATTATGCACTTTTAATAGATTTTTTTAAAGTAAGGGTATTTTCAAGAATTCAAAAATTATACTAAAAGTCTAAAACTGAAAGAATATTTGTCCTTGGCTGTCATTGATTATCAATTTATCCTTTGACTGTAATTTTCTATGTATCTCATCGATATATTCTCTTTGACCTTGTGGAAGTTACAAGTGTAACTTTCCATTAAATAAACACAAAGGAAAGTGTTTTCCTTTAAATGGACCAAAAAAAATTAATAATTAAATAAAAATAAACACGAAGGGTGTGGACGAGATCGAATTAAGGATGAATTGCCCGACATTCCAACCAGTGCATGCCAACTAAGTTTAGAGGGAAAAAAAACACTTACCTAGGATACAACAAGTGTAAATAAGTTTTTAGTATTTCGGGATTTCTCAATAGGGAAATTTCTTCCCATATTAGACTCCAATTAAAAAAAAAAAAAGGGGTCAATTAGATCTCACCCCTACAACTATTTTTTCATAGTTTTTAAACTCGTTGACTTTTTTCTTTGTAGATTACAACCATATATAAAATCTTACGCTATCTATGATTATAACATATCTAAGAGTCATCTTTGATTTATAAAAATTGTCATCCAATAAAAAAAAATGATAATAGGTACATTATATTTTTACGTAATAGGTACATAAATAAAAAAATATAAGAATAAAGGCTCATGGTCGGTGGTTTTAAAGTTAGGGCTTCGCTATTTAGTCTTGGCTAATCTAGTGGTGATGTAACAGTGTTTCATTAATTCATATATAAAATTACTATAAAACTCATTTAATACAAATATACTACTAACACATATATTACACATAAACCGCTATATTATTTGGAATTGAAATTTGATATACTAATTTAAGATTTATAACATTATTCCTTTTAATATGGAAGGTTAATCACTTAGATCGATGGATATTGTTTCATATTAATTAAATACAGGGTAAAAGTCATGCTTCTGGCAGAAGAAAACATGCATGGAAGCAAAATATGAACTGCATGAAGTTATGGATACTCATTCCATAATTGTTTTTCTTATGAGCTTCCAACATCCCTGTGATTTAAAAGTGCATGCATGAAATACTTCTTATGTTGTACATGTTTATCTTGATTTATTCTATATCACTTGTTAATTGTTATATATAGCACTTTATGATTTTATATTTTTCTTATAATTAACGTGTTTGTATTTATGTACATATAATATTTTCTCAATAAACTCTGAATTTGGACTAAACATTCAATCTCAATCTAATTAATGATCTTAATTTATTGTCAAATAATAGAACATTACCCATTATTAATGGGGTTCATTTATACACGTACACATTATATATAAGAAAATGTTTAGGCATGCTAATAGATGCATGTGATTTACAAATTGCAATTGCTTGAACATACTAATTAGTAACTTGTTACAATTGGGAACTGTAAACATCGGAGAGGAATCACCATTGAAACCATAAACATTGGAGAGGAAAGTCTTTGCGTGGGACCTGGATCCTCTACCAGTTTTTCTCTACCAGACTGGTACAAGGCTTCTAATCATAGCCATTCAAAATATCCAAGAGATAGGATTGTGCCACGTGTTAAAAAAATCTGAGTGCACTTCCCTCTCATTCTTTCTTTTTCATCACATCCTCCGACCGCCTGTCACCGCTCTCACCTTCCAATTTTCTTCTCTCTTCCACCCTCTTCCCTTCATCTCCTCTCCCAAAATCTGAGGGCTCAAGGCCTCAAAATTTGAAAAATTGTATCAGCCTAAGCCTCTTTCTCGCTAACCAAACAAAACACAAAACACACAGCAAAGCAAAGCAAACCCATTAAAACCCTCCCAATTCTAAACCCCATCTGCCCACCATTACTTTACTACCATTTTTCAGATTTTGAGGCCTTGAGCCCTCAAATTTTGGGAGAGGAGATGAAGGGAAAAAAGTGGAGGAGAGAAGAAAATGGGAGGGTGAGGGTGGTGGCAGGCGGCCGAAGGAAGTGGCGAAGAGGAAAGAAGGAGAGGGAAGTGCACTCAGATTTTTTAACACGTGGCACAATCGTATCTCTTGGATATTTTGAATGGCTATGATTAGAAGCCTTGTACCAATCTGGTAGAGAAAAAATGGTAGAGGATCCAGGTCCCTTTGCCTAACCCTTGAGCATTTATAAAGGCTCCGAGCTGATAACATTGGAGATGAAGATTCTGCCATGGTCAAGTTGAACATCTTCAAGATTGTTGACAAAATTCTTAAAAATTACTGAAATAAAAGAAGATGTGCAATAAAGGTATCGAAACTTTTGAAGATTGGAACTAGCTTATGAAGATGTGCAGTGATGCCCTCAGATGCGGGCTAAAAGCTCAGACCTTTTCCTTTAGGGCCTGTTTGGTTCAAGTTTTGGAGGCTTGAGAATGGAAAATCAATTACATTCCCACGTTTGCTAAGTACATGGAAAATAAATCAATTTCTGGCCCAAGAGAATCTGATGTCCTTATTGGGGGGAAAATGAATCATTGCTCTAGCTTGAGTTTTGTTTTCCCCCATTTTGGGAAAACATTTATTGTTTCTTCTTTTGACAAAATTAACCCTGCCATTATTTTAAAATGTCATATCTATTGTCATTCATTAAATAAATAATAAATAAGGGTGTAATTAGAAAACTAGCACTTTTCATTTCCAATTCATGCAAAACCTAAACATGGTAATGGAAATAAAAAGATAATTTCTAGTTTACTTTCCCAAGATTACCAAACACATGAAAAGAAATTTCACATTCCCTTCCTCCTGGAAAATGTAAAGGAATTGATTTTTCAAGAAATCAATTTCGTAAACCAAAAGGGCCGTAAAGGAAAATACCTGAGCTTCCAGCCCGAGTCTGAGGGCAACACTGTACATCTTCATAAGCTGGCTCCAATATTCAAAAGTATCCATATCTTTGTTGCACATCTTTTTGTATTTTAGTAATTTTTAAGAATTTTGTCAGCAATCTTGAAGATGTTCAACTTGATTATGGCAGAATCTTCATCTCCAATGTTATCATCTAGCTCCAATCTTGCAGGTGGGATGTTGTAGGTGAGATCTACGGGTGCGATGGCGAATGTGGGTTGTCTTTGCGGGGGCGACGGGTGGTTCGAAGGGTGGTGGCTATGTGATGGTGAAGTCTGCAGTTGGGTGTGTGTGTGTGTATTATTTGGTAATGAGAGAGTGGGTTGGGTATTCACTATTATGTGTAGGATGGTAATTTAGGGTGGGTGAATTGAGTAAATGTTGTATTTAAAAAGGTAATGTTAAGTAAATTGAGAAGGTTGGGTAAAATGAGAAAATTGTTGGGTATCAATAAAATTACCCTTTCCTTTAATCATATATGGAGGAAGAAGCCCCCAAAGATTACAAAGCCACGACTGAAAGCCCAACCGGTCTGGCTATGGTTCATTATACACAGAATACTGCTTTGGACCATTGGTGTTGGGGTTGTGAGCTGCTCACAATGCTCACAACCTTGGCATGTGAAGATCATAAATTATGCCCAGACTTTGCTATTTTTGCTTCAGACATGGAAGCACAAAAGCCAAGGAATGAGACTACTGTCCAAAACTTGAGAATTAAAACCTAAAATATAAACTCGAACAATAATTCTATACCCTAAAATAAAGAATCCTATGCCCTAACATGTTGAATCCTGTAAAAAAAATAACAAAATGACATAGAAATACCCTAACGGACATACTGCAGAGAAAATTTGTGTATATATATATATATATGATTTTTAGATTACAATTAATCAATATGATTTTTTGTTTTGGCCATCGATTAATCCATATGATTTTTGACAAATTTTGAATTGGCTAAAATACCCTCCTACAAAACAAAACAGAAATTTGAATCAATATGATTTTTCTTAAATCTCATACTACCATTATATGGGTTTGAATATGCAACAACAAATCAAATTAAGTACGTGATTCAATAAATATGCATAATGGAAATTACGTATATGGCCTTGTATATTCAAAGAAATGTGTTATAAGCCAATCACTGCTTTAATTTGGACCTTGGAAATTAAGGAGTAACAATTGAATATGTATACACAAGGTACATATATATATAAATGGACTTATGGACAAAATAAATTACATAAAAAAAAACTAATTACTTGTACTCTAGTTGTACTTCATAAATATTTGTCATTTCATTTCATTGTAATATTCAAGATTCAAGACTCAAGACAAGTACAATCGATGCATAATATTGTTAAGCCCATGCGCTCACGAAGTCACGAATGCTCATAAAACTTTTTCTTTGTTAAGGTTGCAATGCGCAACGTAGAGGCCCACAAACATTTTGTTGGGGCCATTTAGCATCAAGAAGGGTCACTAAGCCTGAATCTGTCAAGCCCAATCTTATACCCAAGGGCCTTTATGTCCTGCTGCACTTGTGCTTGAAAATCACTGTAAGTAAAGGCCTTGTACTTTGAGCTTCGAATCACACTGCCTTCACCCGGGAACACAAAGTAGCAGACTGAGATCCGTTCCTTGTGCTTGTTCACCTTCACCCTGTGCTTCACGCTCTTGTATTTGTCATTGCTTATGGCCTAAATTGAAGCACTAATTCGTTAATTGAAAAAAAAAATCAATTCTAAAAAGATAAACAATTGATCAAACTTTAACTTGTACCCAATTTCTCTTGTGAAATAATTTGACATTTTATGCTGTTAAATTTTAATTCTAAACTGTTGATCGATCATGCAAAATCATGTATGAATAGAGGCGAAGCCAAAATTTAAGAGTTAGGTTCCAAAGAGACTAAATCAAGGAAGGGAAATAAGTTTGGAGATAAAAACTGGGGTGGGGGTGATGGAGATACAGCCGAGGCTAACCAACAAATGGCGGAGTTGTTGTTTGATGTGAACATAACTTCATGATTCAATAATTCATAATGTAACAACATAATATATCAAATATACTGTATGTTACTGAAAAAAACAGTAGATGGTAGGCTTATTCGGACCTGCATCATGTCTCCAAGATTGACAATGAGTGTGTTGGGAATGGGTTTTACAGTGAACCACTGATTGTCTTTGAGGAGTTCAAGTCCTCCCACTTGATCTTGGTTCAATATGGACAGCACAGAACTGTCAGTGTGGACGTCCATGCCCCATGCAGAGTTGTTGGCGTTGGAGCACTGTGGGTAGCGGTAGACACGTACAAAACCAGTGGAATCTGATAGATGGGACTTGGATTCTATTGGGTCCAAACCAAGCTTCTTTGACATAGCTCCAAACAAACTTGTAGCAAGTCTAGCTAGATGCTTTCCATATTCTTCTAGCACAAGGCTTTTATCAGCCACAAATAATTAATTAATATTACCCTTTATTCAAATAAGCAAGATGCATTAGAGTAGAGAAGAAAAAATGAGACTTTTTTATGTTCATTTTAAAAATATTTAGAGTATGAACACGTTGATATAACATTATCCTGTCACAGACGATCTCATGATTGGATAAAAAAAGAAAAAAAAAAGAGATTTTTACATCTAAATTTTACTTTCCATTACATTTAACCATTAAAATTTAAGTAAAACAAAATTGAATACATATAAACAGATTTAACAGTATAAAAAATTATAGTTTAGTTAAAAAAAATGATTTCATTAATATTATATTGTAAAAAATGTGTTTATATGTCATATGTGTTTGTATGAAAGAATTTTCCCAAAAGTGAATTAAGGGTAAAATCTTATAAAACAGAATCCAAAATAAGAGGGAGTACCTAAAAGAAGCAATCATGGGATTATGAGGTTGAAATTGGGAGAGTTGAGGCAGAGGCACGTTGAGCCCTTCGACCCAATTGATATTCTGAAGACCCTTTGATGACGATGATAAGGCTTCCCCAGACGGAGTAAGGGCAGGGGTACCCCAGAAGTAGGACAGAGGGGTATTGGTGAATAGGGCCTGTTTGGATTCAAAAGATTGAGAAAAAAGCGTTTTGGCATGGTCCTGAAGTTGGCTCAAAAGGGTAGGAGGAACCCCATGGTTGACCAAACGAAACAGGCCCCAATGCTCACAAGCCTCTACAAGCTTCTTGTCATCAGCATCATGTTTTAGGAGGCATTGGAGATCTATAAGGGGTATAGGATCCGAATCCTGAATCGGGTCGATGGTACCATCCGTGTCAACGATCTGGGTCGGGTGACTCAGTGGTGGGTCTGTGCGAAATGGAGGAGGGTAGGATTCAAAGCTACTCATTGTTGAATGTTGAGAGTTGGTGGTTGTGGTGGTGGCGGCCATTTTGGGCAGCAGGCAGAAGCTGCTTAGTATAAGTTAGTACTCAGCAGCCTAGAATGTGACAGTAACTATTTTTTAGTGACGTTGAGACATTTGTTTATTCTGGGAGTGGGACCCACTCGTGTTTTTTGTATGCGTTTTGCTGGACCCACTCGTGTTTTTTGTATGCGTTTTGCTGGCGACACCTGTCCTGTGGTCCCTCTCTGTCCTTTCCTTGGACTAATCCTCATCACTGACCCTAGCAATCTCTACAAAACGTGACCCGCGAGGTATGTGCCGGCTTATTCCCAGATATTACTGGAACTGTGGAAGGGTAATTTTTTGACAGGACAACATTGTTTAATATTTGATATCAGAAAAAAATTTATTTATTACGGGTATGTATATTTTTTTTTGTCACGTGATTTATAAATATTACGAGAGGGATATACACATTAAGAGGGTGTCTTTAACTCAAATTTTAAAAAAGTTTAATGTATTTTAAAATCCATATAATTCATCAAAATTCAAAAAAATTGAGTGAAATTCTCATGAAATTTGTTATGTGTAAAAAATGCATTCAAATCCATCCAAATCCATTAAAATTCTTTATTTAATGAAATCTACGACTTTTTAAGAACACCTAGATTTTATTGAAATACATTAAAATCTGAGTTTGAGACACCTAAATTTTATTAGAATCTATAAAATCTAAGTTAAGGACACCTAGATTTCATTGAATTTTTAAAATCTAATGAAATCTAAGTTTGGGACACTCCCCTATATATACATGTCAATTTACTCTTTAATATGAACATTTTTACACGAATTGCCAATCACCTCCCATTGATATTACAAGAATAGAATGCAAATATACTTGCTACCTTTAACCATTATGTATTGGTATCATCATCCTACTAACTTGTCTCACATGTTATATTATGATTAATTGTATCAATCATAATTGATTGCATTTATTACTAAAATTTAAATACAAATAATATTGGCCAAAGTTGGGTTTTGCTCTTTATAGTTTGAGTTAAGTTTCACTTTGGTCCTTATAGTTTTAATTGTTATGATTTTGATCCCTATAGTTTGAGTTATGTTTTACTTTGGTCCCGTAGTTTCAATTATTATGATTTTGGTCCCCGTAATTTGAGTTAGGTTCTATTTTTTGTCCCTATAGTTTGAGTTAGGTTCCATTTTAGTCATATAATTTGATAAATGAAAATGTTAAGATGTCATTGAATTGCAACAATTTATAAACTACAGGACCACAATCATAATAATTGAAACTACAGGACTAAAATGTAACCTAACTCAAACTATAGGGACCAAAATCATAACAATTGACACTATAAGGACCAAAATGGAACCTAACTCAAACTATAGAGACCAAAGCCAAACTTTGGCCAATAATGTTTATAACGGGTGATGTCCATGGATGAATAACCTTATTTAAGATAATGCACAAATTATTTACATAGTGGTCGAATGACACAAATGTCTCAAATCAATGAACTATTTGGAGTCATATAGTTTATTAATTTAGTAAGTATATAAGTTTACTACATGACCCTTCTATTACTATTTTATTTCATTAGCTTACTAGATATTTGAAAGGTTATTCAAAGTGCAAATAAAACATTTAATAAGATATATAAATTTTAAAGTACACATCAAAACTTAAATGAATGTATAATAATTCTGAAATAAAAAAATCAATAAGAGATATAAGTATTAAGGGTCGAATAGTACCTTTTTTCTTCTTTTCTTAGCACACATCAAATTGTACCCTTTTGGACCATTCTATTAAAATTATTCATGTTGTCCTCCTCAAATCTTTGTCACTTTTAGTGGATCCCGTATCATAAATGTCCTTAAAAGTTGCACTTTTACGAGACAATTATAAGCGCATTACTCCTAATTATTCTCAAAAAAGAACACCTTAATATGATGGCTTTCGCATTCCTTGTCACTTTGTCACATGGAAAACGACAAGAGAAAAGCCCAATGATCCTGGGCCTTTTAAGCTTGCATCCATGGAGGCCCAAATTTAAAGCCCAATTCAAAGTAGGCCCGGCCTCGCATGACCGACTCTCGATATCTAGATTGTTCTGAAATATCAAAAGCCTCTCTCTCAATTAAAACAAAGAGCAGCTGATCAGAACAGCGTTCTTCACACTCGACGCGATTTAATCAAAACTCCTCGTCTCGGCGGCGCAGGTTAGACCTCTACGCGAAACATCTTTTAGGGTTTATTTATGTTTGACTTAGGGTTTCTTTTTCTTGTTTTGATTGGGTTAATGTCAAAGAAACTTTGTTTGGTATTTGGATTTTCCCCCCCAAAATTTGTTGATTAAGAATGTTTTTGGAATTTACTTTTTACTACAAAATACAAATGGACTTGAATATCATGGCCTTGGCTGTTTCACTGCTTTCTTTAGCTGTTGTTATCAATTAAGTTTTGTGATTGATGATAGTTGGAGATACTTTTGGGGCAATACATAATGCATCATTATGGGTTATGCTATGTTAAAAATGCTGCTTTTGCACAAAGCTTGCTCTCTCTATATTATGTGGTTCTTTTATATGTTGGGTAATGTTTTCTTGCCAAGATTTTATGTTGCACTTATTATGTGTTACATTGTCGTTCAAATTCATAGTTTGTCACCATAACTTAACATATTCGAAAGTGTAATTGATTCATATTTGTTACATGTTAGATTGTCGTTTAGATTCATAGTCTATCACCATAATATAAGATATTAGACCGATTTGCCAAAAAAAAAAAGCATTGCCTTGTATCAATTCAAATTCAAATGCTAACACCAACCAACCAACAAACATGGGCATGATGTCTATGTAGATTCACAGCATTGTGAGCGATGGCCAAGCACCACCCTGATCTGATTATGTGCCGGAAGCAGCCGGGGATTGCCATTGGACGGCTCTGCGAGAAGTGTGATGGCAAGTGTGTGATCTGCGACTCCTATGTGCGTCCTTGCACGCTTGTGAGGGTCTGTGATGAATGCAATTATGGGTCCTTTCAGGGTCGGTGTGTTATCTGTGGAGGAGTTGGAATTTCTGATGCCTACTATTGCAAAGAGTGTACACAGCAGGAGAAAGACAGGGATGGATGTCCAAAGATTGTTAACTTAGGGAGTGCCAAAACAGACCTCTTTTACGAACGTAAGAAATATGGTTTTAAGAAAAGATGATGATGATAAAGCATCACATATCTATATGCTTACCTTTAATGTTCTTGAACTAGTATTATGTGTAGTAATGTATATTTGGAGATTGTAATTTGTAACCACAAAAATATATACATACTTGGAGATTATGAGTTTCTGAAAACTTTATTGGGGAATTGTTGAATGCATTCTGTATTTTGATGGATTTCAATTGCAACTGAGCCATCTGTTGTGTCCTCATTCATGGTCTGAAACTCAAAAGAGGTGCTATAGGCACCTCAGTTAAGTTCTGCATTGTGGCAAAGCTTGTGTATATATGATATATAGATATATATTGTATATATATCAGTTAGAATATTGGGAAAGGAATTTGAGTTGAACATGAATTTTACTGTTCATTTTGGTTGCCCACTTGTAAATGATCACGGAGCCATTTAAAAGCACTAGCTGATCTTTAGGATCAAGTTAAACACCAATACATGGATGCCTACAGCTAGTACATGAATCTAATCTTGTGGCTTAGTTATATTTTATAGGCTTATTTACACCATTGCCCCCTGTAAGATACACTTTTTTTCACTTTGCCCCCTGAAACTTAAATCCTCTCAGTTTGCCACCTGAACTTCACAAAGTTATTGCAAAACACCCTATGCCGTTAACTCTGTCAATTTTTCTGTTAAAATAGCTGACGTGACACCTATATGGCATGAGTGAGACCTTTTTTTAGTTATGTAAAATCTATGTGGACAAAAAAAATAATTTTTAAACTAAAAATAATAAGATTCATGTCAATTTTTTATAATTTTGCTTGTCTACATGGATCTTACATAACTAAAAAATGGTCTCACTCATGCCATATAGGTGCCATTTCAGCTATTTTAACGGAAAAATTGATAGAGTTAACGGCATAGGGTCTTTTGCAACAACTTTGCGAAGTTCAGGTGGCAAACTGAGAGGATTTAAGTTTCAAGGGGCAAAGTGAAAAAAAGTGTATCTTACATGGGCAATGGTATGAATAAGCCTATTTTATAATGGCCCAGAGTCAAAATGAAAGCGTATATCACTAAAAAGAATCTGAATGGCCTATAAAGTCAATCGAGAAACAAAAGAGGAAAACGGAAATGCTTTAAAATTTGGATCTCATCACTGAATGCATTAATTGGGTCGACTCACCACCAAGCAAGCTTTTGCAGATGCTTGTAATAACACTTGTAGGTGATGTTACTGTAAAGTGTGTAATGCTTTACATATTCATTACATTAATTAATGTTTTACATATTTCAACCTTAATTCATTTTAATACTTTCCATTTGGCTTACTTTGCAGTTTTGCACAGTAGGAGTTGTAGAATTTCATCTATATTTCGTACAAACAGATCTAAATTTAACGATTCACAATTTTGAATTCTTGTTTGAAAAAGTGAATCTATCATGTTTGGAAGTTAAAAGATGATTACAATGGGCACTGAAAATAAAAATGTGCATGATGTATTTATTATTAACAGTTTTGAATGTGAAATTTCTTTTCTGGTAAAGGAAGCGACAGCGCAACCCAGTTGACCTTTGAAAATAGATATGATCTTCAGATAGTTGCAATGATCTCATCATCTAAGGAGTCACGTGGGGACTTGTTCAGGTCGGCCGAACGTGGCAACCATGAATATTAATTGATGACAATTAATAAATGTTATCTCCTACCAAGACCATGGTATATATTTATTCTTCACCCTAGGGCTATATATATATATATATAAATACACCCATTGTCTGCTACGAGAGAGCAAGAGAGAGATGGGACTTGGAGTTGGAGGTACTACTCGGCTCTGCATGTGTCTCTTGCTTATTGCCTTTGCTGTAATAACCTCTTCTGCTTCTGCCAGGAACACCATTCTACTTTCAGGTATATATATATATATGCATCTTAATATTTAACTTCTCGATCTGCCTATATAGCTAGGCAGCTAGCTACTGTCAACTAAGAGAAACTGAGCTTTGAGCCATGAAATTACCAATTAATTGCTTGCTCTTAATTACATGAAAACTCAGCTTAGTTTTTTCTTTCTTTTTCAACAAGTAATTGTTCTTCTGTACATTCTAAGCCAAGAGGAGTTGTGTAAAAACTAGAAATAGAGACGCTGTTTTCAAAGTGCAGAATATTAATTCATGTTGGAAATTAATTCAATTTTACTGTAATATTAGGGATATATTAGATAATTAATTAATGATATCATTACGAGATGATGTTGATTATATTATTGATCATGAAGATGAGGAAGAAGACAATATTAATTAAGTGAGCAGCGTTATGTAATATGTATCCGTCGTTGTTTGCTTTTGGAATCAATTGGGAATATAGATGGAGGTGTTGAAGTGCGTGTAACACCAGCTGGATTCCCTGTACATGGTCGAATCTCGCATGCATCCATATATATATGTTTTGTCTCTTATATACAATATTGTAATCAAAATTAACAAAATTGATATGATAGTTGATACTACAATACGTACCAAACTATAAGAACTAAAATTGTAATTTAAATTTAGCATATGGTAGAAGAATCTCGGCCTTTATTTGGTACGCACGATAAATCCAAATTTTCTCATTGACTGATAATATTTTTACGTTCTCTCGTAATATATTATTCTTCTATACATGTGTATATATTTTTTGTAAAAATATTTTAATGAATTTGTTTGTGCGTATTAATATTTGATCATTCAAAAAGATGTTGAAATTTATGTAATCTTTCAATTAAAGATGTTGAAATTTATGTAATATTTATCTATAGATGATGAGATAGTTGTGGCCATGGAGGGCAGGTCTTTGAAGGTGAGGACAGACGACTACAGTGACCCAACTGCCAATCGAGAGCATGATCCCTCATCTTCCAGGGGCAAGGCTGGTGGTGGCGGAAACGGTGGCAGAAAAGGCTAATACATTGCTCAATAATGCATGGTTGAAAACCCTAATGGTCTAATATATATATATATATATATATATATATTGCTTAATAATATGTTTCCATTTTTTGGTTTAAGTTTAACCAAGGTTGTACTTACACGCTCATGCTTTGCGTTGTAGTGAGAATATTATATATATCAAATAAAACTTGCATTCTCATCTGATTGTATAATTTTTTCTACATTTGGTCTCATTAAATTAGATAATGAATTTGCGGCCATAAAAAAAAAAAAAAAAAATTAGAGAATGAATTTAATTTGCTTCGGGCCGGCCTATTCAGGTTTGTGACAGGACGTAACGAGCTGGAACTATAAATACTAAAGTGATCTAAATCATTTTCTCAAAAAAAAAAAAAAAAAAAAAGTGATCTAAATCTAAAATTCAAAATAACATGATTTAGACGTCAGCACAATATAAATCATAGAAAAAAACATATTTAATGATAAACAGATCGATCGAGGATCTATTTCATTGAGTACATGCATACATGTATGTTTTACTGAAAATTTGAAGCACCCTTTTTCGATTTGATTGCTTAATCAATATATGCCTCTAGCACTACAAACCATCAAGTACGTGAAATATATATAAAAGATAATTAAGAACATCCCAGGAAGTCAATCAAACACGTCTAGCTATGAACAGATTATATATTGATCGACTTAATTCTCAGGTAAAAATTTGATCAATCTCTATATATAGTTATGAACATACATACTATTATTATATGCTAGTATAATGTTACATGCGCATAAAAATCAATTTCACATTTTGAGTTGAAGTTCTTCACTTAGGATTTATTATTTTTTTTCTTCAATAAAAAAAGAAAAAGAAATACCATTTTTAATGTTGCGATTGTGTCATTGGACTCTCCTCAAGGTCCTATATATCTATCCAGCCAAAATATATTGGCCCATTGCATCGATCTAGTATTCTTGAAAAGGCAAGGAGATCAAAGAATCTTAACCGTAGCTCTATAGGGATAAGCATTTAAATCTTTTTATATCATGAGGATTTTGATTCTATATATGACATATATATATATATATATTCATTGGTGGAGGAGTAGTGAAAATTGTCCGTATCCATTTGGATCCATTTTGCCTTCACTGCTTACCTTCAAAATCTATAAATTAAGTCACTGTTTGGAGAAGGGTTTAAACCTTAAACAAGCTAGCTATATAGCTCCCATTGATGTGGAAGAAATTAAACTTAATTAAAGAGTTAATGATAAGGTTAGCCATTGTTGCAGAGCTGTTATGGATATATACATGTACAGCCGAACTTGCAAGGATGACGGAGCGTCTATTACCTGCAGCAAGGCGTACGGTCGGTTTTCATGGTATCAGGGCCTCAACTGATCATGATCATGATGAAGACTTTGCTTATTCTTTTCTATATATATATTTTTAGCATACGTGATCTCTATATACATCACTTAATGTTAGGTTCATATTTTTCTAAATTAACAAATTATCACTCATTGTTACTCTTTTTTTTGTTTATTTTATAGTTACTCTATTACAAAAAATGTGAGCAAAATACACCAATTATTAGTGGCATAAAATGAGGTGATAATTAGAAATTTTAGTCCTTATTGTTCAATTATCATTAATTTTTGTTAAAATCGAGACACTTCAGTTTCTATTGTCAAATTATCACATCATTCTATGTTACTAATAAAAATTAACTTTGTTCACATTTGTTATAGTATTATTTGAAATTTGATAAGATGATAATAAAAACAAGATTACAAAAACCATGCATATTAGATATTAGTACATTACAAGTTTACAACCAGGTTAATCTGTTAAAATAATTTCGGATATATTCAGATCCTTATCGTTGATTGCTTCTGAAAGAGTGAATTAAAGTCAATAAACGAAACGGTAAAAACGGGACGAAGAATAAAAACTCGTTCGAAAGTTTAGGCTTACCGCTTACGGAATTGCGTCATAGCGCCACTTGTGAAACGTAGAGAGCTGCCACGTGGTGGATGACCTAGTTGACTTGTTAACTTATACACTCTGCCTCAAATTTTAGCAGAACAGAGAAAACGACAACCTCAATTTTTGGAAGCTTCTTCACCTTCTTCAAACTCACATATATATGTTTGCAGCAAAACAGTCTCTGCTTCCATATCCATTTCAGAAAACGACGTCGTAGCTTAGCAGCATACTATGTCTTGGTTCAGAAACCTCATCCAAGTCTCAGCTACCAGTTCAGTAAAATCAAGCAAACCCAGAATTTCAGACCCATTTTCTTACACTTTGCTGTCATGCTTTAGCTCGGAGCCGACCCATGAGGCCCAACCTCCGACCCAGTACTCGGGTCTGAGGCCCACGAAGCCCGGCGAGAAGCCAAGGGTGGTGGTGTTGGGGACGGGATGGGCGGGGTGTCGGCTCATGAAAGGCTTGGACACTAAGCTCTTCGACGTCGTTTGCGTGTCCCCGAGGAACCACATGGTCTTCACTCCTCTGTTGGCGTCCACATGTGTTGGGACGCTGGAGTTTAGGTCCGTCGCCGAGCCCATTGGGAGGATCCAACCCGCTATTTCTCGGGAACCCGGGTCGTATTTCTTTCTTTCTAATTGTACTGGCCTCGACCCTGAGAACCATAAGGTCTGCTTTTTCTGGGTTTTGGGTTTTGATAAAGAAATGTGTTTGTGGATAATGAATTGGGGATTTTTGGATTAGTGACTTTGTGCGTAAAGTTTGAATCTTTTGGGGAAAGTGTGACATGGGAAATCGCTAGAATGAAAAAAGTGAATTAATTAGTTTATGTATTGTACATCTTTGGTGGAAATATGAATTTTTATCTTAAAGTGGCTTAATTATAAGAAATTATATGTTTCCATATTTTGATGGAATCTATAGTTGGACACTTGAAGTATGTTAGTGAACTAGTGATAAAGTTTAGAGTTACAGAGTTAGCCTATTCTTGGTTTTTACAATGCCTTACTTGCAAGAAATTTTGTTTCTGGGAAATGAAGGTGCAATGCGAGACTGTAACTGATGGAGCTGATAGCTTGGAGCCATGGAAATTTGAAATTTCATACGACAAGTTAGTAATTGCATTGGGAGCACACCCCACCACTTTTGGAATCCAAGGTGTAAAAGAGCATGCCATTTTTCTTCGTGAAGTCTACCATGCCCAGGAAATCCGTAGGAAGCTGCTCCTGAACTTGATGCTTTCGGATGTGCCTGGTATGCTACTTGCAGTTAGGTTCTAATTACTTGAGAACAACAAACATATGATATGAGCTCTCATTGTATAACAAAAATCATATGATATGAGCTCTCATTGTCTATTTCATTCTTGGATTATGGTTTTGGGGCAGGTGTTTCTGAAGAAGAGAAAAGCAGACTCCTACACTGTGTTGTTGTAGGTGGTGGTCCCACGGGAGTTGAGTTCAGCGGAGAACTTAGTGACTTCATTCAGAGAGATGTTCGTCAAAGATATTCCCATGTGAAAAATTATATTCATGTTACCTTGATTGAGGTTTGTCCATTACAGCCTATGCTTTGAGATACATCCCAGCCTTTTACAAAAACGTTAGCTGTCAACAGTTTATTGTAGTCAGATAGCATATTACCATTTCAGATTTTCCAATAATGTTTGAATGAAAATATGATAATTGAGTAATGTTCTTGTTTTAACAGGCAAATGAGATATTATCGTCATTTGATGATCGCTTGCGGCACTATGCTACAAAACAGTTGACAAAGGTAAGAGATATATTATTGATAAAAGAACCTATTATCCTAGTATTAGTCTCCCATTAAGTCTCTGGATATGTTCAATATTCATTTGAAAGTTTCTCTCAGTCAGGAGTTCGTCTTGTCCGTGGGATTGTCAAAGATGTCAAGGCTCAGAAGATCATTCTTAATGATGGCACAGAGGTTCCTTATGGACTGTTGGTATGGTCTACAGGTGTTGGTCCATCACCTTTAGTAAACTCCCTTCCACTTCCAAAATCTCCTGGTGGAAGGTAATTCAATTTAGTTTGCTTCTAATCAAATTAATTTCTTCCTCATCTAAACCACCAAAGTTTCTTTCAAATCTAACCATATGGTGATTGTTCTGAATTTACATCTTAAAACCACATATAAGTTTTTTTAGTACCTTCTGGTGAGCATTTATTTTCTCTTTTTCCTTCAAAATTTCAACTTTACGTTGTTCCATTTGTCTCCTTTGCATCATAAATCTCTTATTCAAATATTTATGTTTTCTATCAATAGCATATTGCTTTGCCATATCATAAGGTTCCAATTTGCTTTTGGTTCATGTTTCCCATTCTTGCTCCGTATTTTCACTACCCAAATTGTTAAAGTATGCTTTAGAAATGGTATATCATGTTTGATTCTAATAAACAGTTTCTTCTATTACAGGATTGGTGTTGATGAGTGGCTACGCGTTCCAACTGTGCAGGACGTGTTTTCAATTGGCGACTGCAGTGGCTTTCTTGAAAGTACTGGAAAACCAACCCTTCCAGCTTTGGCCCAGGTAAAAAATTATGCCTATCTAGTACATGGTCCATAATTTGGATGCCAGCTGGTCCATTTACATATCTAGCGAGAATCTACCTGGGAAAATGAATGTAATGTTTACGTTTATTGACTGCTATATTGAATTATGGTAGTAAGTTATACTAGCCTGTTAGGTAGTAAGTTATACTAGCCAACAGGCAACCAAAGTGTCACCCTCTTCCCCCTAAAAAGTGGTATGAGATTTTTTACAGGCTGCCGTTAGAGGGTGACTACTAGGGATATAGTGTTTCTGTTTCAGTACTAGACCTTTATGCATCTCTGTTTCAAATATTTGAAGGTTGCAGAGAGGCAAGGAAAATATCTAGCGAATTTATTGAACAAAATTGGTGAAGCTGATGGAGGGCGTGCCAACAGTGCAAAAGACTATAAATACGGGGATCCATTTGTGTACAAGCATCTAGGAAGCATGGCAACTATTGGAAGATACAAGGCTCTCGTGGACCTCAGACAGAGCAAGGTGAATTTCAAGTCACTTTTTAAGTTCTAAGCCTCTCTCATGAGGTTTAAGTTGAAATAACTGACTTGTTTTGCATACCTACATTTTAGTAATTGAACCGTGAATTATCTTAATTCTAACTTGTTCCCACCCCCTCATACTGTCATACAGGAGGGAAAAGGCTTATCGCTGGCTGGGTTTGTCAGTTGGTTTATTTGGCGTTCGGCCTATCTAACACGTGTCGTAAGCTGGAGGAACCGATTCTATGTGGCGATAAACTGGGCTACAACTTTTGTTTTTGGGCGTGATATAAGCAGAATTTAGATTTTGACAAGCAAGATACGTATATTTCATGTATTAAGGCAAAATGTCTATATCTGCCTCCCGGTGACTGGATGACAGAATTGCAGGATATAGTTGTTGCTATTTATCTGAATATGAATGTGACTTGAGCTCTTAGCCTCTTACAAATCAACGAAATCATATTCCCTCATTACTTGCAGGGAAGCAGAAATGTTTACATAGCTATCCTTTTGGTTGGTATTTGCTTTCTAAGGCTTTTAGGACTATACGGCTCCCACACTTAAAGGGCAACAAAAGCAAAAGAAATTGCATGCTCTTACAAACCTAGTACAGCAAATGAACATAAGAACCCACTAGGCTATTCCTAAACAAGTGATGCCTTCAAATGCAACTAGGAAAACTAGGAAAAAAATGTTAAAATCCACAAACTGAGGTGAATTGCAAATGCACATGCAAGTTCCAGTCACAAGACCCAGACTAGAGCATGCTCATAATGGAATAGTGGATTGTGCTACTAAATAGACTAAATACATGCAAAATAGAAAATGAAAGCAATTGTACAATCAAAATTATGAGTTGATAAGAATATTATCTTCTGTGAAATGAAACTGTATTAACAATCTTAAGAGTTGCGACCGTCTAATCTGTTTAAATCCACACAATGCCTGTCTCAGCATGCAGAGTCAGATTATCTTACACATAAGGCACCACCTATCTGCAAAACATTCTACTGATGTTGTAGTTTGTATGATAGTGATGGGTAACAAGTCGAGGCAACTTCCAGCTTGAACGCACTATGCAACTACAACCACATACATTTTGACATTGCAAACTTAGCTGGTGGACTAGGACCATAAACCCTCAGCCCCAAGGCTATCTGTGATTCTTGAATTACCCAACTTCTGGCTGATTAGATTTCTTAGTTCCATCTCGCCTGGAAATCTTCCCTCCTTCAGCTTAGAGAAAATCTGCAATATACAGAGTGCAGAAGGTACATTAAATCATATACACCGAAAAAAAAAAAAAACCATTATTGAAAAGCCCGAGACCAGTATTTCAGCAAAGCAAACATATGACCAACGAGAAAAAAAGGTTCACCCACCAACTCATTGTTGAGGTAGACTTCAAAAGCGCCAGTGCCTTGGAGGAAGGACTGCATCGCATTGCCAAGAAGCCAAGTGGAAGCAATGGTCCCAAATCTATTTGCACGCAACGAATAATACCAAGCAGGAGGTGTCGCAATCCCCAACATCGGAAAAATCTGTTCACCCGCCATTACAATCCCAAAGACTCCAACTTGAGCAACAGGAACCAATTTGCTGAGCAGACGCTTTGGAAGGGGTGCGGGATGATTTGCAAGATTAACAACAATCTCAGGAAAAGAAGACTCCAGCATCTTTGATATTGTTACTGCATTCCCCCTACCAAAAAGGAAAACTCTCTTGATAAGTAAAGATAGCTCAATTTCCATGATTCTATGCAATATGTGTGCATAGCAGAACAAGTAGCAGACCGCATATCTCTTTGGAACACTAATTGGAAGCTAACAGCTAAAGCCCAAACAGATTCCAATTTCTTAAGCATAATAGTTCAAATTGAATTATCCATCACCTCACATCATAAGCACATATAGAAAGGAACCAAACTGTATGGAGCAAATGAATATACTTCGATATAAAAATTAAAGACCAATATAACAAAAACAGAAGAGAAGTAAGAAAATTACTTGTAAGAGCAAGAGGTGCAGAAATTAATGTTGATGGTGTTGCCGCGGCCGATTGCTCCAACAGCGCTTGGTTTCTGGAATCCAAGAAAATTAAAGAACGACAGCAGTAATTAGCATATGCAGAAAAAGATGGCTTCAATTTCAACAAAATTGGAAAGAATAAAAGAGAAAATTAGTTCGGAATACCTGGGAGGGAAACTCTAGGGTTTCTGGGGCAACTGGTTGTTTGTGGACGTGGTGATGGTGATGGTTATGGTGGGGGGCCTTATGGGGTGGGGGTGGGGGTGGAGTAAAGAGGTTTAGGAGGTCGGTGAAGAAGAGGAACAGTGGTAACCCTAGCAGAACGATCTGTGCCCGATCCATTGCTACAGAGTACACAGAGAAACAGAGAATCTGAGACGAAAGTGCTTCTTTTGTTTTGGCTACTTCAGCCTATATCAAACTCTATGGAAATTTACACCATTTGGGCCTCATGTGGCCCAAATAAGCCCAATACTCTCCCATCTATCATCTATGGGCGGGTGAGAGCGAGTCTGCACTTAAAGTCAACACTCGTGGTTTGACTTTTGTTCAACTTCCTCTTCCACAACTCAAACGCGGCAAAATGCAATACATGTGCAAAAAGCAGCAGTTGCAACGCCGATGACGTCACCATCATCGGTCTCCTCGGCGCTGGACTCCATCCGCGGCTCGCTCGCCGAGCTGTGCGCCGCTGACTACTACCACCAGTGTTCCTTCGACGTCCCTCGGCGCTTCTCGGGCTTCGCACAGCGGCTCCAGCTGGCGCTCAGCCAGCTCACCCGCTCGGCTCCGTCGCTCGAATCCTTCCCTCCCTCCGTACACACCGCCCTGAAAGGCATCGCCGCCGACCTCACCGAGGCCCTCCAAACGCTGTCGTTTTACAGAAGCAAGAGCAAGATCTTCGTCCTCATCAACTGCCTCTCCCTCTGCGCCGCCGTACATGACCGCGCCGTAGCCGTTTCAGGATGGCTCGCCCTCCTTGACGCCGCTCTTCACGACCTCCCCGATCTCCGCAAGAAGATCACCGATCTTTCCAGAGACATGAAGCAAGCTCACTTCAGAGTAAGCAAGCAAGTAGTCCAAAAAATCGCCGATTTTTTTTGTTTTTATTTTGAAATTGAAATGGAAATTGATTTTCAGGTTACGGAGAAGGAAGAGAGAGTACAGCACACACTACAGAAAGAAGGAGAAGTAACGCAAACGAAGACAAGCAAAGCGGTCGAGAGCGCCATTATTATGGATTTAGCTCGAGCTCTCGGCATTGATCCTGAAAATCACGCCGAGCTCTCCAAGCAAATCAAGCTCTTCAGGGACGATGTCGTATGCTCCGATGCGGTGCCGGAGCGCCGGATTCTGGTGTCGTTGGAGAGAATTCTCGACAACTGGGCCGTGGAGCCTAATTTCTCGGCCTGGAAAACGGGCCTGGAATTCGAAGACGACGCTCAAATCTCGCCGTTCAAGAATTTCCTCTGTCCCTTGACCAAGGAGGTGATGAGGGACCCAGTGGTGCTCCATTCGTCGCAGACGTACGAGCGGGCCGCCATTCGGTACTGGTTCGAACGGTGTTTGGAGGACGGCCGAGAGCCCACTTGTCCGGTCACCGGGCAGATGCTTAAGTCATTGGAGCTGAAACCAAACATTGGACTTGCAGGGGCCATAGAGGAATGGGTCAATAGGAATGTTGAAATTCTGGTGAAAATCGCGGTTCAAAAGCTTAGTGAGGAGCCTCTTTTGGTGGATTGTATAGAGGGAGTGTTGGATAGTATTTATAGCATCTCGGAGGAGCATCCCACTTGTAGGTATAGAGTTAGGATTGCCGGGGTTCTTGTTCTTATTGTGAAACTGCTCAGGAACAGTTCCAAGAGTGTTGGGACGCATTTGAGAAGCAAAGCTCTTATGGCTTTGCTTAGCATGGCCAAGGACGAAGCAAGCAAGGTGGGTTTTTCACTTTTCTGGTTTTTTTCTCCTCGTATGATTGTCAAGTTAATTCTTTTTAATTATATTCATTCATGTGCACAAAAAAGTGGCTTAAAATTGTTTCTAATCAAGTAATAATCAGTGGGCAGAGGGTGGAAGTAGAAGGAATTAAAGAATGAAATTTATAATAGTGATTGTAATCCTTGTATGCTTGTCTTCCAATCAAGTTAGAATTTTCATGCTAATTTAGTCTATATGCTCCACTATGCTTTTCAGAATTTGCATTTTCTTGAGATAATGCTGTACTTTTGTAGTATATTGCTTTCGCAATTGATATTTGTGTCTAGTAGGCCCTTGTGGTGTCTCAGGTTTTTACTAGTTTCTGATAGAATGTGTTAAAACATTTCTAGACAATCATGCTTCAAGAGGGTATCACTAGATTGGCCATACATAGTCTTATTGGGAGCTCGGAGAAAGAGAGAGAGTATGCTGTGAAATTGTTACTTGAGTTCTCTAGTGATGAAGCTTGTTGCATTAAAATTGCATCAGAAAAAGGAGCACTGGTTCTTCTCTCAAGCATGACAGAAAACCTGGAGCATCTTGGTTTATCCAATTTAGCTGAGGAGGTATTAAAGCGGATGGAGAAGGTGAACAATAATGTTCAGAATTTGGCTGTGGCAGGGAGATTTGAACCCTTACTTAGTCGACTTTGTGAAGGTATATCTTCTACTAATTTTTGGTTTTTCCATCTGAAAATCATTATATTGTAATGGATTACAGATGGAAAATCAGGTGTCCAAGTTTCTTGTTCAAAATAATGGAATAAGAAGCAGAAAACACCCTTTTCTTAAAGACTGCAGTGTATGGTGTGATTTTATATTCACATGTTATGTTGGAATCTGAGTTTTTTTGGCAACAGGTTCTGACGATGTCAAAATTGAAATGGCATCTATGGTGGGAAGTATGGCCTTGACAAATAGCAGCAAGGAACAAATAGCTAGGAAAAGTGCTAAAATACTAGTTGAAATGCTATCTAAGCCTGAAGGAAGAGCAGCGAGCTTGCAAGCATTGTATAACTTGTCAGGTCTAGATGACAATGCAACCATCCTTGTCGATTCTGCTGTATTTCCAGCTCTTACAAGTATCCTTTTCGTAAACCAGGATGCATCGCCCAAACTGAAAGAATTGGCTGCATCAACAATTGCAAATATAGTATCAAATCCAGGGCAATGGGAACTGGCATCTGCTGACAAAGAAGGGCATTCTATGCAGTCAGAATCATTTATATATAGTCTTTTGGGGGTTTTACCTTTTGCATCCCCTCAATGCCAAATGTCTATTCTTCATATCCTATATGGAATTGCATCGTCTCCCCAGGCATCAGGTAATTCTTCATTTAGTTTGTGCGTCAAGTGCGATTGTTTCAGTTATCATTGAACCATGTATTTCCTATGTGTACATTATACCTAGAACTTGCCTGCATTTATGTCATGTTCACTGCTCAGTAAGTTAGTGCCTTTTATTTTCCTTGGTTTTATTTATTTATTTAGTTTTATTGGAAATGAAATCAGGAAAAGATGTAGTTGATGCAGATCAAATGGAATCCTTTTATTGTGTTTGGTCTATATCTTGTTCCTATAGAAAGGCTGTTATGTCCTTGGTCTATCTCTTGTTCCTGTAGAAAGGCTGTTATGTCCACCATATTTCTGGAAGAGTAGTTTTCTTATAATATGGAAATTGAGACAATTACAATGTTCTAACAGGATAACCATGTTTCTTTGCTTCTATTTTCAGAGTCAGTAGCTTGTCATATAAAATCTGGAGAAGGGATTAAAACCATTTTACCATTTCTTGACCACCCAGAGGTTGAACACAGAATTCATGCTTTTAGGCTTACAAGACTACTCTCGGAAAGGTTTGGTCAAGATATAGCTAATGAGCTAAGGCCTTTTAACAGGCTCCCCCTGTTGAAAGACAAATTATTAGGCAACGAATTGACAGATAGTGAGAGATCTGATGCTGCATGCATACTAGCGAACCTTTCACTCTCTGAAGATGAAGTGAGAACACTTCTAGGAGTTAGTTTTGTAAGATGGACAGTTACTACTCTCAAAAACCAGTGCCAAACTTCCAATGGGAGGATTTCACGACCTGCATCAAGCATGTTGGAAGGTCTTCTTGGTATTTTACTTCACATTGCAAGGAGCCTTGATCCCCAAACTCTTAGTACATTCAAAGAGCATAGCCTTATTACTATATTTCATGATCAGCTTTGTTATCATTCAAACCCAAGAGTGAAACAACTAGCTGCCCTTGGATTGAAAAACTTGTCTGAATATGGAAGGTCACTAGCTGCTGTGGAATCAGAACCACCACCTCCCCATGGATTCTGCTCTTATTTGGTGTTAATGTGTGGAAGCTCTTCTCTAGAAACTTCTACATGTCCGATACACAATCTTCCATGTGAAGCAGATAGGCAATTGTGCTTGCTAAAGAGCAACTGCATCAAACCCCTTGTTGATCTACTTACAGACGAGGACACTAGTGTTCAGATTGCTGCAGTGGAGGCACTATCCACTCTTGTCATAGATACTTCTAGCAGCTTCAAAAGAGCGGTCGATGAGCTTGAACAATTGGGTGTGATTGAAGCAGTGATTTCTCTTTTCACAGAAGTTCGGCCAGGTGAGCTGCAAGAGAGAACAATTTGGATCATAGAGAGAATATTGAGAGTTGAAAACCACACCCATAGACACTCACTCAATCAGTCTCTGGTATGGGCATTGGTGGAAGCCTTTAAGCATGGCAATGCCAACACAAAGAGACATGCTCAGGATGCTCTTACTAATTTGAAGCAGTTATCTGGGGTTAGCGGAAAATCTTCATGTCAAACCCAGACGCGGAGGTAGTTGTTAACAATGATAAAATTCTTCTTGTAATTTTCTCTGAGTGGCACTCAACCTGTATGTATTGTATAGTTTTACTCAGAGTCTCTCAATTTTGCATTCATTGTTGTAACTTGTAACTTGTAACTTGTTAGAAATAAAGGGTGTTGTGAATTATCAGCTGGGCCTTTGGACTACATCAATTTGGAGCCAAGTTGGGTGTAGAAGAGTAAAGTTGAGCCCATTACATTGGGCTCATAACTCATATCTCGTCATCTCGAGCTCAATTTCACGGAAAAGCTTGACCTCATCTTCAACTAAACTCAAGCTTATTTCCGTTTCATTAAAATAAAATAAAAATGAAACTGTTACTGCATTTTGGGAACTTCACAGAAGTGCAGTGCAAAGCAGCCAAAAAAGAAAAAAGCTAAAGCTTGCCGCCTCTTTTGAAAAGTTGAAAAGTCACCATTTTCTTTAACTAGGAACTCAAACCAATACACCTAATAATGAGACTCCATTTCACATCAAATTTTCTTTCACCTACTATTTCTCAAGAGTCAACTTTTAAAATATTATGATTCAAATTCGGGTGTCGGGTTTAGGCTACATTTCCGAATCAACTTCTTCAATATTTTGAAATTAGTTCTATTTTTTATATAAAAATTAATTATTTAAAAATAATATGTCATATATATTAACAAAAATAATAGAAAAATAAGTCCATTAATTTTAACTACTAAATTTTAATAATTTTTTAGTTTAGGTATCAAAATTAAATAACATTTTAAATTAGGTACTAGTTAAAAAATCAAATAAAATAATTTATAAATATTACATCACATGCCACTACAATAAAAAAATTAAAAATATATTACATCACAAATATTACATCAATTTATACTATAAAAAAAAAAAATCAATTCCATCATAACTTAACTGTGACTGTCTTGATAAATTAAAAAAGAGAACTCACACTACTAAACTATGTATTATTTTAAGTATAAGTATTGTTTTGACCTCTATTTATACTATATTGTAGTATAATTTCTTTAAAAAAAATTTAATTAAGTCACAACTTAACTGTGACTGTCTCACAACTTAGATGTGATTGTCGTTCAATCACAACTAAATTTAAAGTTGTGAGTGTCGTACAGTCACAACTAAATGTGAAGTTGAGACTACATTAGCAAAATTTTCAAGATAATATAAAAGTTTCAAGGATAATTTTATCAAAACCTTATAAATTTTAACTAACACCCATCATATGTGGGTCAAATAACAAAAATATCAAATGAAAAAAGCTCAAATCAAAAGGACCAATAATTTTGTGACCTAATCAAAAAAACTACATTTAAATTTAGTATTTAGTAGTTCAATTAAAATATTATATGGTTTTTATGTTATATCAAAAAATTATTGAAATTTAGTATTTAATCTTAATTTTTTATAAAAAAATTAATAAAAAAAATCAATTAATTAGAGGTGAGAGGGGCCTGTGTCCCCCTATGTGGCTCCGCCGCTGCATTCCACGTTATATAATCATATCACATCATTAAATTTTTTTCAAAAAAAGTAAATAAATATGATCATACCACATCATTACATTTGGGATAAAGAAAAACACACACACACACACCATAAAATAGTTAAGTTGTATAAATCCTCCAAGCGAACTGGACTTTAAAACTTGTTTATACCGAAAGAGGCATGAAACTGTAGCAAATAACTAGAGCGTACCCAGTCATGAGACTCAATAAAATCTAAATCATCGTTGATGCTAGCCTTTAATTATAGAAAGAAAGGGGGTGAGATTGCAGTTTAATAAAATATGGCAAGAAGTCCAGGAGTAATAAAGTAAAGAATCTTTCCCTTGCACACATGCCGTTAGAACATGATGAATGAATAAAGTTTGACGATGTTGTAAAACAAAGGTTAGTCGGTGGCGACTGTGTGTTGGGAAGTTGATTGGAAATTTTGGACATGTTGATGACGAGACACTGTTTGTTTTACAATTTGCCTTGTAAAGTTGAATCATCTTTTTCCTTACTTGTCTCTGAAACCACTCATAATTCAACACATTTGACAACTTCACCTCATCCGTTATTCTAAAGCATAGACAAATCCAAGCGTGCTGCTTCTTTGCTCTCAATTAAGTTCACGGACCTATGGTTGGACTAAAGTCACTAAACAAATTAAAGGCATTTAGGGAATTCTTACTATTTTGGACCAATTCTTGTATTCAATAGTCAAATATAAACTTTCATCTCTCGCTTGCTTGGGGATTCACCATCTATTTTAATATAGAATATTAATTCACATGCATATTTTTAGAAGGTTATATATAACCGATGAATACAATAGTTTTCTACCTTGTACGCCGGCGTTCGGTGATTGACCATATATATACACATACAAGAATATATGTTCAAACCACCCACCCTATATTTTCTGTGTTGCTATTCTGCATACGTCCAAAATATCACTGCCTAGGGTTTTAGAATTGAACATAAGTTTAGGGTTCAATATTTAGAGTTTATATTGGTGAAAGATAATTAAAGAGAAACCTAACTAAAACAAAGTAATTTTGGATATATATGGCAAAAAAAAAAAAAAAAAGAAGCTCTGTTTATGTTATTTTGTGAATGATATTATATTTATATTAAAAAGTTACATTGTTTGATGATTTTATTTAATTATTTTTCCGATCAATTCTAATTAAAGGATTTGTCGGTAATGCGGACACTGTAGTCCATATGTATAGTGTTTTCCCAATTGAATTTTGTAAGGGTACATCTGGGTAGTTGTAGGGTGTAGTTTCCTACCTTTAAAATTTTAAATAGTGAGTATATTTGGTGCAATGTGTGTAGGAAGTTTACACGGAAGCTTGCCCTTTTGGGATCCACATTAAACCATGCATTCATTGCCAATTTGTTAGGTCTATCTGTGTATTTACGTTCTGAAAATGCCCCTGGCATGTCATTTTTCACTTATTCATGACTGGCTTAGTAGTACTGAGAAGATGATTAATGGTCTTTCTTGGCATGGAAGGCATCAATTAATGGGTTTTTCAGTGCCCTCTGATGGCTCTTCATGAATGTGCAAAGACTGACACAAATATAATTTTTTGAATTTTGTTCATTTCATCATCCAGAAATTTAGAAAATTCTTATAAAGACTGAGAGGTCCCAATAACACGGAGTCATGGAGCCACAACTTGGAAAGGGATGTGTGATGGGCAATTCACACAACAACTTTCTCTGCTCAAATGAGTTATAATTAATTAATTCACTTGCTTAAACAGGGTCATAGCATGGAAAATTACTTGTCGGACAAATTTGAGAAATGGGCCAGACCCAATTGACCCAGTTGGTAAACAATGTTGCCCCCTTCTTCTCCAAAGACTCTGAAAACTGAAAAGTCTGAAAATTTTGGTTTCAGGTTTCATAATTAACCACATGTTCATGAGACCTTCATGTACCTTTTCAAGGACAAAGTGAAGTAGCTTGGTTTGGACTTTGTCCAAAATAGGGTGTGGATGGTCTCAATTTGGCGTAAACTACCAATCAATTAGTGGGTATTAGCTTAATTCTACTTTTATCTTTTGGGTTTAAAATGACATTGATGAATCGTATTGGGCATATACTCTATCCACCAACAAATAAGTTAAGAGAAATTATTTTTTATAATCGATATATTATCATATGATATAATTAATTTATGTGTTAAAATATAGATGGATGTTATTAATACTAAATCTTACAAATATAAATATGTCGTCCAACAATACTTGTATAAGTTGAATTGGTTACATTATGTGGGATCGATTACACCTAATAATTTTTCATAAAATAGTTATAGATCTATTTTTTAAGAAAGAAAAAAAAATAGTTTAATTGAATTTTTTGTATATGAGAGATGAAGATTTTAATTAGAGAAATATTGCTAAACTAATAATTAGTTTGTAACTTAATATATTATATATTAAAAAAATATTTTGTTATCAAATAATTTAAGTGAATTCTTATTTGAATAATTGATGGTTGAACATTAAAATGTATATTGTAAACTAAGAATTGAACAGCATAGAGGGAATATTGTGTGGCAAAACATTATGAGTTATTCATATTTTTTTCTGAATACGTTAGCCATTATTATAGTACCGATGCATAGTACTGACAAGAAAAAATATATACTCCCAACGTGAAGCCTGAGCACTGTAAGAGTTGTTTGTCACCCACTTACCCCTTTTTATCTCTGTTTTCTGTTCTTTTCTTTCTTCTTTTATTTCTGGCATTCTGGGAACATGTGCAGATCTCTTTAGTAAACTGTCAAATTTCTCCTCTTGTTTTATTTTTATCAACTGTCCCAATTCATTCTGCATATGATTCCCTTTCTACTTCAGTAATTTGAAAAAGACTTTTGTGATAAAAAAAAAAAATACAATTGAGACAAATAGTAGTAGCGGATGAGCTGATGACTGTTAATATTAAGTAATCTTGGAAATAATTTCCATTTATGTTAATTTCAAAATATTATATCTTAAACAACTTTCTTCATTTTCATTCCTTACATTTTCATGCATAAGAAAATAAGGAAAATTTGACCCCAAAAAAAAAAAGGAAAAAAATTGACAATTCATCATTTGTTTTTTTCTTAATGGCAGTTATTGTTGCCTAAATCAACAATAATGAGAGAGTCCAATGAACATGTCAATGCCTATAAATATTTGACAGGTTATATTCATGCTATCCTTCAATTAACGAAAGAGTAATGCTACATTAATCAAAATAAATCTCAAAATTTCGGAAATCATTTAATGTGGTAGTGCTTTATTTGTTCTAGATTAGAACTCATTTTGAATTTCATTTCTTGCTAACAACTATGATACTACCATATCCGAAGGTGGAGGAGGGTAGAAATTTGTCTCGCGACCTCTATCCCTTTGCCTTTCTGCTTACGCTTTGCTTGGCCATCGTTCATGACTTGTATTGTAGTCTTTCTAATGCTAATGTCTGTTGTTATATGCCATATCTTTTGTGACATGTGATTCTATCATTGTTTTCTTTTAACATTCCAAAATTAGTAAAATGATTTTATTTTTCTGTATTTTATTTTATAACTAGACAAAATCGATGACTTACACTTTTAGTAGATGAACCAATTATATTTATGTTCATAAAAACTTGACCTACTCTGTTTAAATTTATACCTTGTCTCATTCTCATCATTTTACCATACATCATAGGATTGCTTTTTTTTTTTTTTTTCCTTTGGATTGGGTGTTTAGCACTTTTTGCCAAGTGAAGTCTATAAAATGTTTGAGAAATGAATTAAATCGCATAATAAGGAGAAATTATTGTGTGTGACCGTAACATCACATGACATAATGATGTGATGTTATCAATCTACTTAAATTATAACATAAATTTTAAAAATTTTAAAAAATATCATTAATCATATACGTATTATTATTTAAATAAATTTATAATTTAATATTATTATATCAAATGATATTACAATGACAAGTAATAATTTTTCACTCAAAAGATACTTAAAATGAAGCATGGCATGTCCAAGTCCAAGTCCCCGTACCGGCCTACCCCTTTTAAAAGATGCCAATGTTCTTGGACAGCCTTTAACGCAATAAAAAAGTTATTCTTAACCAAATATCTTCCTGAATTTCTGTCTTTTTTTACATGGTGATCGAAAACCATGAGGCATTTATGGGCCACACACACAACACAGCCATACCCATGTTATTCAACCAATATTAATATTCATCCCACACTTTATTTGTTTGTGTTTTTCATCCAACCCCGTTACCAAATACTAACTGCTTATAATTTTGTTGGTTGCATCTGTCTTGATAAAAATGTGGGACTTGTTTGAATTGATATTTCCTGGACTAGTAGTTGTCACTCAGAAAAGAAACAGTTTTCTTTCTCTTCTCATGATCATTAGACAACAATCACATTTAACACCAATTGGGTCTGTTTTGGTAATTAAGAGTACAATCTTGGTCCTTTTATTGGCCACACACCTTAATTACGATTGGTAGAGGCCAAATTAGGTGGGCATGGAGTACTCTCCACAGCTGGCCTTCAAAATCAAAGGCTTGGTGAAGAATTGGCACATGTTGATGTTTCTGGGGCAACATTTGGCCAAGGCCACCGCTTGAAACCAAAGGTCAAGTAATTTTGTTGGTTTTTCTTTTCAGTAATTCTAGAGTCACAAAATCTCTTCAGAAAATAAATAAAATCAAAAGTAAATTTAAATTTGAATAAATGAGATATCATATCTATCTCATTGAATTTAATATTTTCTTAAAAATTAAAAATTATGAATTCATGAATATAATCTATACGCCTAATAATAGATATGAATCAAAATTAAAAGATCTACTTACTCATTTGTCGGACATTTTTGAATTTGTAATGTACGACTAACATTAAAAGATAACACAGAGATTTGAATAAATTTTTGCATTATTTGATAGAACAAAATTTTGATAAACAAATTTAATGAATATTGACGTAGCTTTTGCTTATTGGTGACTCACACTCACACAGTTAATGGGTGCACGCAGAGAGATTTTTGCGTGTGTGTGCGTGTATGTACGGTGTATAGTGGCAGGGTTCACGCATCATTGCCTGCTGCTCTGGGCCTCTGGCTTATAAATAATAAGCGGTGTCCTTAACCTCATTGCCTGCAGCAGCCAGCCACCCCCTCCTCGTCTTGTCCGCTTCTGAGCAGTGGATACAAAGAAGATTTGGAACCAATGGCTACTTCTTCATTGAAGGAATCAACTTTAGCTTCAATGGAGGGTGAGAAAAAGACCATGAATGGTGTTAATGCTAATGGGATCCACAACCCAGAAGCAGAAGCAGCAGATTTCGACCCAAGTGCTCCTCCTCCATTCAAGATAGCTGAGATCCGAGCAGCCATTCCCAAACACTGCTGGGTCAAGAACCCATGGAGGTCCTTGAGTTATGTTTTCAGGGACGTCTTTGTGGTCTTTGCAATGGCTGCTGCAGCCGTTCACTTCAACAATTTGTATGTCTGGCCATTTTACTGGGCTGCTCAAGGGACAATGTTCTGGGCTCTCTTTGTTCTTGGACATGATTGGTAACCACTCAAACTCACTCAGTTTGTTCTACATTTTTCGTGCATCTGCTTCCTGTTTAATTGGCAAAGATTAGAGCTTTGAGTACAAGAGCATATGTACATATATTCTCTGTTTCTAAATTCTAATGCGACTGGCTTTGGGTTGGACAGTGGCCATGGAAGCTTTTCAGACAGTCGCACGCTGAATAGTGTTGTGGGTCATATACTGCATTCTGCAATTCTTGTACCTTATAATGGATGGTGGGTTCCTCATAGCTTCTTCACTTGAAATGATTTTTGGCCTATCTTCAGCTCTAGTCCTTGAAAATGTTGTTGATATGTGATTGGTTTTACAGGAGAATTAGCCACAGAACTCACCACCAGAACCATGGACATGTTGAGAATGATGAGTCCTGGGTTCCTGTACGTGCTTCTCTGAACTCACACTGCTTTTTTCTTTCATTTATTTTTCAGTAAATTTATTAGTCACAATGTTCTTGCTTTTCAAAAACATTAAATTTATATACAATCAGTGATACATTGCTGTTGTTTTAATTAATTAATCTTCAATTAGTAGTTATAACCTGTCTGTCTTTTGCTGTCTTTGTTAGCTGACTGAGAAGGTGTATTCAAGATTGGATGAAAGCACAAGAAAATTCAGATTCAGAGTGCCTTACCCCATCTTTGCATATCCTTTCTATCTGGTGAGAAACCCCATTTTTATTGAGCATATGTCTGGGTTCAAAATTGTGCCTTTGTGATGGTTCTTGAAGCTAAATTTTTCCCCTTTTCTGCTGGGTTGTCTTTCAGTGGACTAGAAGTCCAGGAAAGGAAGGTTCCCATTTCAACCCTTACAGTGACTTGTTTTCCCCAAATGAAAGGAAAGATGTGGTAACTTCAACTGTTTGTTGGACTTTGATGGTTTCCCTGCTCATCTATATGTCCTTTGTAGTAGGTCCTCTCCAAGTCCTAAAGCTCTATGGTGTCCCTTACTGGGTGAGTTTCAATTTCTCTTGATGATAATTACAGTAACTGCAGCCAGTTTGTGTTTCCTAATTTTCATAGACTTCTCATTGCAGATTTTCATAATGTGGTTGGATTTGGTCACATATTTGCATCACCATGGTCATGACGAGCAGAAACTTCCTTGGTACCGTGGCAAGGTAGTGATAATATATTGACTCAACTATACTGGTGGTTGTTGACATAAATGCTGCAAGTGAAGAATAACACTAGTCATTGGAGATTTTACCAAAAGGGTTTGGAGTTATCTAATGTGTGGTGTCAGACATGGCCAGTAGTCTGACATGTTAGGTTGTCAACCTGTTAATCTGAACCATTGATTAGACAAATACCGAGCTTAATGTGTAGTGTTAGATAACATGACAGATATATAGCAAGAGAACACTACTCATTGTTAATCGTTCTTTTCACTCATGGTTTTGTTTTGCAGGAATGGAGTTATCTACGAGGAGGCCTTACAACTGTTGATCGCGATTATGGATGGATTAATAACGTCCACCATGACATTGGCACCCATGTCATACATCATCTCTTCCCTCAAATCCCACACTATCACCTTGTGGAAGCTGTAAGTGTTCTCCCTCACCTAATCACTTAATGATCTGTTTCGCCATCTACAACTGCAATGTATTTGGAGTACTACTTGATGATTCTAATGGCGGCATTTTCACATACTTGTGTTGCAGACCAAGGCAGCCAAACATGTCCTGGGGAAGTATTACCGGGAGCCGAAAAAATCTGGACCATTTCCATTTCACGTGATCAATAATCTAGTGGCAAGTCTGAGGCAGGACCACTATGTTAGTGACACTGGAGACATTGTATACTATCAGACTGACCCCAAGCTCTGCAAAAGTTCTAAGAGCAAGTCTAGTTAATTTTTCATTTTTTTAGCTCAATTGAAATGGCAGATATGAATTGTTTTCTGTATTGCATCATCTGCTCAAAACCTTGAAAGGGATAGTTGTATCTGATGATTTGTTAGCTTCTAGCAAATAAGCGATGTTTTTGTCAATTTTTTTTAATGTTTTATTTTAGCTCCTTAGTTTATGACAATGGAAATCTAAAGAGTAGGTGAGTGGCTAGGTAATACAATTCAGTCTTTAAATTACAGTGTATTGTGTATGGAGTAATTCATATTTGTGAACTCATGAAAATTCATATTTGTGAACTCAATCGCCATGGACATGTTGAGAATGATGAGTTTGGATTTCAAACCCTTTATATGGAGTAATTCCATTAAGAAGCCCAAGATAGGTTGAAGTGGGCTTTGTATGAGAATCAGCACCTAAATTCTCACCCACAAAAAATTCAGGAAGCCCACACCCCAATTCCAATATTTTTTTCAATTCAATATTTTGTCGAATTAATTACACTTACACCACATGATGTTTTAAAACTGTTACATATAACCCCTTATAGTAAGACGAAAATGATGAGAAATTATGCAAAAAAACATGCTAAGGGATTAAATAGCCTAATAAAATTATTCAAGGTGTAAGGTCTAACCTGAACACAAATATTTTTTTTTTCTTATAGGGGGTTATATGTAACAGTTTTAAAATCTCAGGGGGTGTATGTGTAATTATTAAAATCTCATGGGGTGTATGTGAAAAGACGATAAACCTCAGAGGGTGTAAGTGTAATTAACTCATATTTTGTCATATGGTTTTGTCATTTGTGCTTGGTGTAGGTAACAATTCAAAATAGGATCGGGTATTTTCTTGGAACAATAGTATATGCCATTTACATAAATCCAAGCAAAACAATCCAACGATATTTCAAATGGACTACTGAAAGACAAAAGAAGACAACATGAACCACGATCACACAAAAAGAATGAAGAAATATAGACTAGTTAACTATACGTCTAACCAATGGCCAAAAATAAAAAACTACACGTCTAACGTTTCTTATTATAAACTAAAAATATCATTTATTTGGTGTTGTTCTAGCGGCAGCTAATCAGCTATGAACCATACTAAACTTACACATAAAAAAAGTAGAATTTGTGAGAAAAAAAAAAATTTCGACCAAAAAAAAGAGAAAAAAAAGTCTGATTGGAATTAGTTAAAGAAATGAAATAGTACTAGAGTAGAAAATAAATTTTTTAATTGATTATATGATGTTTTTATTATTATTTTATTTGAAAGAGGGTGATCAAACTTAAGTGCATGAAGGGTAAATCTACAGCCCTTTCTGTTACCCCAACAACTGCATATGATCTTTTATCATTTGAATCCTAGAATAATTTTAGAGAGAACTCGGGTCTCTCTAGGTTAGCAGGTTTGAGAGTCAGCCGCCGCCAACCCCCCATTTCCTCCCCACGCCCCCCTCCCCTCTCCCCTGTCATCCCCACCTCCCCTGCCTTCCCCTAGCCATCACTTCACTGCCCCCTGCCATCTCCCCTTCCCTTGCCTACCTCCACCACCTCCCTCTTTTGTCGTCGCTGCACCATCCCCCCAGCCCCTCACACGCCGACCATCTAGCCCGACCCACCCTCTCACACACCAACCCACCTCTTCACCTAGCCTGAATCACCCCTTACCCAGCCCCCCACACGCCGACCCACCCTCTCACCCGGCCAGCCCCCACACCCACCTCCCTCTGTTTCTCCAGTTTTCCCACTTCTCTCTTTCTGAGAGATTTTTCCTTCTCTATGGAGTTTTCTCACCCTCTTTGTGGTGATTGTTCCACCCCTTTGTTGTGGCTGGTTTGGAGCTCGATGCGCAGATCTGGAGGTTTTTCCTCCCCAAGTATTGGGCGGTTGCTACTTTTGTCGGTCCCTACCTCCCGGTCCGTCACCTTCGTCAGACTTCTCGGACTTTTGGCGATGGTGATTGGATAGTGGATGCTAACGCGATTTAGTTGCTATTTCAATGGAAGATGTGCGCTTCGGCACAGGTGTTCGCACCTCCATCTTCCTCGGTTCTCTTTTGTTCTTTGGTGCCTCACTGGCTCCTCTTGGTGGTTGTAGGTTCTGTTCGATGCTGATGTAATGAAATATTGGAGTTTGTGTGGGCTTCTCTGCTCCTTCGATTGTCTTTTCTTGCCACGGCTGTTTAGTTTTATCTGTTTTAGAAGTTTTCAGTTTTTGTATTTTGCTTTATCTTATGGGTTTTTTTCAAATTTGGTACCTGAACTATTACCCGTGTCCCAATTAAGTACCTGAACTTTTATTTGTCCCTATTAGGTACCTGAACTTTTATTTTGTACTAATGTAGTACATAAATTGATTTCCGTTAAAGAAATGGACGGAAGCTGTGAAATCCAAGGGTTTTTTAGTCAATTCAAGTGAGATTGTTTACCCATCATCTCTATTCCCCAGCCTGTCCTTTTCCCCACCATTGTCATCTTCTCTCCTGCGTTAATTGGCATAAGTGGGCATGACCTTCACACAAAGTTTTCCTACAACCACCAAAGCCTCACCCAACCCAACTGAAACCAAGAAATCAAGCAAAACATGGCAATGGCATTGGCGCTTCGCAGGCTTTCCTCTTCTGGGGACAAACCCATTCGACCTCTCTTCAATGCCACCTCTCTTTATTACATGGTTCTCTTTTTATATTCATTTCTTTTGTTGGGTTCTGTTCTGTCATTGAATGCCTGATCATATTTAACCACTTTTCCCACTTTTCTCTGTCACTTTTACAGTCATCTTTGCCTAATGAAGCTGTGTACGAGAAGGAGAAGTCCGGTGTCACAGTAAGCTCCTAATCCTATATATCCTGTTATCTATCTGACTTGGTTTTTCGTTTTATGTTTTTGTTTGTTGCTGTGTTTTGCTTCTAAGTACTGAAATATAAACTTTTTATTGGCTTACAGTGGCCTAATGCCAATTAACGCAGGAGAGAAGATGACAATGGTGAGGAAAAGGACAGGCTGGGGAATAGAGATGATGGGTAAACAATCTCACTTGAATTGACTAAAAAATCCTTGGATTTCACAGCTTCCGTCCATTTCTTTAACGGAAATCAATTTAGGTACTACATTAGTACAAAATAAAAGTTCAGGTACCTAATAGGGACAAATAAAAGTTCAGGTACTTAATTGGGACACGGGTAATAGTTCAGGTACCAAATTTGAAAAAAACCCTTATCTTATTTTGTCCTGTTTTCATATCCTCTCTTTCTGAGTTGGATTTGACTGGATCCTGTATTTTTCTTTGGGGTTTTCTCTGCAATGAAAGTATCATTTCGACCAAAAAAAAAAAATCCTAGAATAATTTTAGCAATAGTTATAAAATAATTGGTGTAGTGAAAGTTTTCAATTACTCATGACCATTAAATGTGAACATATTCTCAAAAAATATAAGAGGCATCACATGTGCACTACTTCCAAGGGCGGAAACATAAATTTTGCGAATGGGGGCTAGCTAATATTACATTGAAGATAAATGACTATGTTTTGCCTCTAGGTACAATTATATTATAATCATCATAATAATGAAGATCTAAATAAAATTTTATAACAGAATGACTAGTGTGAGAAACTAATTATGAGACATTGTTTCGTAAGAGTTCTTAGATAAATTCAATGGCACATATTTAACATCACCTATATCCATTTTATTACCCAATAATCTGTTTTAAATTACTAACCTTTAAGAAAAAAATAATCACTCAAACCATATGATTGTTTTTTATTTATGTTGCAACCCAAATATATATATATATATATATACAAAAATGTTCTAAAAGTAACCAGTTAGCAAGTTAATACAAAGCTAACTACCATGTTGGGTCCACCACACAATGTAATCTCAAAATCTGAACCGTTTATTTTTTAGGTCTTACTTTTAAAGATTATCTCTGTAAAAAAATCTCAAAAATCGAAAGTTATTTAGCCATTTGATTGTAATAACAACTATTTATATGTTTTTATATAAAAAAAAATGATTGTCTATTTATTTGATCACAATTATATAACTAAATGATTTCTAATTTAATTAATTTTTTGCAATGATGATCTTTGAAGTATGGCCTAAAAAATAAACGGTTCGGATTATGAGATTAGTTATGTGGTGAGCTCAAAAGTTGGTTAACTTCTTATTAATTTGCTAACCAATTAGTTTTAGAGCATTCTTCTATATATGTATATATATATATATATCAAGAATGCTCTAAAACTAACTAGTTAGTAAGTTAATACAAAACTAACTACCATGTTGGGCCCACTGCACAATGTAATCTCAAAATCCAAACCGTTTATTTTTTAGGCCCTACTTCAAAGATCATTCCTGTAAAAGATCTCCAAAATCTGAAGTCATTTAGCCATTTGATTATAATAACAACTATTTTTATGTTTTTATCGAAAATACTGATCGTCTATTTATTTGATCTCAATTAGATGACTACATGATTTTTAATTTAGTTGATTTTTTGCAATGATGATTTTTGAAGTAGGGCTTAAATTATTGATAGTTCGGATTATGAGATTAGTTATGTGGTTGGCCCAAAAACATAGTTAGCTTCGTATTAACTTGCTAACTGGTTAGCTTTAGAGCACTCCTCATATATATATATATAGCCTACCTAACTAAGAGTTAGCTCAAGCTATTGAGTTTTAGCCCATTTTTTTCAATGAAATATTAATTTGAATAAGAAAGGACTGAAAAATTAGGCAAAGAATAAGTAGATTGAGCTAACTAACTCTTAATTGGGTAGGCTATATATGTACTTTCAGGCTACAAGCCTACAAACATAGAGAATAAGATGTTTTTTCCAAAAAACCTACCTTGATACAACTCATGGTAGCCTTAACCTAGTTCCACCCGTAACTACTTCTTCTTTAATAGACGTGTTGAATGAGAAAGATCATTAGTCGTTGGGACTTGAAAGAGGGCAGATAAAGTGTTTTTTTTTTTTTTTTCCAAGATAGAGAGATAAAATAGGAAGAGGAATGCTATCTACCTTCCCTAATCTCCATTCTCCTTTATTATTCTCATTCCGCAATATAAATTCATGATCAAAACCGTTTATTTTTTAAATCTAACTATGAAGATCATTTCTGCAAAAAATCAACCAAATCGATAATCGTTTGGTTATGTAATTATGATCAAATAAACAGACGATTTTGATAACAATTTGATTTATCGTTTGTTTATTTGATAATGATTACATAATCAAATGATTTTCGATTTAATTAAATTTTTACAGAGATGATCTTCAAAAAATTATAAAAAAAAAAGAACGGATTTTATCATAAAAATACACTATGAAAATAAAATAATAAAGAAAAAGGTCAATGGAAAAAATAAATTAAAGAAAATGAATAGCATTCTTTGAATAGGAATGATACGAATATGAGCTTCCTCTTATTAATTAAGAGGACAGATATGAGATTTTATTAGAATTACACAAGGGACATATAGAAAAAGGAAGATAGAAGATCTGAAAAGTTTGATTGGAAATTAATTAGACTGGGACCTTTCGTCTCTTAATTCATAAAGCATACATTTCGAACTTAGAAATACACAAAAAGTGGGTCATTTCATCTTATCATTATTGGATGTACCAAGTTACCAACTATCAAGAAATCCATTGGTTTGGTCAATTCTTAATAAATTTATAGATTCATCAAATTTCCATACACAAGTTCTCTAGGAGCCTAAATTATTATAAATTGCCAAAACTCCTTGTCACCCACATGTACATGTATGTATGTCACAGTGTCAGAAATTTTGTAAGTTTTTTTCTCTTTTATTTCCTCTGTATTGTTCTTCTTTGAATTTTTGAAAGATATAATATTAATGTTTTAATTTGGGGTACTAATATTTTCTGGTTTACAGAGAAATTAATATTGGCAAGTAACTATGGAAGATGATTTTGACCCAAGTGCTCCTCCACCATTTAGAATAGCAGAGATCAGAGATACCATTCCGAAACACTGCTGGGTCAAGAATCCATGGAGGTCCTTGAGCTATGTTTTCTGGGATATCATTGTGATTTTTGCTTTTGCTGCCACAGCCAAGTACTCTGACACTTGGTATGTTTGGCCATTCTATTGGGTTGCCCAAGGGACCATGTTCTGGGCTATCTTTGTTCTTGGACATGACTGTGGCCATGGAAGCTTTTCAGACAGTCGCAGGCTCAATAATTTTGTGGGGCATATTTTGCATTCTGCAATTCTTGTACCTTATCATGGATGGTGGGTTGCATTCTGCTATGGGATGATGTTTTCTTATCATATCTCACATTTAGACTTTATCTAACTATATCGTCTAAATTGATAATCCTACAACATATATTATATGTCAGATTAATACGTATAATATATTACTATATTTGTTAGATTGTCAATTCATACTATGTTTATATAAGATTTTACGGAACTAATTAATTATTTGAATTGATAGTCTGGCAACATGTATAACATATCAGCCTATTTGAAAAGAAAAAAAATCTCTCTTTTCTTAAATGTAAGCTTCAGCATAAACTAACATTGATAATTGTTAACATCACATTATATGTGAATCCTACAGGAGAATTAGCCATAGAACTCACCATCAGAACCATGGACATGTGGAGAAAGATGAGTCCTGGGTTCCAGTAAGTGCTTAATTCTCTTGGTCTTTTTAGTTCTCTTGCTTTGCATTGGTATTTGATCAATTTTCCTTGTGTTTGTTATTTGGTTTAGATGACTGAGAGTTTGTATAAAAGCTTGGACAATAGCACCAGAACCCTGAGATTCAAAGTGCCTTTTCCATTCTTTGCTTACCCTGTTTATCTGGTAAGACTTGTAAACTTAGTGAATTAGTTGGACTGTTTCATCAGCTTCTAATTGTTTCAAGCTGCCAAATTTTGCTATTGTGTTTGGTTACTCAGTGGTATAGAAGTCCAGGCAAAGAAGGGTCTCACTTCCACCCTGGGAGTGACCTATTTGCCCCCAGTGAGCGATATGATGTTATAACCTCTACTGTTTGTTGGACTATAATGGCTGCTCTGCTTCTCCACTTATCTATTCTGATAGGTCCTATTCAAATGATCAAGTTCTATTTTGTTCCTTATTGGGTGAGTTCGATCAATTCTTCTTGTTTAATAAGTACCATGATATCCAAACATTTTTTTTTGTTACATGTATTTATGTCTTTGATCATGTACTAATTAATCTTACAGATTTTTGTAATGTGGTTGGATATTGTCACATACTTGCATCACCATGGCTATGAGAAAAAACTCCCTTGGTACCGAGGCAAGGTAATTATATTTTTGTCTATGCATATTACAAAAAAAATATAATTACATGGTAGTTTGAAATAACGTTATTTTGAATATAATCACCATATGATCCACACAAAAGATAAAAACAAAGAATTATAACTTGATTTCTTTTATATTGTAGGAATGGAGTTACTTACGAGGAGGGCTTACAACCGTTGATCGCGATTATGGGCTATTCAATAAAATCCACCATGATATTGGGACCCATGTTATACATCATCTATTCCCTCAAATCCCACACTATCACCTAGAGGAAGCAGTATGTTCTCCATTACTTGAACACATAATTAAATTAATTTTGGTCAATATTTGGTTAAACTATTAATTAATAATTAATATTGATGCATGCATGCATACTAATTTTGCAGACCAAGGCAGCTAAGCCAATACTTGGGAAATACTATCGGGAGCCGAAAAAATCTGCGCCAATTCCATTTCATTTGTTGAAAATCTTAAGCACAAGTACCGGTGAAGATCACTATGTCAGTGACTCTGGAGACATCGTTTTCTATCAGACCGATCCTCAGTTTAGTAGATTCTCTAAGAATAAGTCTAATTAAATTTTCTTTTGGAGCTAAATTGTGAAGTAATGAAGTTAGTTTTTTTGTTTGTTGTTCAGTATCTAAATTTGCAAGGAGTGAATTATGAAAAGTCATTTAGTACTAATTAATTGAGGTTATGAATCAATTTGCTTATATGAGTGTATCAATATATCATTCTATTTCTATGGGAGAAAAAGTGAACTCATCACATTTAAAGGTCTAATGCAAGTGTGGTTTATGACATACCACGTTTTAGTCTTGTAGATAGAGATTGAGCATCAAATTTTTTGTTTGGTGAGGTGGGGCCAAGGCCCAAAAAGGGTAGAAATCAAATACTCTAATAATGTAGAGGTAAGCCTCATCTTTTGAATTTTTGAAAATCATCTCCTTGCTGGTTCTGTACTGTAGCTTCAATCCCAAACCATAGGAGTGGCTACAATGAAATTGCTTCAATCCCAGGCGTCACGAGCTGAATGATGTAATTTTAGCAAATATCAAATAGTGGGTAAAGTTTTAACCAAAAAGGAAAAGTCCATGAGGTTGACACATGACAGCAAAGGTGGTCGGAGGGGAACACTACATTAACCATCCGGCCCAAGACTGCCATGCTAAGTTTGAACTTTGAAAGGTCAGCATCTTGGCTACAAAACCCAGAAAATAATTTACCCAAATTGGGCCTCTGGCCAACGCACATCCTCCTCATGTCTCAGGCCCAAATGGTAAATACAGAACAACACTGCAGAAGAATATGTAGACCAACCACCCAACAAGTCTTTCACACATTTGCTTGAGCAACAGTGTGAATACAAATTGACTTTACAGCGCGCGTGGAAACATATTCCTGAACCAACCCACATTCAAATGCAGAGCCCGCCAGTTTCAGTTTTACTCTGCCCTTTACCACTTTTCCAGTTTGCTACTACAAAACAAATTTGAATCTCTCTTTTTCTTTTCTGCCACTGCTTGCTTTTTTCTTGTCCACCACCGTTTCTTCTCGCTTTTCCAACTTGAAAGTTGAAACTGAAACCCCACTAAACCCAACTCACTCACTGTGTTTCTTTCTTTCACAACCCTTTGCCAATTGCATGCCAATTTCAATTTACAACATGAAGTTCATCTCTTCTTCTCCTTCTTTTTCTTCATGTTCATCATCATCCACCACCACTGCTTTTGATGCCACTGTGTGCAATTCAAAAAGTGCCACTGCTGGGTGTCTTGCTGGCATTTTGCGCAGAATTCTCTGCTATGGTAGCTTGCCTACATACCCATCTGATCACATCACAGAAGAAACCAATTCTTATTCTGTGGAGTGTTTCAAGGACCAAGATTTCAAGTCTAATGAGAAAACAGAGACCTCTGCCACTCCTGGATTAGTGGTAAGGCTGATGGGGTTGGACTCAATTCCAAATTCAACCCCAAATTCAATTTCACGCAGCAAATCCATGAATTCCTTGGACCGGTTTTCGGGAGGTGACTCAATGCAGCAGGCACATGAGCATCGCAGGGTCAAGTCCACGATGTCGTTTAGAGAGATCCCAAGTACCTTTCTTGAGCTAGAAAATGAGGAATTCTTTGTTCTCCGCTTTGAGAATGGGAGTAAAAGCAAGGAAACCAGACCAAAAGTGAGGAAACCTAAAATGGGTTACAGAGAAGTGAAGCAGAAAAGAGCTGGAAAGAGCAAAAACAATGAAAACAGAACAGAAAGAGAGCCCGATAAGAAAACGAACGAAGTCCAAGAAGCAAAGTGCAAAAGGGTTTTGAAAGATTTGAATGGGAGGGAGATGCTGAGAAGTAGAACCTCTCATAAGCCCACTAGCAAAGATTCAAATAGTACTCCAATTCCTACAAAGGCATCCAACAGGAAGAAGACCATCTGTGATGTGCTTAAGAATGCAGCACCTGCAGAGTGCACCTCAGAAGATTTAAGCCCAGTTTCTGTTCTTGATTGTGATCAATTCCTTATTGATTCCCAGGTTCTCACATCAGGTTTGTCCCCTCAATTTTGTACACCACTAGCTTTCAACCTTAAGCTTGAAATGGTTGTTTCATTCAATTTCAAATTATAGTATGATTTTAACTTTAGTATTGTACACCAGATGAAGATTCAGGCTTAGTCAGTTCATATAAAGGCAATGGTTTAACCTGTGATGCAAGAAAAACAAAGACAATAGAAGGCAAATATTTTGGGTCAAGGAAGAGAGAGTGTCATAGTGCAGAGTATTTTGAGATGTGGGGTGAAATTTATAGGCTGACTGAAGCAGAATTGGTTGGATCAAATTGGACCATACACAGAGGCATGTGGAACTATGAAGGTTCCGCAGGCATTGGTGCAGACTTTGAGTCACAAATTCTTGATCAATTATTGGAGGAGCTGGTAGATGAATTTGCTGACTTTCCCATGAAAATTCAAAACCTGTAAGATTACAAACTTTGTAAATTTGGCATTATAATAATTAAATCAACTAACACAGTATTGTACCACCTATTTTACTGTACCAAGTACAGGCCAAGATAAGTCGCTGTAACTACAGCTCTTTTCATTTGTAACTTTACATTATAACGTGATTCAAAAATCTGCACAATAGCTTAATGCTGACTTTGCTGCTGAGCTTAATTGTATTATATATATTAGCTATTAGCACTCTGTCATCAAAAGGGTTCGAGTTCAAACTTCAAGCCAATGGCGTCTCCTTTTCAGGATATTTTAATCAAGTTGTTGACAGAGTCCTGATTGAAAGTCATAGTAAAGCTATGTCAAAAAACAAACCCCCAGCAAAAAAGCACTAGTTCCCATTCTTGCCGCTCAACTTTGCTTTCATGCATATAATTTTAAATTGCATATTCAACATTCAAAATTGATAGCATATTGGTATATTAGTATTACTAATTATTGTGTCATTTGCAGACTTGCTATTATAATAATATAATAGTCAAGCTATTCATGCAACAAACTTCCAGTTGAAATGCATGGTCAAGTTATCAGATAATTTCATGGCAAAAAAAAAAAAAAAAGTTTCTCAGATAATTTGTACCGCCCAATAATAATAGTCATCAAAACTTTTTCCAAATTTTAGTTACCAAATTGTATAGTTGGATGGGCGCAACAGTCATGGATGGTCCAGGACGAAGATTCAATATGTTTTCATTGGGTGAACTGAAGGATATCAAATTATTCAGAGGTAGTGTTGAATGTTGATACTTGTGGGCCAATACATCTCTGGCTGTTGGGACAAAACCCACTATTTTTTCTTTTCGTAGTGCTCATGCCACTAACAATTACCCAAGGAGAATGAAAGACAAAAAAAAAAGTAGAGCTAGTAGGTCTGCCTTTTTCTGTTTGTGCTCAACAAATATTACCTATTGGGAACATGGATGATAGAACCAATGAAATTCACCTTTGGAAAGCCGAAAGTAATATGCATATTAAAAAAAAAAAAAAAAGATAATAATCCCATAACAGTATCCAGAGATGGAAAAACGTACAAGAAAAATGAAGTAAAAAAGGTTTAAAGCTGGGTGCTGTTGGACTGCACAAGATGAGGTGAAAATCTATTTCCACTTGGTTCCAACTAGAAATTGTAGATGAGAACTCTGAAGTTCTAAAGCAATCTAAACTGAGCAGAGTCATCAAGACATCAGAAATAGAGTAACAAATTTTCATGACTAGTAAAAGTATACAATAGAATCAGCATGAGAACATAAAGTTGGCCAAACTGATACGAACATTACAGATTTTTGATTAATGCATCAGTGTAACAGCTGATTATACATATAATGTATACAACCGACCAATAATATCTAAATTAATTTAATAATTAACGATACAATTGGTGAAAGGCTATCTCAAGTCCAGCATCTTTCTGCTTGAGATTCAAAGAAAACTAAAATGAGGACAGAAAAATTAAAAGTAAACAGTGTGAGCAGAACTTGCATCCTGCACGACTTATCTTTTTTCTCCCTCGGGGTATTTTCCCCCTTCTCCAGTTCTTTCAACCTAAATATGATGAATACAATAAAAATTTAAAAAATGGCAAGAACAAATATAGTTAAAGGTTAACAAAGGAGCAACTGTGGGGATTGAATTCAGATTAAGCCACCATTTGCTCCTGCTCCAAGTACAACTGCTCCACCCAAGCAGGAAGCATCTCCAAAACTCCATTGTTAAGGTGACACTGCTGCTGCTGCTGCTGGTCCTCAAAACCAAATGGCCCAGCATTCAAAGGTGGTGGTGGATCTTTGACAATAGATTGAACCCAAGATACATCAGGCTCATCAACACTTGCTGGCCTTGGGGCTGAAGTATTTGAAAAACTGCTCCCACTGCTTCGGAATCCAAAAGAAGCAGATTTCCTCAGCTTGTTCAGCTCTTCCCCCTGGATACCCCAGTCTAACTTTCCATCAGGAGATCCCCAATTTGACAGGTTAGAGGGAATTAGAGTACCGGAATCAATCCCAGCATTACGGTTTCCAGCACTACGCTCAATGAAGCTCTGGCTCCGCTTTGCAAATGCAGCTGACCTTGAACTCAAAACTGCTGCTGCTCCAGATGCATCAAACCCATGTAACGGGGAAGCCCTTACAGGAGAGGATGAGAGGCTGGCTGGGTAACTTGATCGGAGCTGCTGGTTCATATTTTGGCGCATCTGGATACCAGTTGGAGATTGCAACTGGGATGCTGTGGTATCCCTTGAAAACCCTTGTAATTGAGGCAAAATTGCTGGATCAATTGATCCAAAAATATCTTCAAGGTTAGTAGGCTTCACTCCTCCGATCCTATTCAAGTCCCCTGTTCGATTCCCAGAGGCAACAAAAGCTGAAGCAGGGGATAAGCCAGTGTTCCAGCTGGATGGGGGACCAGATATCTCATCCATCAACTGCTGCTGCCTGCGGCGATGACTTTCTAGGCCAAAGAACTCAATGTCTAAATCCATATCTCTTGCACTTAGAGTAGATTTCAACCTGCTACCTGGGAGCTGCAAGGTGGGGGGTGCAATGTTTGGCTGGTTTGCCCACATACTTCCACTCATAGGGGAAGAGGCTCCAGAGGGAGTCATGGGTGGAGTTGAAGCAGGAGGAATAAAGACAGATGGAGAATTTAGGGAAAGTGGGCTGATAGACCCCATTTCCAATGAAGCACTGGCAGAGAAAGATCTCGGAGAAGGCACAGCAGAACCTGTTGAAGCATACAAGGGACGGAGCTCTTCTGGCTTGTGAGCAAAGAAACAGACCCTTCTTGTGCATCCAGTCTCATCCTTGCAAAGACGGGTGCGGTACTGGGCAGGGTGAAGCCAACACTCAAAAATCCCATGTGCATATTCACAAGCATCTCCCTGCCTGCAGGACCCCTTTCTGAACTCTGGGCAAGGAACACAGCTATAATGATATTTCCTTGGGTCACGCCGCCTTGCATTTTCCCCTGGGTGGACAAATGGGCACTCCGTCCAATCATGTGAGTAAGCCCTTGAACAAGGCTTGACCTTGAAAGTATACATTCTAAACTCATCTGTGCTATAAATCCCATTCTTAATGTCTGGAAGAGAAAGATCAACAGGATACTCTTTCTTCTCCGTTCCATCCTTTGGGACCCGAGGAGTTGTAATCTCTTGCTGTTCTTGCCCTTCTGCATCACTAAATGTTAGCTCAGAGTAATCAAAAGTTTCTTCTAGACCGGAAATACCCTTGAGCATGACCTCCAGAGCTTTCTTCCTTGAATTGAAAGCCGAACTATAAGCTGGTGCGATCAGGTCACCTGCTTGGTTTCCATTAGCATCAAGAGAACTGGCATCAGCAGAAGCCGCAAGCAAGAGCTTGACAACCTCAGGTGAAGCAGCCGAGCCACCGGCAGCAGCACAATGAAGGGCAGTGGCTCTATCTGAACCGCAGGCTCTATTAACATCACCATGACATGTTTGGAGGATATAATTCAACACATTCTTGCTACCGAACATAGCAGCGATCATGAGGGGTGTCCTCTCTTCAAACCCCATCTTCTTTGAGCCAATTCGCCTCCCATACCAATAACTTGCCTCGTGGACATCATAACCCTCTTCTTCCACGGTACTTTTGAACCCAGCAAGATCATCAGAGGCTGATAACTCAAGCAAAATAGAAAAGCTATATCGCAGCCCTTCTTGTCTCTCATGCTCCATGATCAAGTCAGAGGAAGAAGGTTGCCTCTTGGAACCACTGCACATGGAAATCTCTCTTCCAATATTGCAAGACAATCGCTTTCTGTAAAAAATAACAGAGCATTAATTCAAAGACCCTCTGTCAGAGATCACAAATATTGGTGCTTTCTTGAGGAAAAGAAAAGGCATGAACAAAGAGTAAAACACTAAACTCAATCATATAAAGACATAAAAATAAAATTCATAAAAAGGGTTTCAAAAAGGCGTACTTGGCATTCAATTACCACATAAATATCCAACATACCACTTATCCACACATATGTTACCCAATTTCAAGCAAAAACGAAACAGAAATCTGTTACAAACCCAACAACCACAACCATATAACAAACACACCCTCTTGTTTGGTTGCCAGGAAACTGGGAAAAGAACAACATTTACATTTACTCTTCTAGTTTATCATCCAACTTCACTCCCATACATTTCTTCCAATTTTAAGTCCCAACAAATAACAAACCCTTAAAAAAAAAAAATACTCAACTTTAAACTCCCATTCATTTCACTTTTTCTCAATAATCAAACACAAAATTCAACAAACATCCAGAAGAACAAGAAAAAACCCAAATAGAATTCAAACTCAAAGCATTCAATAAGAAAACATAAAAATTAAAAAAGTAAAAGCAGAGGGGCATACCTTACTACAAAGAACTAAGAGAAGAAGCAGAACCCAGAGAGTGGCTCAGAAACCAAGCCCTCTTCTTTAACTACGCAACCAAACTAGAGCCACAGAGAGACTTTTCCTCTCTTCCTTTGTGGGTTTTGTGTTTAGAGTAAAAAAGACGAGCCTATGACTATGACTATGAAGCTACCCCTTATGCCTCCTTCGTCTCCGTCCCCAACTTTCTTTCTTTTTTTATCTTTTTCTTTCTTTCTTGATTTCTTCCCTAAAACCCAAAATGCTAAATCTTTTAAAATTCGGGTGGGTCCCAAAGTTTTTAATATCAAACCGCCTTCGAGTGACGGAGGGCCACGTGTCAGTAATCATCTGGAACCGACCTCACCAAAACTTTGAGTTATTTATACTTATACTTTATTGTCTTTTCAAATACAACTATGAGATTTTAAAAATTACACATTCACTCTCTAATATTTTAAAACTATTATATATAACCAACTTCTTATAATGAGACAAAAAATTATAAAAAAAATATAAAAATATGCTAAAGGAGTAAAATAACTTAATAAGATTATTTAAAGTGTAAAGTGCAACTTCATTATAAATATTATTTATTTATTTATTAATTATTTTTTCTTACAAAAAATTATATGTAATAATTTTAAAATTTTATGAAATATATGTGTGAAAGATTTATATTCGAATTTGGGGGAAATGTAATATTTTTTGGAGACTAAATGGTCAGGAGAGCGTTTGACGAGCGGGAAAGAGGTGATGGGTGTGTGGGCCCGTGTCAAGTGGACATGTGTTGTTCATTTGGCGGGAAATGTATGTTGAGTTGGTGCCACGTCGCCAATTAATCCTCGTTAGTAAAAGATAAACTGATATCTAACTGATCTCTCAATAAATTGATGTACGAAATTTTATTTTTTAATTTACATAATAAATCAGATATATATTTGAAATATTTGAAAATTCATAGATCCGATTAAAATAACATATATAATTATGTGTCTAAATTAAATTTATGTCAAAAATATATATGAAAAAGAGATAAACCACGTGAGAGAAGATGTAATTGTAAATATCTCCCAAAACTTCTGTGAGGTATTCAGATTCCGGTTTTTTCATTTTCACGCTTTACGCGTTTTTGTCTTTGGTGGCTGACGTGTGCGCACCAGCACCGTCTGTGAGTTGTGATAAAAGGAGAACCAATTCGCTACAGTATCATACTATAGTTATTGCCCGTCACTAAATCTTGCGTGACTGGCGAAGATTATTGGACATGGAGTTTGGTCAACCATGATGATTTCTCTGTCCTGGTGTTGAGTGGAGAGAGCGTGTCACGTTATCTATTTTGAGTTGAATATTAGTGCGCAATGCGCACTTTGGAATCCTCGAAGCCATCGACGAATGAAGAGCGTTCGATGGTTACTAGAAGCTCTGTTTCGCCTGCAAATAAATTTTAATTCTTGGTCCGATTAATGACGTCATATAATTGAGAAAAGTCTACCATTGTGTTCAGACAAAATAAATAAATAACAAAAGTCTACTATTGTGGGCCTGTGGGGATCTGATTTTATTGATTTTCTTTTCCGAATTCCACTCGTTGCAAATTTGCAATTATATTCTCCTTTTCATAAAAGGAAAAAGATATATATTAAATATGGATGTGGCCTTTTGGGTGCAAAAGAAATCCACAAAAAATTTTAAATTCGAATTTTGCTACCATGAACCCCATATGATGCAAATGCTTTTGTTACTGTTGGATCAAAGGATTCGTCAATTTTGATATATAGGATATAGTTTTTTTAAATTGTTTGTTTTGTCTGTATATTATAAGATATACGTAGCATGTCTCAATAAATTCCCCAAAATCCACAAAGAGGAATATGCAAATAATGATTGAGCAGAGTATTCATTATTTGCAAGTTGTGAAGGTTTTTGGAAGGAAATTCTGCAACAATGACTAGAGAAAACAATTTAGTTGGAAACCTTCATATTTTTTTTTTTCATTGTTTAAACTTTTCAAGAGCTATAACCTATAGGATATTAAATTTATTATTGGCATGAACCATAAATATTATATTTAAGAAAGCAGGAATATGAATTTAAGCTCCAAGACATAAGCGACAATTCATGAATATATGGATAACCAGAAAGACTCAGCTTCTTGGTAGTTGGTACTACTTTTCAAGAGAAAATTTTCCAACTTCAACACAAACAATCGGATGGTCTTCCTCAGGTACAATGGACAATCCAACGGTTGAGATTGTGTCCCAAAGACAAATCCAAATTTGACTATGGAGGCTGAAGGAAAACATTGGGTCATTCTGATTGAAAAGTCAATGGGGGTATGCTCAAATACGACCCCACCAAGGTGTAAACGACATCAAAGATTGCATGTAAGATATGAGGAGAATGGGTTCCATGAAATAAGCAAAGCAGTTGGCAAAAAAAAAAGCAAGGTCATTATCATTTGGTGTCATTTTCTTTGGTGGAAAGAGACATTTTCTGTGTATGATCACACTAGTTCCTCCCTTATCAGCATCAAAAGTTTTAGATTCTCATTCAATGTTACAACAAAGGACGGTGCATGTTTTTGGCTCTTATTCGGAAAAAAATTATTATTGTATTTTTTTTATAATTGAAAGATTATTATTGTATGTGATATACATATACAACACATCTCTCACTATCAATTTTTCTTTCTTCAATATTTTTTATGGTACGTTGTTCATATTTGTATACAGTATTGAAAAGTGTAAATGGACTTACAGAAGATAGTAAAAACATGAATAACACTTTTTTTAAGAAAAAAAATAATACTTTTAATAATGAGATTATAGATTTACTTGGGATTATAGATTTTATTTGGGAATTACTTGGTGTTACTTACACAATAACATCAAATACAAAGAAAAAAAATCAATCAATATCACATTTTTCTTGATAAAGAAAGAAGAATTTTATTTAGAAGATCAAATTGGCTGGATATGAATATCAAGAAAATCATATAAAAAAGGCAAGCTCAATGGTTCTTCTTTTTCATAAAGTGGACATTACAATCACTTTGCTTCCACATTTCAAATGTTGGTTTTTACTTTTCATAAAGTAAGGAAAATATATTCTCTGTGGAAAGTTAGATGATCAGGATTCAGGAACAATGGACAATTGTCATGTACTAGTGGGAAGGTGTCTCAGCAATATGTAGATTGGGGACTTCTTTCCTTTTTCTTTCTTTTGTGAATAAGCAAAAGAAATTGATCATGACCAAAAAAAAAAAAAAAAAGCAAAAGAAATTGACAACAGGCTGTTGACACACAACCAGGAACATTAATCAAAGAGGCCCAATGACACAAATTATGAAGCCCAACAATGTGACAGTGCAATAACCTAGTTCTTGCTTTGCCCAATTGTGGGATCTGTGACCTCTATTCTGTCTGTCCAAGCAGAGCAAGGAATTTCCCTTGTGGACTCTGAAAATTGCTGCAAATTTGAGCATATAATCTTCCTTATAGCCATATCAAAGTTAATTTTAAGTCAAACATTCTGGAGGTGTATGTTGTTTTAACTGCAAAGTTACATGTGACCTATTCATCTTGGTATATATTCTGCTATGGATAATGTTTCATGTCGAATATATGTTGTGTTGGAGTAAAACTTCCATGTAACCGGTTTAGACCCACCAGTGATGATGTTAGAACCGAAAAACAGGGTTAAATAATAAGAAACTATTTTGAATTTTGGGCCGTAATTTGACTCTCAGATTTTTGTGATCAAAATCGATTTGTTTTTGTTTCTTCTTCTTCTTCCCCCTATGTGTTGGTCAATCTTTCCAATGAAGAAATTACTTGATGTTGATAAATGAGATCAAGAAACAGACAATATACAATACAAGTTATGCAGCTAACTATTGTAGATCAAGAGAACATGTACATTCTTATAAATAAGTCATTACAACACAAAATGATTTACCCAAAAAATTATAAGATCGATTAGAAAAAACAAGGCTTTCCCAATGCGAAATGCTATAGGCTAAAAGCTACAGTATACATGTACTTACAAAAAGCACAGTGAGAAAAAATTAGTTCAGACTAATTCTAGCCGGAAGGCAAGCACCGGGAGTTTGCTCTTCCGCAGAAAGGGTTCCACCAGCAACCAATTTTATTACGGGGTGAGCTGTGAGATGGCACTTCTGGCGTGCTTCAACAAAGCTTCTGCAGAGAACCTGTTGAACCCACTCTACAGCTTTCTTCCTGTCTGATAACCAACCAGCTGCAAGTATTTGCACCATGACTCCAAAATCAATCTCCAGATGAACCTCAGGCCCAAAGATTTTCTTAAATTCATGATTGATTTCCTTTACTATTTTCTCCGCAAGTGCATCAAAATCAAATGGCTTCAAGACCACTTTTTCATCCACTTCATCAAGGAAATCTTCCAACCAAGCTTCTGAGTTTTCAGAGATGGAGTCACTGTCAAAATCTCCACAGTTCATGCTCTCATCTATCTCCTCTACAGGCAGATTCAAATCCAGAAAAGACCTTGATGCCTTGTTAGCCCGTTTCTGTAATTCAGAGGTTTGCTCTATGGAGGCAATGGTGTCAGTCAACTTTCTTTTATTTACAGATGATTGGTTTGAGGCTCCTTCTCTTGGTGCAATCCTCACATTCATGCCCTTGCTTTGGCTGGCAGCCCCAAAATTCAGTATTTGCATTTGACATCTCTTGGCAGCAAGTACTATCTCTTCCGAAAATTTAAGGGGTTCATTCTCTAAATAGCGATTTTTGCTGCCCTTTATGATAGCTGAGGTTGTCGTCACAAATATCATGTTGTTAATGCGGATTTCTCTCCCATGAGAATCAGGAAACTTGCCAGTCCTAATGGCCTGGGACAAGTTGCTCTGGGCCAGAAAGTCGGCCTTATCTACATTTTCAAGGAAGACAACTGAATGGGGTCTCCTGCTTAACTCCCCTGCAACGTAATCAACAACCGTCTTGCCCCTAAACCTCACATCATAATCATCTAGGTCTTCACAATAAAAAATCGAGTCTGATTGGCAACCCCTATCTTGGGATCCCAGATCAACAGAGATTAGGCTTTCCTTGGTGCCAAACATTATCTCAGCAAGTGCTAAAGCAATTTTCTTCTTTCCGACTTGATCAGGTCCAATCAAAGTCAGCCATATATCTCCTCTGAGTTTTGAACCCCGATTCCTTCCACCACCAGATCTGCAAAGGGATATAGCTTGACTAATAGTGCATATGGCTTCATCTTGCCAGCCAACCTTTTCTGTGAGAGCTCTCCTAAGTGATTTGATATCTCTTGGATCAAACTGCCCTCCAAAATTAGATCCAGAGCAGGAAGAGGGCTGGGCTATCTGGTGTGAACTATTCTCACTAAATGCATCATATTCAGCAGTAAGGGAACCAGAGATGCGTTGGAGACGCTCTTTATGATCTTGTACTTTAGGACTTCTTGGTCCCTGACTAGTTGATGCATATAATGTTCCCAATCCCAAATCTGTAGTCACTGAAGTGACAGACGAAGATGATGTGTGATCAGTGGGAAGATTCACATTGTGGATAGGGTAAGGAGAATGGCAGGGGCTCCCCAATTCAAGTTGCCGACCCTTTGAATCTTTTACCAATAGCTCAGACTGGGGACTAGCATTCTCAGCATCAGAAATTACTTGCATCAGTAAGTTCTGTTTTGACAGAAAATTCTTTTGCATGTCCATTGGCAGGGAGTGATATTGATTTGCACATCGGCTTTCATTTAGAGATGAATCTTCACCACTGCTTTCTTTTCTATCCTCAACGACTCGAGAACCCTCAGCTGATGCAACTTGGGACCCTGCTTGATAAATGTCCAGTTTAGGGAATGGTTGAGTGTGATGAATTCGTTGGCATCTATCATTCCATTTTTTCTGCAGTCCTGATACCGTAGCATTGAAAGTTGTTTTATCATCTTTGGTCTGCACTGAATAATGAAGCACAATCTTACACAAATACTGTCATAATTTATTCCAGAAATTACAGCTAACAGTTTAAATTCCAACCAGTTACGAGAATCATGATTTTTAAACTCCATGTGTATGTGCGTGAAAACATGCTTGTGTGCACAAACTTTATGGCAACTTGAGCAATAGAATTAAACTTTGAGGGGTTACACACCTTTCCTAGATCCACTCCCTTGCCAGTGTCAAGTTCAGCCTTTTGCAACCATGAAGGCAAACTTTCTGAGCACTGATCAGCTACTGAAATTGTTGATCCTACTTTCAGAATAGACGCAACTTCTTGCTCATACTTCTCTGTGCACAGATGACAACGTCTAAAAGATTGATTTGTGCTGCTCAACGGATTTTTAAAGTCGGACGGTCCAGAAAAGAATCCCCCAAATGGAACGAAGGACCCCATCAAGCTGTAAGTACATCATGAGCATGGAACTGTGAGATCCAACGGGCACAAAACAGTCAGACGCTAAAGTGTATGCCTTGAAACATACATATACATTGCATGCATGCATGTTTATATATACATGCATGTTTGTATGCATACACAAGTAATACAGCAAAAGGTACACACACATATATATATATGGACAAATCACCTTATTTTATAAGACTGAAAGTAGTAAATTATGCATCATATCCCATTCAAAGGAAAATTTTAGAGCCTAAAACAAGAGTGATGAAATCAAGCAATACTTGTAACCCCCCTATAAAAATCAAGCAATACTTGTTTTTTCTGGACAAACATCCGATTTTTGCATATTGAACTCAGAACCATAATGAATTTATAATTGCAAGCAACTTCAGACACACATTAAGCTTCAACCCGCATAAAAATATTTAGAGCATTGGCACTAACAAGTTGAAAAATAACACACAACAAAAACTAGAGTTGGACCACCACCTGGATGTAATGGGAAGTAGATGAAGATCCCAATCCTTCTCAATGGTCGGAAAGCGAGCGAAAAGCTTCATATAGATATCGTAACTCCCCGCCGCGCCAATCAACCACAATTTCCCACTGTGAAGCTCCAACAAGCTCTTCAATTGCAACACCAAAAAGCTCACACCATCATCCACCACACCCTCACCCACTAAAGCCTTCAATTCACCCAAGTTGACAATAACACCAGCTCCAGAGCAATGCTCAGCCATGTGACCCACCTCCTTAAGCTTGATACCCATCTTCTCTTCACTCCCACCATTGACAACAAACTCGGAAATCTCTTTTTCAACGTTCACTACACAGAAGCCATTGATTTCGGCCGGTAAAAGCCCTCCTTTACCTTTCTGTACAGCCTCAGTGAAGCTCCTGAGAGCTTCGCTCGCACACACGCCGATTAGTAAAGGATTTTTCCCGCTCTTTCTGGACAAAACGTCGCCGATTCGTCTACAATTCTCGTCCCTATCTTCGAATCCAGAAAAGGGGAAGCTGAAACCCGGACGAGCAGGGTCCGAATCCGTTAAATTGCACAAGAAAATGGGCGGACACCGGGTCCGTGGAAACCGGGCCGACGCTTGCGTCACCGGGGGGTGAACAACCGCGAGCTTTATATCACGGCTCCGAAACCCGGCTTCCCCGAAGACCCGACTCACAATCGGGTCGTCCAAAATCGACAAAATGAAGTTCTTGAGCTCGACCTTCAAAAGCGACGCTGTTTGTTGCTGGTTGTAAATCTGCAGCAAGTGGAAGCTCTCCGGGTGCCTACGCTGGTTCGCCTGCGACCGCTTGATCGCGGCCATGAGGGAGTTGGAGACCGGCGGCTCCTCCTGGGCCTTGGACGACGGCAACCGGTCCAGGGAGACTCCGACCGAGAGCTCCAGCGCCCGGAACTGGAGGCGTGGGGAGTACTCGCTACTCCGGGCGCGTGCGCATGCGTCGCGGAGGGCAGAGGACGGCAGGGCCAGCAAGGCAGATACGGCGTGGAGCGACGTGGTCTGCGAGTGGCTCCGACGACGCGCTACTGCCACGGCATCGTCCAAAGCACGCGCCGCCTCCTCCGTCAAGCATTGCCTCGCTGCGCTTACCGGCGTCGGCATCGCCGGCTAGCGTACAGTAATTAATATGCACACGCACGGCACCCGCACCCGCACGTATTAATATAAAAACAAAAAAAAAAAGGTGTATGTATTTGTTTAGCGATTTTGAGGGTGTGAGCGAAGCAATTATAAAATAGAAAATATATTTATTATTGAGAGAAGCTTTAGAATAAATTATGCAACGAAAGCTGAAAAGGGGAGGTGGACAAGAGGATGGTGATGAAATGGGGAGTGAGTATATAGAGAGAGAAAGAGAGGACTGCTCAATACTGCGGCTCTACCAACACTAGCAGCTGCCATGGATGTTGTGTGGGGCCCTGTCTTGGGATATAATCATATAATGCAAACACATGCTCACCATAGCATAGATTCTCTCCTTTCTCCCATAATTACTTACCTTTTTCTATTTTCTTTTCTTTCTTTTTTTTTTTGTTAATACCTTTCAATGTTTATTGTTTTAGGGACTTTTGGGGGATTTGATGCACAGATGCAAATGGGCCAACAGGATGCCATTAGCCGTCAGTGTCTAGCTTTGGAGAAAAGCCTCTCTTCCAAATCAGCTTTATGTGATGTCAAGCTGATAAGGCCATTGGAGTAACCACTTACTTCGTCAATACCTTTTCCGAATCTAATTTCATTAGACAGATTTAGAAATATATTCTTTTTAAATATGTTCCAACTTCCGACACCCCCTTAACTAGTCCTCAAATTTCTCTTAACATTATTTAAGAGAGTAACTGTTGACGAACTTAGTTACAAGGCTTGTGAAATTATGCACTCTTGCATTCAAATTTAATTCACTTGAATAATAATAATAATAAAAGCATTATTTAAGAGAAATTTAAGCAATACGAAGAGTATTTGTTTTTTTTAAATGCTAAACAAATGACTACCTATTTTTGAAGGTCAGTGATTAATTTTTGAGTAAATTACATGAATATACTTTAAATATACACTTTATTTTAATTAAGTATCTCAACAAAAAAAAGATTTACTCAAAAATACCTCAACTACTGTTTTTTGACACTTGTATATCTCCGTTAATTACTATGTATGATAGTTGAGGTACTTCTAAGAATTTTTTTTTTTTGTTGAGTCACTTAGGGCCAGTTTGGTATTGCTGTGTGGAAAAACAGCTGTGAAGTAAAATCAACTGTAAAGTAAAGCAGTTAAGTGTTTGGTAAACTATGTTTTCAAAAGTACTGTGAGTGTAAAAAACAATATTAAAGTGTTTGGTAAATGTTAATGTAAAAGTGCTGTGAACTGTATATAATTACTAAAATAGACATAATGCTGAAAGTGTTTTTCACTTATTTGTTTGATAAAACTAAAATGTTTTTCTACTTATTTTTTAAATTTGTGGCTACAAATTTTTATTAGCATTAATTTTTTTAAGAACAACATTATTAAATAAGTATGCCTATTATTTTTTTAAGTATATTATAATTTTAATCGTACAAATAAAATATCATAATTAATTATCACAATATAAAATATAACTAACAATTGACATATTTTTTAATTTAAAATAAACAAATAAAAATTATATAAATCAATAAGGGTATTATGAGTGAAATAAAATATTTATTGTTGTTGTGATTCACTGCAGCTTTCAAAAGCACCTAGAAATCTGCTTTTTGTTTTTGTTGTGAAGAGTTGAGAATTGTGGGAGAAAGTAGTTTTTTATTTTTTTATCAAACACCAAAACTGCTGTAGGTGATTGAGAATTGTCATCTACAGCAACTTTTAAGTCCTCCACTGCAATCCCAAACGGGCCTCAGTTGATGTATGCTTGTAATTTGCTCTTAATTTTTCAAATTGTGTAAGCCCTCAAAAATGAATTTAATAACATTATTGTAATGGATGCCTACAATTATTATATATAGCCCTCCCCTCCCCTCCCCATATTATTGTGGAGATGATGTATTGATTATTTTCCAGCTCTTTGTAAATTTAACATTTTTTGTGAACCATTCATCTCCCTAAAGGGTAGTAATACAGAAGTCATTTATAACCAAACCATTAATAGAGAATCTGCCAACAACAAAAATTATTAACAAAGGTGATCTTCGTCTCAACTCTGTCAGTTTTTAGTGACAACTGACAAGTTGAATTGTGATTATTTTTAATGACACATCAATCAGATATGCAGATAAGCAGGTTTATGATCACACAAGTTTAGATACATGGATAAAGTTTTTGAAGGAGAAAGCAACTTCAACTTGCATATTTTATATTAATAAAATGATATAAAAAAGTATCAATTAAGATAAACACAAACACCCCGAATCAACAAAAGCACGAGGAATATAAATGTAATCTGGGGATGGATTGACCCAATAGTCATTTTCAAAGGAACCCCACTTGACACACTTGACAAAGGCCTTTGGGCCCTTGTGGGTCCTCGTGGGCCCTTGTGGGCCGGGATTGGAGTTTATTTTGGACCAATGCCTTCACGAGGGACTGGGTGAGGCAGGGTTTGTTCCATTTCTGAGTTCCAGCAGATTTCTGCTCTTCAAAGTCTATAAACCATTTCCATTTTCCAGGCCAAAAAAAAGTCTATAAACCATTTAGAAGCTGCACTTTGCTCAACCATTTTAGGATTTGGTGCAGCCGGTCGCTTCCTTGAACGGGGTGTGATGAGTAACTGTTTTGTAATTTCTATGTATGATTAATTATTATATTATATTTTCATTAAGTAAGGGCCTTTAGATTATGAGAGCTAAAGACGAACTATAAAAATAGAGTCATCTACCTTTTATGTACATTCACGTAATTTTATTCTTTTGATAAATAATAAAATCATCATAATATATAAGAAATTTATAAAATTTAGGGGACTATTTCACTTAGCTCATCCTAAATATATGGGGGCTTAAGACAGTCACCTACTTCACTTACGTTAAGATTAGCCTTCATAACGTGATAATTTATGTAAAGAGAAGGTATCTCAAATATATATATATATATATATCATAGTAGTCAAATCTTTTTGTGCTCAATACTCAATAGGTCATGCTTGGGTGGCGTATCCTTCCTCCGAAGAAGAGAGATCTGAATTTTGCACAAAAGGTGTTTGATTTGACGTGTTTTTTGTTCTGTGTAGATGTCCTTTTATTCAACCTTTCATTTTTGACCAAAAAAATAAAACTTTCATTTTCCTTTCCATTATGATGCAGCTTTGTTCTCTTAAGACTCTTTATGTTTCCTTTATACACTTCTCTCATTCCAAAATGTAAATATCATGGCATTTTGAGGATGTGCAAATCAACTTTAGATTTCCGAGTCTGCAAGAAACATATGTGTGTGTGAATAATTAAATGTTTACAAGTTATCTTTAAGCTTATGAGATCCATAATGTTCGTAGAAGGAAAAAATTTACTTATATAGCAGCGATATGAGCTGATTTGGTATTTCATGAGATATGTTTTGTCTTAAAATTAAAAAAAGTTTTATGTAATGAAGTATAAGATGTGTCATCATATTATTATGTTGAAATACAGAATCAGTTATATCTTTGTTACAGAAAAATTTCTCTCTCAAATCTTAAAGGTTGTTTATATCTTAAATTTTTAGGTCATTTTTCAAGGACATAAGCCTACCCCAGAAGAAAACTTAATTAATTCATGGATACAAATTACCTTTCATGTGAACCCAATCTCTATCAATCTCTTTATTATTCTTATCATGCATCATTCACATTCCTTCTCTCTCACGTACTCTGCCTCCCCCACTCTCTCTGCTATAATGTTGGAGTTGATGTTTAATTGTTTATGGATCCTAGCTAGAGATATATCACTTTCATCTACTATTTACCCTTTCAGGAGCCAAAGAGTCACCCCCACAAAAAGTTGTTTGGTCGTGACAGTTGCTTCTAATTGAAGTTGCATGGATCAACTTGCAAAGTCCAAACCATCCACTTAATATCCATAGTGTTAACTATCCAAGGGGTCGTGCACATCACTCTCCAATCACGTGGGGATGTGCAGCTCAGTCTCTGCTCTCGGCTTAGCTCATCGATCAGGCCCATTGGATTAGCCCAAGGGCATGCGCACGTGGCATCAATTTGCTTCTATTAGTGGGTTTTTTTGCTTGGTGCTCGGTGCTCGATAATAATGGAGAGGAAGCGTGTCTTTGTGTGTGAGTGAGAGAGAGAGATTTTATATAAGGGTCATGAATCTCACTTTCTGCATAAAGTGGCTTTTGCTTAATTTGGAATAGAGTACTTGCACTGAGAGCAAATTTATTCACCGCTCTATTTAAAAAGCGACATGTGTCATATTTGTTAATCATAGTTAATTTGTATAATAAATATAATTAAATATTTAAATTCCATTAATCTAAAAAAAAACAAAAAACCATTGAGCGTTTTGATGCTTCTTCTCCCACACACAAGCACCCCAACGCCCAAGCCAGCCGCCCCACCACTCAGATCAGGTTGGAGGTAGTGGGCCGATGGATTCCTTAGTTAATGTTTTTGTTTTGTTTTGTTTATTTTAATAAAAATATAGAATAAGTATTAACCATTCTTAACTATAGTTAATGCATATAACAGGTGGCAAATTTATAAAAGTGTGGTGATGGAGCAAATTTGCTCTCTACTTGCACTAGCTTCTTCCACTTCTACCTCAGCTGCCTTTTCCCACTCTAATTTTTTTTTGGTCAACTTTTCCCACTTCAGTTTTTTTTTGGTCAACTTTTCCCACTCTAGTAATTCCATTCTCCTTTGAGCCCAGACCAGACAACAAACTTTTTAGTTTTTTTGCCAATTTTTGAATCACCTATGGCCCTATGGGTCTAGTTCGGCTTTTCTCATGTATTCCTAGGCCTACTCTAGGTTGTTAATTAAGGAAAAAGAAAGTTACAATTGCCCAATGAAATGGTAAAGTAAATTGACGTGTGCCGAAATTCGAATTAAATATGTGAACAATTTTATAATTCTAATTATCTTTTTTTAATTTACATGATATTAATTTGAAATAATTACCCATTACTACATCTTTGCTATGGTTTTTAACTTCTAATACCATTATTGTTAATATATAACAATTAGGTTAATTTTATTAACAATTAGGTCACTTTGAGTTGGTATCATTATTGTACCCGCATGTACACTCTATTCAGACTATAGCTCACACAGACTTGCATTCACACACCCACACTCACATCCAAACTCAACCACAGCCACAGCCACAGCCACACCCAAACTCATCCATCTTCTTCATTGATCTCCGACGAAGATGATTGAGCGCAAAGTTTAAGGTAGCTGGTTTTCCATACGGCTGTGGTTATAAGCTAGCTGGTTTTCCAATCCGAGAGAAAGAGAAGTCTGAGAAGTTGCGAAGAGAGAGAGAAGAGAGCTCGATCTGGACGACGTCGCAAGATCGAGAGCTCAGACTTCCTGATCAGCGAGTCGTGCCTCGGCGACAACCCCTACGTCGGCTTGACGCGCGCCGATTACAACAAGGAGTGCAAGATCTGCACGAGCCCCTTCACCGATTACGGCAAGGAGTGCAAGATCTGCACGAGCCCTTTCACCGATTTATGTTTAGGTTCTTGATTTTTTTGTTTAGTTCAGTTTCTGAAACTGCAGTCTGCAGTTTCTGGAACTGCATAAAAAACTGCAGTTTTACAGTGAACTTTCTGCAGTTTGTGAACTGAAACTGTAAGTGAACTGAAACTGCAGAAACTGCAATTTATTAGAGTTGAAACTGCAGTTTATTAGAGTTGCAGACTTGCAGTTGCAGTTTCAAAAACTGCAGTTTATTTGAGTTGCAACTGCAGTTTCAGAAACTGCAAATGAAATGAAACGGCAGTTTATTTGAGTTGCAAGCTTGCAGTTGCAGTGTAAATGAAACTGCAGTTTATTGGAGCTGCAGGCTTGCAGTTGCAATTACTAACTACAAGTGAAACTGCAGTTTCTGAAACTGCAAAGTGAACTGAAAAGCAGTTTGTGAACTGAAACTGCAGTTTTTTTGGAGTTGCAGAACGATGCTTGTGAGTAAAGATGAACAATTGTCGATTTGGTAAAGTTGAAGAAAGTGATCGATTTGGCAAAGAAAAGAAGAAGATCAGTTTTGGGCTATTTGTGTAGTTGATTTTGTTGTGATGCATTTCTTTTGGAAGGTGTCCGCATATTATTTTTTTGGCTAATAGATAGTGTCCGCAAGTTAATAAAAATAGATTGAGTGGTTTTGGTTAATATTTTATTTTGTTAGTACCTTATAATTAATGGACTCTAATTTGAAATAATTACCCATTACTACATCTTTGCTATGGTTTTTAACTTCTAATACCATTATTGTTAATATATAACAATTAGGTTAATTTTATTAACAATTAGGTCACTTTGAGTTGGTATCATTATTGTACCCGCATGTACACTCTATTCAGACTATAGCTCACACAGACTTGCATTCACACACCCACACTCACATCCAAACTCAACCACAGCCACAGCCACAGCCACACCCAAACTCATCCATCTTCTTCATTGATCTCCGACGAAGATGATTGAGCGCAAAGTTTAAGGTAGCTGGTTTTCCATACGGCTGTGGTTATAAGCTAGCTGGTTTTCCAATCCGAGAGAAAGAGAAGTCTGAGAAGTTGCGAAGAGAGAGAGAAGAGAGCTCGATCTGGACGACGTCGCAAGATCGAGAGCTCAGACTTCCTGATCAGCGAGTCGTGCCTCGGCGACAACCCCTACGTCGGCTTGACGCGCGCCGATTACAACAAGGAGTGCAAGATCTGCACGAGCCCCTTCACCGATTACGGCAAGGAGTGCAAGATCTGCACGAGCCCTTTCACCGATTTATGTTTAGGTTCTTGATTTTTTTGTTTAGTTCAGTTTCTGAAACTGCAGTCTGCAGTTTCTGGAACTGCATAAAAAACTGCAGTTTTACAGTGAACTTTCTGCAGTTTGTGAACTGAAACTGTAAGTGAACTGAAACTGCAGAAACTGCAATTTATTAGAGTTGAAACTGCAGTTTATTAGAGTTGCAGACTTGCAGTTGCAGTTTCAAAAACTGCAGTTTATTTGAGTTGCAACTGCAGTTTCAGAAACTGCAAATGAAATGAAACGGCAGTTTATTTGAGTTGCAAGCTTGCAGTTGCAGTGTAAATGAAACTGCAGTTTATTGGAGCTGCAGGCTTGCAGTTGCAATTACTAACTACAAGTGAAACTGCAGTTTCTGAAACTGCAAAGTGAACTGAAAAGCAGTTTGTGAACTGAAACTGCAGTTTTTTTGGAGTTGCAGAACGATGCTTGTGAGTAAAGATGAACAATTGTCGATTTGGTAAAGTTGAAGAAAGTGATCGATTTGGCAAAGAAAAGAAGAAGATCAGTTTTGGGCTATTTGTGTAGTTGATTTTGTTGTGATGCATTTCTTTTGGAAGGTGTCCGCATATTATTTTTTTGGCTAATAGATAGTGTCCGCAAGTTAATAAAAATAGATTGAGTGGTTTTGGTTAATATTTTATTTTGTTAGTACCTTATAATTAATGGACTCTATTAATTTATTTGATAAGATTTATCTCTTTTTTTTCAGTTTTTTTTTTTTTTTTATAGAGCGTCGTGTATAAACACCATACTAGTTAGGAAAAAAAAAATAATTAAAAACAAAAGTTGAAGTAAATAGCATGTTCCTTTAAAACACATACTTGTCTTCCTCCTATAATTAGTTGGTAATGAATTGTGACATATAACATTATTATAACTTAGAATCTCAACATACAACATAACTTTGGACTTAGGGATTGGGTTGGACAATTCTGGATTATTTGTTTTGGGCAATGCTGAAAGTGTCTTACTCAATGAAATATGGTTTAGTTCTTCACAAGAAAGTGATTAATTAATTAAATGGGTTGGGGTTACAAAGTGATGATGTTGACTTTCCTTCATTCAAAAGTCAGAGCTTTATTAATTTGTATACTCGCACTAATTATTAACCACAAGGATCATGGTATCATGCCAGGTGTTGAAATATAGTAGATATTTTGTTAAATAAGAGACAAATTGGCAGCGTCCCACAAGAGTCCTTCCAGGTGGTATTATATATACTAATAAAAAAGAAATCCTGCCAGGTGCTAAAGCTTGTACTTCTATAATTTTAAAATCCAGATTATTTTTACAAAAGTATGAGAAGCATTAAGAATTTTACCAAATTCTAACTATAAAGTGATTTTGACAAATGATGTGATAGTGCTTTACTTATTCGATCAAAATAAATAAGATTCATAATGAATTTAAATAAAGAATACAAATAAAACATTACCACCAAACTCAAATTGATCTAATATTTGAATTTGTAAATTTTAAAATCTAATTCAACCTAAAATTAGCATCTAAACGCAAGTGCTTAAGAATATTTAGTTATTCACTAAAGGCCTGTTTGGTTAACATAATTGATTTTTTGAAAAATCAATTCCTTTACATTGTTCGGGAGAAGAAAATGTGAAATTCTCTTTCATGTATTTGGTAATCATAGGAAAGTAAATCATAAATTATTTTTTTATTTTCATTTGTACGTTTGGGTTGTGCAGTAATTGAAAATGAAAAGTATCAGTTTGTCAATTATACCTTATTTATTATGTATTTAATGAATGATAATAGATATGACATTTTAAAATAATAACATAGTTAATTTTGTTAAAAAAAAGAAACAATAAATACTTTCCCAAAAAGAAGAAAACAAAACTCAAGCTCGATTAAGAGTTTCATTTTTCCCTCAATAAGGGCATTAGATTTCTTTGACCAAAAATTGATTTATCTTTCTTGTATTTATCAAACGTGAGAATGTAAGGATGATAATTGAAGATCTCATGATTGTTCTATAAAAAACAAAAAATCTCATAATTGGTTCCAAATCATTGTAGTAAGACCTTTGCATAGTGATTCCATGAGAAAAGCTCTTTAAATTGAGCTCTTTATTTATTTGTTTATTCTTTACTTAGAATAATTTTTTTTACCTCATATCACTCTTGCGTGCACCCAATATATAATAAATCTTGGTAGATCACCAATGTCGAATTCTCTTATAGAAGGGGTGTAAAAGGGGAGTACAAAAGTGGGTGATCATAAGCTTTAATCTATCACTTTCTCTTAAAAGAAAAGGAAAGAAAAAAAAAAAAGCTTTAACCTTGTTACATATATAAATTGAAATAAGTAATTAAGGCACAATAATATTTGTAAGTTTATCTAAATAATTATGTGTTTAGACTAGTTCATTTTTGTTCACCATAAGAAGATGGTAATGAGTATTATCAACATTATAAATGGGTAACATGTATTTTACTATTTATAATAGTTGTCACTCATCCATAATAATGATAATGCCTATTATGATAAACAAAAATGAATCCATTAAACGAGTCCATGGGCTATTAGATGTTGCGTATAACCGATTTGATACAAACTTACATGGGCTATTGTTTGACCAAATGCTATTGTCATCTAGGTGTGCCAACCAAGTCATTGTTTGGGTTATTTCCATGCAATATATGTGGGACAGTGTGTGAGCCTAGCCTAATAGGGTGAATAATTCAGTAACCAATAAAAAACAAACAAATTTTCTGTGTTTATGCCATTAAAAGATCCTAAATTGAACAAGAAGATTAGGCCTTGAACTTGACGTGACACCATATTGTCTATTGTGACATTGTCCGTGTAAAAAAGGCCTTCAACGGTGATATAAAGTGGGGAGGAAAATCCTGGAAAATCTAATGGGTCAGTGTGTGGTGGGGGGACCACTTCCCTATTTTCAAACTTTAGAGAGAGAAAGAAAGAAGAAGGCCCAAAATAGATGGTGGATTTCCAAACTATGCAAGATTCTTGATGAACATATTCAACATCCCACTCACTTTGTGGCTGAAAACTACTTAGCACCATTGCCATTACCCTTTGCCTAACCCAATTCCATACTATCTTCTATTTTGGGTGGGGGGGTACTTAGGTTTGGTAATAATGTTTTTCTTTTTCTTTGTCCACATGTATTATTAAATCACCAAGTCCATAAAATATAATCATAATATTAAATAAATAGTATATGATAATATTTTTATTTTATTACACAGTCCAACATATTATTATTAGATTGTAAATCAGAACTGTCAATAAGACAAAATTATATTGGTCATAGTGAATATCTAATAATATGGTCATAATTAAACGATATATATGTCACGGGTAATTCTAGTGTATTAGTTTATATGAATACATAAAATTTTAATAACTTTACAAAATAAGATAGATTCATAACACTTCAACCCTTCGTATGTATTAGGGTAAAAAAGTGAGTGGGTACCAAATCTATGTATCAACATCCACGATTATTGTAGAATAATCTAGATGTTACATAGGAGATGACAAAGAGCTCCACTCTGTTCTTTCATTTCGTTATCGATGGCTATCAATAAAGTAGTATGTGACATTTGGTTCGGCTTCTTGCTTGTTAAGAATGAGCATGGCGTTGATCTAGGCCCAAATTTAAAAGTGGGCTATTCGACTAGGCAAAGAGAGCTGGTCCTAAACATTCTTAAATTAATTAGGTCCCAGGCCATAGGCCCAATTGGGGCCCAATGCTTCTATTCTTGTTAAAGGAGCCCTAAAAGAAAACACATCCGAGCTGTGTCTCCTTCTCCATCTTCTTCAGTCTTCCTTCCATCTCGAGCTCGCCAGTCGCTCCAGGTTATCTTTGTTTGAATTTTGATATTTGTGAGTTGGGTCTGTGAAATACAACTTTTTTTATTGTTACTTTTGCAACTGAACTTGTTTTGCTTCTGTTTAGCTTAATGGGCATTTCCGAATTGTTCATTTTAGGTTTTTCTTCGTTGCCGTTCATTTTCTGGTAGCTGATTAATTTGTGCGAGCAGATAAAGTTCATTCTGATTGCTGCTTGTCGTACATTATTAGTAAATAGTAGTGATCATGTGGTAAATTGAAAAAAAATAGTAGTTACCAAGTTGGTCTGAAGTTGAATAAAGCTCATGATTTACCAAAAAAAAAAAAAGTTGAAAAAAGTTAGTAGGGGTTCGTAATATCTGATTTTGATGTGCATTTGATTCCTGGTTGAAGGATTGCCATGAGCATATCAAAGTGTCTATGAATTGAAGGATTTCCAGTTTTCATAAAAATAGGACCTGTTCATATCTCAAATATCAATATAATATGTTGCCATTCAAACATGCATTAAGGCTGTCCTGTTGATGTTTTGTTGTGTTCCATCCTCTGGCAATTCCAACTTTTGCTTTGTCACTAACTTTGGTGTTTGACAGAAATGAAAATTGTTCGATTTGCTTTGCGATCACTCACAAATGGCATATCACGCCGATTTCATCAGCAACATACGGTGAGAACTCTCTCCACAAATGCAAATTCAGGTACTGTGCAGTAACTCTCTCCGTCGGTACCATTTTCCTTGCACTTGTGATAATTGATAAAGTTGAAGAAATTTTGCTTGAATTTCCATGTGATAGTATGGAAATAGATTTTGTTTTTTGGAGGTTAAGCTTAGGGTTTGGTTTGTTTTAACATATAGTATGGCTTTTCTTTTCGAAGCATTACTCAATCTAAACAAAAATAAAATTTTAAATGCTTCAAACTTGATTAGGCTTTAGCATTTTTCTGTGTCAGGTGGTGGAATGGATGATAAGCAAAATTCTAATTCCTTTGAATCTTCTGATGAGTTTGAGCGGCGGATTTTCAGTGAAACTTCTGGGGGTAATTCTAAAACAGATGCCTTTTTTGCGAAGCTTGATAGGCTTGGGAAGGCTCGTGATGGACATGGTTCCAATCTGGCTGGAGGAAGTGGAAGCGGAAGTGGTTCCAATATGCTCGACGGCTTAGATGAAAGTTTTAACACATTATCGGATGGAATGGATGGAAAATTAGAGAAAGCAGCTACCTACTTTGAATTTGATGACGAGGAAATAGAGAAAGAGGGTTATTCTTTCCGAGCAGATGTGAATTATAAGTGGGGAATGACTTATGAGCCTAAAGTAAGTAATGGAACCACTGACCCCTTTGTTTTCTGCTTTTGCACTTTTCTATTATTAGTATTATTATTACTTTTGGTCCTTATTTTGCAGTATTATAACCTGTTTACAAGCTTTCTTGTTTGTACTGAGTGGCAAATTTATGCAAGTCAGCCGTCCTGCTCTACCACGGAACCATATTATTTTGTTGCAGTGTTCTTGTTCTCTTTATGTGTATTTTGTCCTCAAATTTGTCTGTCTCATGCAAGCATTATGTGGTTTTATGCAGGATCTTGATCTTACTAGGCCAGGAGTTCGTAAATTTCCCAAGAAGTATGAGTTTGAAACAACTACAGAGGAAGTTCTTAGAAAAGCTGATTTCAGGGTATGCATACCTGTCAGGTTTCTCAAATATATTAAATTTTAAAAATTACATAATAAAAAAAGGTATATGTAGAGTCCCCGTTGCTTTGTATGTGTTAGGTCAAATCTGATGCATCAATTTTACTTTGATTCCCGTAATCCTCTATGCCGCGCTACACATGAATAGCAATTGAGACCTAAAATTATGCAAATTAGATAATCAAAATTGTGTAAGGGATGGTCTATATTGGTTGAGGCTAGTTCCAAAAGTAAAGATTGAAAAATTATGATTTTGGACCATGTTGGCCCACTGAATGAGCTGCGAATTGGTGGTTATCACACTCGATTGCCTCAGGTTTTCTTAGATGATGAACAGAGTACTCCATTTTCTGTATTATATCATTTAATTCAACTAATAGATTATTAGAAACTTAAATTTTGGAACAGTAGAAAGGTGGGGGTGTAAAAAGCTTTGGGAAGGTTATCTTGATGTCATTGTAACTCTCTGCCACCAGACATTGTTCAAATGTAGGTTTTAGCTCTCCATTTTTCCCTGGGTGCCGATAGAAATCTGAAATCCTGTTTCACTGCTTTTACAGGTGTTCTTATCTTAATAAAGCTGTCGATGTGCCTATTTAAAGTGTCAAATTGGGATGTCTATCCTTTGATTTCTGATGCATTGGAATGTGTTCTTACATTAAATGTATTATTCTGTGCAGAATGTGAGATTCCTTGCAAATTTTCTAACAGCGGCTGGAATTCTTCACAAAAGAAGCAAGGTAAAAATGAGTGCATGTCCAGTGACTTGAACTTTTGTTGAACCTGCATTGAAATGTGATGTTACCTCTTTATGTTCCTTTGCTCAATGTGTAGACCAAGATTAGCGCCAAGGCCCAGAGGAAGGTTGCTAGGGAAATCAAAACAGCTCGAGCTTTTGGTTTACTGCCTTTCACGACAATGGGGACAAAATCATTTATTTTTGGAAGAAGTATGGAGAATCTTGATCAAGATTTCGAATACGAAAGTTATGGTAACCCTAATGACGCCGAAGGACAAGACCCTCTGCTACCCTAAAAGATTTTCCTGAGGGGCCCTTGAATCTGTAGAATCTTTAGTTGACAGCACAACTATAAACCTGCCCCTACTCCAGAAGAATATACAAAAGGAGAAAGAAATGATGGGAAAGAGGTACTTAGTTAAGCTGAATCCCAGTGTGCTTGTAACAGACAGTGCCATTGGCCTCGGTATTTCAATCCCTATTGGGTTTTTTTTTTTGGTTTTTATCTAGTATAATTTTAGATAATATTAATCATGTTGCAGAATGCCAGTTTGGTTAACTAAGGCGAATTTTGGTATTTAGTATTTACATATTGAATCTAGCAATAAAAATATGACTGCCAAGGATTAAGTTTATGCAAGATTTGTGCCGAGGAACTTGAGAAACAAGTTTGTGGTTACCGTAAAGGTAAAGATCGTGCTGCGAGGAATGTGATGAAGTGATGGACAGGCAATACTTTTTTTCTGGGCTGATTATATTAAACAGATTGTCATTGTTCTTCTAGATACTAATAATGGTTCTGTAATAAAATGTGAAATTTTATTAGAAAAGTGAAGAAAGTTTTTCCAATCCCTCCTGTATTTTTTGGGTTAGTTTAAGTGGTGAGGTGGGTGGAATAAAAATTAAGATTAGATTATGTCTAGTGTTCAATTCTCTACAATTTCATTTTGTATTTTCTCTCTAGTGTGAGGTGTACGCTTTACACTAGTTTCCAAATACAGTGGATTTCCAATCATGGTAGTATTATCTAATTAAGTTGTTAACTTGTCTAATCATACGTATCACAATTGAGACTTGGCCTACCTAAATCAAATTGTGGCTCAGTTCAACTAAGAAAAATAAAGCATCTTTCTGTAATCCTCGTGATTTAACCTACCCTAAGCGGAAAGTACTTATCTTTCGTATTCATGTCAAACGTTAGATTCTTACAATTTTCCTATACTTTCCTAATAAATAGAGTACACCCTTCAAAACATTTTATTTTAGAATAAATAATAAAAGAAAAGCAGAAAGACAAAGGACAACGTTATACAATTAAATGTCGTAGTCATAGAGTTGCACACTTGCACATTATTTTGATTCTTTGAACAACTTTTGTTTTCTAGAGACCCTTGCTCAGTTGCTCTAAGGGGAAACAAATAAAAACGAAATTTGTATACCTTATTATCAAACCTTAGTTGTCAACAGCCTTTACATTTAATGGCACTTAGTCTTCTTGAATATATAATAGTGGAGGAGGATTAAGGGTTGCTTTCGTGGTTTAATTTTCTGATGAATTAAATAGAAACTTGGCCCTTATACGGTAAGCCAATTATCTCTTTTTTATTTTTTTTGAAACAGCCAAGCATCCTTGTTAACAGTCTAATGAAGGGTCTACAAAAAAACTAAGGGGTGTCTCCAACTCAGATTTTAAAGGAGTTTAATGAATTTTAAAATCTATAGAATCTATCAAAATCCAAAGGAATTGGGTGAAATTCTTATGGAATTTGTTATGTGTAAAAAATGCATTCAAATCCAACCAAATATATCTAAATCCATTAAAATTCTTCACTTAATGAAATCTATGACATTTTGGGGACACCTAAATTTCATTGGAATCCATTAAAATCTGAGTTGGGGACACCTAAAGTTTATTGGAATCTATTAAAATCTAAATTGGGGACACCTAAATTTCAATGAAATCCAATGAAATCTAAGTTGAGGACAAGATTTACAAATGAATTAGTGAAACATTGTCACTACTCAATAAAAAAAAGAAAAAGGAAAAAACATTGTCAATGCTCAAAGGCTGAAAGCCTCAAACCATGGCAGCAGGACAAGTTCTCTGTGATAAAAATAATTAAGAAATTTAAGATCTCCATGGATCTTCCCCCTTCTTGCTTCGGCAACAACATCACCAATCTAATGGGACCACACGCTCCACACCCTGTGTATGCTATGCTATGCATTCTCTCTTATATATTTTTATCACTCCTTTCATGCTCTCAGCCTCTCATCAACTTCTTTCACAATGCAAATGTGAAATGTTCCTCTGACTCTCTCTCTCTCTCTCTCTCTCTCTCTCTCTCTCTCTCTCTCAATGAAGAAGAAAAAGCCAGAAACTTCCATTAGCCCACGACCCAAATCTTCATAAATGACACTTTCAATTTCACCCTTCCCCCTCATTATCAACATCATCATCTTCACAACCTTCATATCTTCACTGACACCTTATTGGGTTGCCAATGGCCTTGGTTTAGCATCTACCACCGCCATCACCTATGGCACTGCAACTGTTTGTGGCATTGTAGGTGGTCACTTAACACAGAGCATCCAATGCTACCAAGACACCCAAACTACCATTTCAGTGCAACCCAATGTTTCTTTAGAAGCCATCTCTGGGGGCAAGACCTTCTTCTGTGGCCTCAGGTCTGGTGGGTTTAGCCTTCTTTGTTGGGATACCACCAGCTTTTCTAGCTCAAGATATAAACCTAAACGTATATATCACAGTGACACTGTGGCGTTGACTGATCTAGCGGTTGGGGGTGAACAAGTTTGTGCCAGAGAAGTCAACACTAGCATAGTCAGGTGCTGGAGAGGAAGAGATCATACAAGTCGGTCTCTGTTTCCCTCACCTGGGGAGGCATTGAAGTTCCACACAATCACATCTGGAAGTGGGTTTACATGTGGGATTTTGGTGAATGATAGCAGAGTTGTGTGTTGGGGTCAGAGTGGTGTGGGGGCTGAGATTCAAACAGGGTTAGGAAAACTGTCAATGTCAAGCCTAGTTGCTGGAGAGTCTCATGCTTGTGGGTTATGTTTGAATGGGACTTTGGTCTGCAAAGGGAACAACGATTCTGGGCAACTGAATGTGCCTTTTGGTAGTTCATCTTTTGAGTTTTCAGGCCTTGCATTGGGGGGAAGTTTTTCTTGTGCTATTAAGCAAAGAAATGGCTTTGTTGTATGCTGGGGAGGAAGAAACAGATTTGAATTTGATAGTGATGTTATTGACAATGCTTCGTTTGAGTTGATTGTTGCAGGTTTGGATTTTGTATGTGGCCTAAAAACAAGAAATTTATCAATGATTTGTTGGGGACCAGGGTGGTCTAGTTCTCAAAATGATCTTCCACTTGGGATGATTGTTCCGGGTCCATGTGTACAGGCTCCATGTAGTAGCTGTGGTGTGTACCCAAATTCGGAGACTCTTTGTGGTGGTTCTGGGAATATATGCAACTCATGCCAGATTGAGCTTCCATTCGCAGTGCCATTGCCACCAAAAAATTCGACACCACAAACTTCATCCTCCTTATTCAGAAATAGGCTTTTGTTGGCCTTTGTAATAGTTGGATCAGTTGGGACTTTTGCAGGATTCTGCACTATTATCTTTTGCCTATGGACTAGACTATATGGTTCTTGGCACACAAATCATGATTCTGTGCAACCCACTAGTGCTTTAAGGACTGACAATGATGCTAATCCCCCACCTCCAAGGTCAAGCTCCATCAAGTGCCCGAGCACGCGAGCATTTATGCGCCAGAGAAGTAGTTCATCATCAAAGCATGCAGACAAGACTGAGGCATTTCTCCTTGAACAGCTTTCTGCTGCTACCAACCATTTCTCATCAGAAAATAAGATTGGTGCAGGTAGCTTTGGTACTGTCTATAAAGGCAAGCTCTCGGATGGTCGCGAAGTGGCCATCAAGAGGGGACATACTAATACCAAGACCAAGAAATTTCAGGAGAAAGAAAGTGCATTTGATTCAGAATTAGCACTGTTGTCCCGGCTTCACCACAAGCACTTGGTGGAGCTGGTGGGATTCTGCCAAGAAAATTATGAGAGGCTTTTGGTTTATGAGTATATGAGCAATTGTTCACTTCATGATCACTTGCATAACAAGAAGAACATTGAGAAAGGTAGCAGCATTTTGAATTCTTGGAAAATGAGGATAAGAATTGGATTAGATGCTGCCAGGGGAATTGAGTACCTTCACAATTATGCAGTCCCACCAATAATTCATAGAGACATTAAGTCCTCAAACATTCTTTTGGATGCAAATTGGACTGGAAGAGTATCCGATTTCGGATTATCATTGTTGGGGCCAAAATCTGACAAAGAGATCATGTCATCCAAGGCAGTTGGGACAGTTGGGTACATAGATCCTGAGTACTATGTATCAAACGTTTTGACAGCAAAGAGTGATGTCTATGGCATAGGAGTGGTGTTATTGGAGCTTTTGACAGGGAAGAGGGCTGTTTTCAATAATAGTGAAGAGGGAACAGGTCCAATGAGTGTTGTGGATTATGCAGGGCCACAGATAATGGCAGGGCAGCTGCAAAGCATATTGGATAAGAGGGTGGGGCTGCCGGAATCCGATGAGGCTAAAGCAGTTGAGCTGGTGGCTTATACTGCAATGCATTGTGTGAATTTGGAGGGGAAGGAAAGGCCTAGTATGAGTGACATTGTTGCCAATTTGGAGCGAGCACTCGCTCTTTGTGAGGATGACCCTGTAAGCTTTACTACCACCACAATTTCCCTTCCTTCGTTATGAAATTTCATCCAAATACAATATTCATTTATTTTATTCTTTTCTTTTCTTTTACTTCATACAAAAATATTTCCCCATTTTGGATTTATGTCGCTGTATCTTAATTTTTAGTTTTGTAATTTTGCTATTGTAATGAACTCTATAAAATTGGTTTAATTCACTAGAAAATCTTTAGTGAGACATGACTTATACATTTCGATTATAATTATCTTATCATATAAGTAACACTAGATAAATAATTGTAAGAAAGACAATGAATACGAGGATCTTACCCTAAACTTATTGTTAACTCTAACTAATACACATTAGGCTGTAGCTGTCACCTTGGCATGGTGGTCCTATGTTATTGTTTGAGTTGTTTATAGTTTCTCTTATTTTTTTTGCGCCTCAATGTTGGGGTAGTTTCTAGCATTTTGGACTTGCCTTTTTTTTCCATTAAATAACCAAGTAACTTTGTTGGTCTGGGAGACATGGGGGCATGAAGAGTTATTACAGATTCCAAGAAAAGTCATCATCACCATATTGTAGAATACTACATATAAAGGGGTACTTGTATTAAGAAACGCGGGTTTTGTTTTGGTCTTTGCCTCGTCACCTCAAGAACCGCAGTTTGAGGCCGCGGTTTTTAGTGCACAACGCAGTTCCGTTCCGTGGCCGCGGGGGCAAGCGTGTGGGACCCATCAGTGTTAAGACAAAATCACCGAAATTGAAAATTTTAACTTTTGAATTTTTCTTTATTTTGTTCAATTTAGCAAAAGATTGGTTTTGACTCTTTTGTCCACCCCGTTGCAAACGCGAGGGCAACGGCGGGCGGCTGCACCGTTTTGATCACAGGCTGTACAACAACAGGGTGCTTCATATGAACGTGGGATAATAAAATATTAACTCTTTGATTAATATTTAATTAGGTAAAAAATCCCGTGTGATTCATCACTGAAAAGAAAAATTAAATTAAAACACATGAACCAATGTGATTGTGATTGAAATATCAACATCGTATCATTGTTTAATAGGTCGTGCTAGGTGGCTTTATTATATGAAGGTTCATAGGGCCAAATGCTAAATCCAACAAGTAATTATGCTTGGGGATTTCAAACTTTTACTTAATCAGAATTACATAATTTTATTAACATAGTATAATTAATTAGCCACCAATAGTATAGTCAAATTACTCAAATTCAAATCTCATAAGAAGCCTGACGGATTTAAACCTTTGTCCTCTTTTATTATGCAGAGGAACTGCTCTGATCCCAGTTTTGAGCTCTGGTACTGGCAGACATGTTTGGCCACCAAAGTCATGTTTCCCGGAAGTGTCATACTCTTTAACTTCAAGTCGAAGCACTGCCAGTTCTGGAACACTCAATGCGAACTGGAACTCCTCATTCCAAACTGGTACCCACTCGTCCTCAACTGCCTGTGTGTTCATCATCTCTGTTGTATCCTTGGGGACTCCCACAATTCCAATCTATAAACACACCAATCAATCAACCAAGTGCGTTACAGTGATGCGTTAGGAAAACATTCAGACAGTCCGACAACATAACATGTCAAATTGTCAATTGGGTCGAAAATGTTCTTTTGCTAGACTGCAAATTTGGATCATTGATTATATTGTCTGAATGTACGATTTCAGATTTATAGTCTAACAACATAACATGTTATTATGCTAAGAAAATAGAATCCATAACATTTGAATGAACATTTTTCTGTCATACCCTCACAAAAAAGTCCGGGGGAGAATATAGATCGAAGTGTGTGCGGTGGAAATCTGAATGCCATCCTTCACCCATGTATATTTTTACCTGTTTGTCAACAAAAACGTAATGGAGGAATTTGTGACAAGTCTCTATATAATAGGAGAACTTACATACATGGTAATATGTATATATATTGATCATGAGATATTGACCACACACACCTTCAAATTAGTCTTAACTGGTAACCATTTTTCAGGATCAAAAACCTCATCATTTGGACCAACGTTGAGTAAGAAATCAGGTTTTTTCACATAACCACAGCCACCATTGGCTCTGAACATTCCTTCCATAATCCAAAGGTGCTTTGCATATCCCTTTGAGAAATATATACACATGAATTGTTAGACAAGCAGGAATTCAATCCCTGTGAGGTAAAGCAGAATATTACACTAAACAGCAATTTATAGAAGTAAAAGTCTGAATCGTCTGATAATGATTGATTAGAAAGCTTAGTTAAATTATATTACAGAAGAAGTCTAACTTGCATATTAAATGCGACCATTTGAGCTCCATGAGTCCATCCAAGCATAGGATCATAATTTGATGAGTCCACACGTGTCCCCTTAGGATATATCCTCAACAAATTCTTCTGCGTAAACCTAGAGAATGATTTAATTATATATATTGATCATTTAGATGATAATTACAAACATTAAACATGATGTAACCAATTAACTTAAAAAAGTACAATAACAATCACCTGACAATATCAGCTCCACGAGTCCTTGTTGCATTTTCTAGTTCTTGCTCACTTAAGCTTAGGCGTCTGACTTTCATCGGATCAATATGCCACATATCTAATCCGCCTTTCGGCTTCCCGGCATGAATGGCAATTAGCTGCTTATATTCTGGAGTAGCATTCTCTTCATCTTCATCTTCATCTTCTTGTTCAATATCCTGCTTTTAATTAAGTGGATAATCAATCGGATATTATGTTAATTAGATAACCATTATATCCGAAAAATGTGTGTGTATGATTCTTGGTGCATTATTAAGCATAGTAAATGTACATTACTTCACATGCACCTTATAATCAGTGGCTCCAGCTTCCTTAGGTCTCTGACTTTCGTGATATTCCGGTGGCTTGGTCGAAATCAAAATCTTTCTCTTCAAGGAATCAGGTGAAGGGAATTCCATTAGGAACTCTGACCGAGGACTGTACAGCATGGTTCCGAATGTGTCGATGACCATCTACAATCACATTAATTTGCATTTTTTTTACTCAAAATCACAAAGTACGTGGTACATCAACCAAAAGGATTTTCATGGAATGCTACATGCACCCCATATTTCTAAAAGCACTTGTATAAATGGATCTGACATGGTCTCACCTCTATCAGATATGTGGTTAGTAAGTGTGATACATATATGGAAAAACCTAAGGTATGAGTTTGTAGTGCACCTTGGCCACTTGAGATTGAAGCTTTGGAGGTAGGTGGTCTTCAAAGGTTATAACAACAGGATATTCAGAACGAACAAAAGCATTTTCCTTGATAGCACGCAAACATTTGATGAGTTCCACCGGACGAGTAAGAGTCCTAATAAATTAATAAGGTTCAAAGAGATGATCATATTCTATATATACACTATGTGTGCAAGTGTGCAACAATTACCAATTAATAATTAATTAGATTGGACAAATTAAGAATTAATTACTGGGGTTTAAGCCACATGTTGAATTAATTCATACCCTCCATGACGAACCTCCACACCATTTTTTCTAGAATTAGGCCACAAATCTAACTCAATAACTTTAACACCTCGTTGCAGGGCGTCGATAATTGGGCGGACACTGCTGTTGCTGCTGACTTGATTTCCTGTTAAGTAGGAGTTGTGGCCAGTGAATAGAAAATAATGAGCCAATGGAGCCTTCATGTCATGGTGCACCTGATCAATTCAAACACATAGTTTTCAGATAGAGCTAGTGGTGATCATGAAGGTGCACAAAATATTTGAGAGGATCGAATTAAACGTGTCAATTCGAGCACAGTTTTATGCAAGAAGAGACCCAATTTAATTTGATCAGACCAAGAGAAAGTTTACATGTATATAAATATTCTAACAAATGCAGCATCATTCTGAAACTGAGAACTGTTCGGTCCAATATTGTCATGGTTATTAAAATTAATTCTAAAATACAAAGAATTAAAATGAAATTACCCTTGAAGAGATGGGAGGATTAAGGTCACCAAGGAGATATCTAAAGAAGGCATCAAGATGGAGACCCTTTCTCTGAAAGATGTTGAGATGCTTGAGACTGTTGAAAATGTCCTGAGCCAACTCTTTTGTGGCATTCTGTTCTCCTTGAAAGTCAATGAGAAACCTCTCAAGGCCATCAATGGTCATGTTGCCATTTTCCGCGTACTCATTAAACAGCTCCTTTATATCTGCAGGAGGCTCTGCCACCCCCAGCCGAAATATTCTCCTGAAGCAGAAGCAGACCTTGAAAGACTGCTTATTGGACATCTTTAGCGGCAGAGTTTGAAACTATAGCAGTTTGTGTTGCTAATAGTTTCTCTAGCTACCTTCTGTTTATATGAGGAGAGAAAGGAACAACTTAGAGCTTTGCAGCCTTTTGCTTTCGACAGTTGTCCTAGTATGCCATTCCAGCCGGTGATGATGTATGTGAGACTTATAATGGAATCTGCATGCATCAACGGCTGACAATTGTTAGAGTTTCGTGGAACAAGTTTATAATTGGCTTCAAATTCTTAGGACTGGCTTTGCAGCAAAGTCAGAATCTGTGCTCATGCAGACTTTTGCTTTAATTGCCAACACTACTCAACATTCCCTACTCTTTTACTGTATTTAATGTTGGATACACGCTTTTATATAATAATTCCTATCTACCTGTATCACCCAAACTTTTTCTTGCTCCAGAAATAAAGAGTTGCTTCTCGATCTGACTTGTACATTCTCTTTTGTCAGTGCAAATGCGCTAAAATATTCTTATGTCAGGACCAAAGTATGATAATCCACCTGTCCACCAACATGTTTATAATGAATGATACATAACATACCCTGCCTTTTTTTCTTAGATCATTATGTGATTGCAAGTAACTTATTTCTTCTTTTTTGGTCTATGGTATTTCTTTTACTGAAATGATTCTACGGTATTTCTTAAGATAGCATATGTTTCGTGGGAATAGGAATGTGTATGGGATTCATTTTTCTCATTTTGAGAAGTGATGAGCAAGACATAATATCATATGCTTTAAAACATTCTAAAATGTGCAAGACATATAATATCATCTGCTTTCAAGTATCAGATAGCTTACGGCCAAAAAAAGAGAGAAAATACAACATGAATTTATCCATTGATCTTTAATTTGAACAGTTCCTTTACTGAGAGAAAGCATTTATCTTCACAAGTAGAAGTATCAATAGAACATTTACAAGGGCAAAATAAACAAAATTTATATAGCAGCATCGCAGGGCAAGTGAATAAAAATTAAATATTGGGAAAATTGACCAAATTAAATAAATAAGAGCATAACCAGCTCAGATGAATTCCAATCGCATCAGAAGCCTCACTGAGTTGTATTTCTCTCCTTTACGGTCAAAGAGAGGGACTGCACGAATCCCTTGTTTTAACTCAGAAACTGGCAGACAAGTTTGGCCACCAAAGTCATCCTTCTCAGACATGTCATACTCATGAACCTCAACTCGAAGCAAAGCCAATTCAGGAACAGTCAATGGAAATGTAAACTCTTCATCCCATACAGGTGTCCAATTGTCCTCTTTTTTTTTAGTTTTTTTCATGATCTCATCAGCCGGCACTCCCGCTATGCCAACCTGCATTACAGATTAACTAGTGAATACAAACAGTAGAAGTGTACATCACCACATTTTAATCAAGTACTTAAAAATCATACATTATAAGGTTTTTCAGTAGGTTTACATAGGAATCATTTGAAAGCTCAGACAAATACTTTAGCATACTACCAACGCAGACCATCTTACCCTGGTGTAAAAATCTGGTGGGGAATATAAATCAAAGTGTGTTTGTTTGAAATCCAAATGCCATCCATCTCCCATATATACTTTCACCTGTCAAGAAACGCAATTAATCTAAGAAGAGCCTTCTTAGTGAGAGGGGATAAAAGCAGCTATGCTTTCGCAATCAGCTTACTTCCAAGTTCCAACTTCGCATCCAGAGAAAAGGAATACCAAAATGTGCTCACCTTTAAAGTCTTATTTACTGGCAATTTTGCTTTCGGATCAAAAACCTGATTATCCGAATCCGCATTCATAACAAAATCAGGCTTTTTAACATAACCACAACCCCCGTTGGCTCTAAACATCCCATGCATCAGCCAAAGAGATCTACCATATCCCTGCCATTGCACCAAATAAATGTTAGATTTCTGTTAAAATCTGGGTGGGTGGAGGGAGAAATAAAAATAAAAGAAAGAGAAGAGTTCTAAACAACCTGCATATTAAATGCAACCATTTGAGCGCCATGCATCCAGCCAATAAGTGGCTTGTAGTTGGAAGAGTTGAACCGTGTACCTTTTGGGTACACCCTTAAAATGTTCTTCTGGGTAAATCTATGAATAAAAATTTCGAAGGTCAGTGAGAAAACACAGATCGGATACCAGGAGAAGATGATCGCAACCGAATTCATCATATCATATGAGGGAATCATTTGGCATGTCATTGTGCTAGAAAATAAAGAAGTACCTCACAACATCCGTTCCATGAGATTCAGAAGCCTTTTCAAGTCCTTGTTCACTCAAACTAAGGCGTCTAACTCTATCAAGTTCAACTTTTAGTGCCTCCTTGAAACCACCCTTGGGTTTCCCGGCATGGATAGCAATTAGACGTTTGTATGTAGGTGCTCCTGCTGAGAATGATCCACGTTTGCAATTGGTGTTATCCTCATAATCCTGATTGTGTTCGCTAGTTTCACTATCACTCTGCAAGCCAATGGAGTAAAATTTAATCACCTAAAAGGTAGGACATTAAGCATAACTGAAGCTAGCATGTGGAAAATTCATTTCTCATCATCACCATATCATCATCTTCGTGTTCATCAGTAAGGTCTGATGGCTCCTGCCCCCATGAATCTTCGTCAGTATCTTTTCTCTTAAGTGAGTTTTCTGGCTTTTCATTCACAGTTTTTGCCTTAAGATACTCCTCAGGAGGTTTGGTAGAAATAATAATTCGATACTTCAGTTCTTCTGGTGAAGGTAACTCTTTTAGAGAATCAGATTCAGGATAAAACAACATATCACCAAATGTCTGAGTGACCATCTGGAAAATAAAAATAAGATTGTAACTTTGAATAGTGCTTCTAGTAAGAATGAGATATATTACTCATAAAAGGATTAAAAAAAAAAATCACCTGTGCTACTTTATCTTGGAGATTGGGGGTAAGGTGGTCTTCAAGAGTTATGATGACAGGGTATGGAGATGCAGAAAAAGCATGCTCTTTAATTGATTTCAAGCATTTAATAAGTTCCACAGGGGTTGTCAATGTCCTAGATTCACAATACAGATTTTGAATATCTGTCTCATTAGTTGGAACAAGGCATTTATTTAATATCTACCTGGAAAAGTAACCCTTTAATATCTAGTCTGAAAATAGAATGCTTCATAGTAGAGTCCATCATAAAGGATAAAGAGATGTTAAGGATATAAGTAGAGGCCACAATCTGATAAATTTGGAGCTTAGGCATAATTAGAATTACCTTCCATGAAGAACATGCACATCATCCTTTGCGTTATTTGGCCAAATATCAAGCTCCACCACTCTTACACCTCTCTTCAGTGCCTTTATGATTGGAATAACACTGCAGTCACTGCTGAGTTGATTTCCGGTCAGGTATGAGTTATGACCGGTATATATGTAATAATGGGACAATGGAGCTGTCATATCCTGGTGAACCTGAAACAAAATATCCAAACCACAGAATTAGACATTGTCTCAATTCACAGTAAAAAAGTGCATTGGACCTAAAATTAAGTATCATTTACCAAGTGCCTTATTCATCAACACAAGACTTCTTTAAAGTCAACTGAATAGTTGACTTCATGAAGAAAACAGAACCTCAAATTTGGAAATCAATTCAAGTAACTAGCCCAAAAATTCAAATATCAAAGTATGAATATGATAATTTCCAGACTATGAGCTATCTATGGCAGTCTCAGATATCAGCAAAAGCAGTGTCTTCAACAATTTCTATCAAGCTAGCAAACAGAGTTTCAACTAAATGCATATACAGAATACAAGTTCCAAAACACGATTCTTGTGATTTTCCTACATTTTCTCAGCAAACAAACAAAACCCAGAAAGGCGAGTAAAGAGAAAAACAAGACCTGATCTGCAATAGGGGGGTTGAGATCCGCAGAGAACAAGTAATGGTGAAAGTCATCGAGGGTGAGTGTGCGCCTGGTGATCAACTTGGCAATGTGGTGCCTCTTCTGCAGCACCTGGTCCACGATCCGCTCGGCGTCTGAGGCGGACGCGCCGCCCTCGGCCTGGACCTCGACCAAGAAGCTCCGCAGCTGCTCGGCGGTCATGTGGGTCCCGCCCTCCGCGTACTTCTTGAAGGCCTCTTTCACGTCCCACGGCGGCTCAGCGTCCGTGACCCGAAACCTTCGAGTGAAGCACACGCACATCCTGTAGCTCCCCATCTATGCACAACAACAACAAGAAAAATCAGAGCTTCCAGAAATGAAAGACACAGAATTAGAGAAAGAGAGACAGGTTTTGAAGAATGGAAAGCGACTCTGCTTTTGAGTTTTAATATGTATTTTGGAAAATTCAGTGTCTAATGAAGTCAGAGTGTCACAGACTTTTTCTATTCTTTTCTACAGTTTTTTATTTGACGCCTTTTCTTATTTTCTTATTTTTTTTTTCATTTTTTAAATAACAAAATTGAGAATTATCATACAAATATGACTATTTCTCTATAAGTTATATCTGGGTGTGTGTATCTTGGCACATGTAAAATAAATAAGAGTCTGAGACTAAACATAAACAAACAAAACATTGTTACAGTAATTGAGATTCAAAGGAATGGAAAAATCTCTATTTTTATAGTGGAAAAAAACCAAGGTTAAAAGTTATGATGAATTGATGATGATGTTGATGGATGATTGTAATGCTGAGCTGGAAGAGGGTGATTGAATGGGTAAAGGAGACCACCAGAAACAAGTCATTCAGTTTGTCTGAGAGAGAGACAGTCAGACAGACGCCCAACAAGTCTTTCAAGAAGATTCTATCACGAGATGCACGTGGCTGATTTACCAAATCATGCAATAAAAAAGACCACCCAAAAACGAGTGAGTCTTCGGTGGGGCTTACCCCATTGGGGCATCTCTCACATGAGGTGGGACCCCCAACTATGTGATAAAAAAGACCACCCAAAAACGAGTGAGTCTTCGGTGGGGCTTGTCCCATTGGGGCATCTCTCACATGAGGTGGGACCCCCAACTATGTGGGTCCCACCTCATGTGAGAGATGCCCCAATGGGACAAGCCCCATACAAGATTTATCCCCCAAAAACTCCAAAATGAAAAAACAGCAAAGGTCCCTCTGGCGGTCTGGCCTGACATCAATGCCTAGCATTATCTTTGACATTAATTAACTACAAAATTAAGACAACAGGTGATACATGAGCATCTCCAACGTAAGCAAATTTGGCTCTTTAAATTACTCATTCTGTAATATTTTTTGGGGCTAAATTCCATATATGAATTCATTAATAATAGAAATTTGATCCATTTTAATCATTCGGAATTTCAGATTGTTACCATTTTCACTATTTTAAGAATAAAATAAATACAGCAAAATTGGATAACGGTGTAGAGTAATGGTGTAAATGTCAACTCACAACAGCGTTGTGGCTCTAATGATGATTCATATCCAGAAACGACGGTGGCACTACCCGAGACTCGTAGTTGCATGGGTTCACAATGGGAAGCATTAGCAATGAGCCAATGAGTAAGGTTGAAAAAGTTGAGCTTTGTTTTATTTTCTCCCACTTTCAATGAGTAAATTGGAATTTATCATTTTATAAGTTAAAAAGTGATAAGGTACTGTACTGATATGTTATAATTAGATCACATCCTATGATTCTAACAACTTCGCTATAAAAAAACACATAAATCAATGAACTGATAACATCAAACTAGGAAAATCTTAACTAGTACCAAAAAAAGTAGGAAATCTTAACTTCCTATCTCTAATTGGTGTAACTTTCTATTTTATATTTAGAAATGAAAATGATGGTAAAGAATGAGGTTTTAGAAATAAAATACAACAAATTCTGTGGTGACATCACTGGGTTTGTCACCTTTTTTTTTTTGTTTTGTTTCATCACCTATGACAGGGATAGAACATACAAATGTTTTTTTTTTTCAGCACACCTAACTGGCTAACTTTTTAACCTTATTAAATAAAAATAAAAATGAATCAGACACACTTTTCAACTAATCTAATTGGACAGACTGCAACAAAGCTTGTCCGTAGCTTGAAAGAAAATAAATAAGGAGATGAGGCTACCCCCTACATATATAGAATCATAGATGATTGGCAGCAATTTGGTAATCAGAAATAGGCCTGCCCTCGTTATTGAACCCTGTCTATTACTACTAGTTAAGAACTAAGGATTTAGGCAACTCATTCACGTTCTAACCCAAATTTGTGAACGACTGGTTTCTTTAACCTTTTAAGAAAGAAATACAAGAAAATATGATGATTGAGGGCCTTAAATTCACATCCTCCAACATAAGGAGTACGGGCCTTCATTCAAAATTGAGGAACAAAGCTTCCGCCAAAGGCCCAAAGAGACTTCAGGCCCAAATTATATTTTTTCTGTCAGTAAGGCTCAAAGAGATTAGCATGATGCAAATGGCTTATCACTGATTGTAATACAAATTAGTTTTTGAATGCTCCATTTTTTTATTTTCTGCCAGTGCCAGCAGTGGCGGATCCAAAAATTTATTGTTATGGGGGCAAGATTAAGTAGCAGGGGCAGACGCGAAGCTTGCGACTTGCGAGCAGAGGCAGCAGCCACCAGGGGCGGATGCGAGGCTTGCGAGTTGCGAGCGACTGAGCGAGCAGCGAAGCAAAGGGCGACAGGTGCCGACAACGACAAGGGAGCAGGGGTCGATGGGCGACGGGGACAGGCGCGCAGCCTTCAATAGTTCAGGCAAGCTGCCAAGTTGGGGGTCTGGTCTTCGTTTGTGTAATTGTGCGCAGGGGTCTAGTTGGGTCAGTCTCATTTGCTTATTTAATTAACTTGCCAAAACGACGTCGTTTTGGAAAATTTAGAATTTTTTTTAAAAACCCATATGCATCTCACGTGTTTTCAGCCTTTCATCCCTTTCCTTTGTTATGTTCTTCCTGCAAATCTGCAATCTTGCCCCTGCTAGCCATGGCTGCCACTAAGACCCAAGCTTTATTCATGAGGTCAAGATTTCTTCACAACCCCAGCATTTCTGAGTTCATGGGGTCAACTGACCCTATTGACCCCATTGTAGATCCGCCCCTGAGTGCCAGTAGAAGTTTGAATTAAGGAAATTCCATTTGCATAAACTAAATTTTAAATCGACCGATCACAACACTAATTATTATAATAACGTGAACATCTCAATGGTTGCTGAAAACAAAGTCGTTCAGTCATCGACTCATCTTAAAGCATAAATAAATGGACAAGTATAAGGTCAAGCTACCCTCAACCAAACCTAGTATCGTACCAATTCTTTATTCTTAGGATGGCAACTAAGCAGTGATCAGGTATTTCTTTAATATATATAATAATGTTTTAGGGTATAAGCAAGGAGTTTATCCCTCCGAATCTCAGTTTAAATGCTTTGCAAACCATAACAACAAAGAACTCAACCCTCTTCAAACCAGAATGGGTTGGGGCAGACAGAGTCCTAAAGACACTTGTTGCTTAAACCAAGAATTCAACCCTCTTCAGTATTGATGAGAAATTCAATACAGAAAAGGAAAACAATGAGATTTGGGGAAGAAAAATGGAGAGCAATTTATAAGGTAGAACACTGGAGAGAGGAAGAGGTAAGACTAATTTGCAACTATCAAAGGAACTCACAAGCAATCTGCAACTATTAATGAGACTGAATAAAGGATGAGTATCCTCAACCTCTCTGGACACAAGCAAGACAGCCACCAAGGAATCACTCTCATATTCAAAACTCAAAAGCCACATTCTAGCATTAGAAAACAAGTTTAGTCTCACAGACTCCTAATCATTCATCAACAATCAAACTAAACTTAGGGGGTATAATACAATGATTAACCAATTAATACAAGCTGAGATACTCATCCATTCAAGCAATCCATACATTAATCATGAAAGAGATGACTCTATCTTGCAATATAGTAAGAGATAGAAAGAAGCTGAGAACTCAATTGATAATGAATCTAACAATACTGATTTCCCTAAGACAGCTAAGGAATCAAAGCAGATATGAGAAATATGGAATTATATATGGGTATGTTCATTTTGTTCTAAGAGGTGCCTTATTAGCCCTTTGGGCTTCACCCAAACTCCAAAACTCACTCTCTCTCTCTCTCTCTCTCTCACTCAGACCGATACGCGTACCTCTCAACCTTGTTGTCATTCAGATTAATCCCAACCATAGCCTCCCCCAGTCCACAGCTCACCTCTGCCAGCACATCCGGATCACTATAATGGGTCGAAGCCTGCACAATGGCCCGGGCCCGACGGGCCGGGTCGCCGCTCTTGAAAATCCCCGAGCCCACGAACACCCCATCGCAGCCCAACTGCATCATGAGCGCGGCGTCGGCCGGAGTCGCCACTCCGCCGGCGGCGAAATGCACCACCGGAAGCCTCCCGAGCTGCTTCGTCTGCATCACCAAATCGTACGGCGCGGCGATCTTCTTGGCGAAGGTGAAGACCTCGTCGTCGTCCATGTTCCTGAGGACCCGAATGTCGCCCATGACGGAGCGCACGTGACGCACGGCCTCGACGATGTTGCCGGTGCCGGCTTCGCCTTTGGTCCGGATCATGGCAGCGCCTTCTCGGATCCGGCGGAGGGCCTCGCCGAGATTCCGGCAGCCGCAGACGAAGGGGATCCGGAAGTTGTGCTTGTTGATGTGGTTGTCTGCGTCGGCGACGGTGAGGACCTCGCTCTCGTCCACGTAGTCGATGCCGAGGACTTCGAGGATTTGGGCCTCGACAAAGTGGCCGATGCGGGCCTTGGCCATGACGGGGATGGTGACGGCCCGCTTGATCTCTTTGATGAGTTGCGGGTCGGACATTCGGGCCACGCCGCCCTGGGCCCGGATGTCGGCGGGGACGCGCTCCAGGGCCATGATGGCGCACGCGCCCGCCTCCTCGGCAATGCGGGCCTGCTCGGCGTTGACGACGTCCATTATGACGCCGCCACGTAGCATTTGGGCCATGCCCACTTTCACGGAGAACGGGGACTTCTTCGTCGTCGTCTCGTATATGGCGCCCTTGCCGTACACGGTCACTACTCCGCTGTCAGCCATTACAAACAAACAAACAAATTCCAGGCCTGGAGATCAAATCACCAGAAACAAACAGATGGAGAGAGAATGACACAGAGTCAGGGACAGAAGTCACAGAATAATATATAACATACAATTTGGGACTGGGGATTTTCATTAATTACTTAATTAATTCCCCATTCTATTAGTATTACTCTTAATTCTTAATTTCCAATCTCTATTTTTGGCAACTCCAATTTTCCTTTTCCGGAAAAAACTCAACTTTTCTTTTTGCAATTTTCTGTTTTAGATTTCTTACGCCAATATTTTATAATTTTTATGTATTAGATAAGAGCGAGTACCCTAGAACATGAGAGGGTTTTTTTTTATTTTATTTATTTATTTATAAATTCATACAAATTATAATAAGTGTATAATTATTAATATTTACATTAAGGTGCTATGTGATATTATTATATCGTACTATAATATAATATATGTGTATATACGTCAATGAGAAGATTTGAAGAGGTATGATTTGAATTAGGAAATACTTGTTGCCCAATAGGATTTAACCTTTTTTTCAATTTTTTATTAATTTACAAATATCATATAAGTTGAAAAATAATAGTTGAACAAATTGGAGTATATAACATTTTCATTTGAATTATTTGATAAATAGAGTAGTTTTCTTAACTTATTCTTATTCGAGTAATAATACCAAATATATAATTTATATCCTTCCATTCCAAATTAAGAATGGTACTTTTAGGTACTTAAATTGTTTGCAATAAATTCTAAAAGTAATAGCACCTTAAATCTTATTCACTTGCTTTTCAAAATTATAGGGAATGAAAGTTGTTGGGTTTATTAATTAAAAATTTTAGTTGCCCAATATATCTTTAATTTAATTTTATATTGATTATTCATAATGATATTTATTTATACCATTAAAATTATAATATACTTACAAAAATAGTATGCATATTTATTAAATTATTTTGTTTTTAGCAATTTTAATACTAATATAAATTTGTAGACAAAAAATTATAAACAAGTAAAAGACATGGTTTTTACCAAACAAATAAATCAAAATCACTTTCAGCATTCATGTCTATTTGTAATTATAATCTGCAACATAAAACTTACAAAACATTTTGATACTGTTTTTTACAATCACAACATTTTTGAAAATATAGTTTATCAAATACTCAACTATTTCACTTTACAGCTAACTTTATTTCATAGCCGTTTTACTTTATAACAATTTTTTTTCATAGTAATACTAAACTAAGCCTAAGCCATAAGTGATTTGTCTATCTAATTTTAGACATAAAATTAAATGTAAAATTTATTTTCCAAAAACTTATTCATGGAATGAAATGGCCATAGCTTTGTAAAGATCTAGCTGTTATTTTTGATTTTTTGTTTTAATTATTATTTGAAGGGAAGAAGGTAATATTAAATTATTAATTATTTAGGGCCGTGCATGGGAATGGGAAAGGGAAACCGATGGAATAAAAAGCGGGGGTGGGTGGAGCGACAGGAGCAGGGAGGAAAGCGCTCGTTTCTGATTCCCACTGCCTTCCACACAAGCCTTCATCATGCTATTGTTGTAGTATTGTACTATTGTTCATATAATATACGGATAAACACAAGTTACACAACAGACAAACAAAAATTGCTATTTCTTAATTTTCCTATAATAATAAAAGAATGTGTTCAACTGTTCATGTCATGCAACTTCTTCATTTTCTTTCTCTCACTTCCATAGCTTTCAACCCCTTTTTAATCCCATATATAGATCGCAAGTTCAAAACTATTCCTTTTAATTATGGCTGCTACAAATTAAAGAGATATGATTTTGGCACTCCAAAAACAAACTTTATGCACTCCTCGTGTGCAACTGTAGAGGACTGCCTAAAGCCCTTTTTAGAGTGCTAAAATCATCTTTTATTAAAAAACCTTAAAAACAAGATAAAAGCTAGCTCTTAACAACAATTGTTATTTTTATTAGCTATTTTCTTCAAAATATATATTAATTCAATACGTATTGTCATATTTTTTGACTTGTATTTGTCATTTCATATTATGTTGTACACATACCTACAATGTGTATGTATTTTCTTTCAAAAATAAGCCCTACTTCACGGAATCTAAGACTACCAGTCTACCACCAACTAAAAAGTACAAAATTATAGTTTATAAACTATGACAGCATCCTAGTTTCATCGTGTCTGTGGTTTTGGATTCATATCTAACACATTCTTAATTGTTTCCTTTTTTCGCTGCATCCATCTGTTGATGACTTTACTATCAGCAGACTGGAGAGTGCAAGGTGGGCTAGGAGAAGGGGGTGCAGCTGACTTTTGAAGAAATTGCTTCTGTTTCAGGTCATCAGCAAGACAAAGCAGCGATTCTGTACATACTTCCAGAGCAGAAGTTGGCGGGACCGGCTTGAAGTCCTGCAGTTTTGAGTACTCTGTGATGAGGTGCAACATGTAATCATAGACTCGATCCATGTTTAGGGTTTCCATAAAATCCTGCCCTCTTTTTCCTATAGCCTGAGCCTGTTCAGCCATTGGGGAATATTGTGGAAAAAAGAAGAAGTTAGATGCAAGGAGGGGGGAAAAACTGAACTATCACATAATAGTGCAAAGTATTACAGAGCATTTCGAGTTTGAAAGTCACCTAAATGGCTGAAAATGGGCTTGCTTAAACTTGTGTTTTTGTGAAAGTATCAAGATCCATGGTTATACACCCACAATATGTTTGCTTAATGCAACATGTGAGAGAGCACAATGAGCAGCACAAGATGCTTACACTTTTCTATTTCATGAGTTGTTTTGTCAACTCTTGGTATTAAGTTCGGTAATGGCTTTTTTATCATTTTTTTAAGTTGAAGGATTTTAATATGAATTTCTTTGGGTTTTTCATTGTTATTCAGAGACCTAAGATTTCCATGAGGATAATTTCATATTCCGTGGGATAAGGAATGCATTTCAACTCTTTATCATAGAATCCCAAAATCAATATGCATCTCAATCCAGTCACAAGTTATAAATCGCACAACCTAATATGAATTCAGATTGGAGTGCAGCCCTATATAAGTCTTGGGGCAGAGAGCTCTCAAGTGGTGTTTTTCTTTTGTAGGGTTGGAGAAGAAAAGTAGAGAGGATTTGAGCAGAGAAAAAAAAAATTGGGAAGACTGAGAAAAGGGTTATTGAACATAATGATTTCAGCAGCAATTTATGTTACCGAGGTGAGAGAGGAGTTAATTTACTTCATTTTTTCTTAAGTCAAACACCCTAATCAGGCTTAATCCTAACCGATAGAAGTGAGTGCATCTAATGGTCTCAGAATTTTGTTATTTAAAAGGTGCCATGGATGATGGACCTGACCCTTTTTCTATTTATGACTTTTATCCTTTTTTTAAGAAATTTAGTTAGTTTATTAATTACTTGATTTTGCCTGTACTCTTTAGTCTCTTACATAATATAAGACTTACAGTTATAATGCATGATACAATTGTATAAAATATTAAAATATTAAAATAAGGCATGGCAGGTCAGCCTCTGCAGAGTAGCAGGTCGAGCCACTATTGCTAGGCCAAAACCGGCCTGACTTCAGCTCAGGCTGGGCCATGGCAGTACCAGGCCTTGGGTCAGATGTCAAATTTCAATACTCGCATAGTTCTTCCTTCTCTTCCCCCACAATTTTGCATGACCAATTGATTTATGTACCAGTGCTATTAGTATTAGTACTAATGTTTAACAAAGTAAAATCAATAACAACTGCAAATGCAAAATATTACTAACAAGTGAAACATACCTCACTAAGGTGTCCATGAGCCCAGTTAACAGCATTCAGTATGGACGGGCATAAATCATTAGGGGAAATGGGCCAATAATTATTCTTGGGAATGAGACCACGGCTGAAGAAATCCTCATATTGCGGGGTTATTATCAGCGCAAGAGAACCACATGATATAATATATTTCAAGCTCACGGACCAAGCATAGCCTTCGGCATAGATTTTATACCTACGGAAAGAGAAATAATTTGTGAGCCACAGGATTAAAGCCACCTGCCAATTGGATAATAATAGCATAACAGTTATTCATCAACCAAGAAGGAAGAGGAGGAAACAATTTTATGGATGGCTGCAATAGTTGAGTTAGATAAGAAGAACACATGCAGTAGAGAATGCCATGTCCTCTTTCAAAGGTTAAGAGGCTGCCCCTGCACAGGGGGTTCAGTACTTCAAATCTATAAACTGCACATTTCATCATTTTCATAGATACAATCATACAGAGAATTGAACTAGATAGAGAAAAGCAAAAGAAAAGCTCTCTAAATACAACAAAGCAGAAGCTACAGATGAACTCTGTGACAATCTCTTATGCTAAAAACTGACCAAGCTGCATCTTCTTAGCTAACCGGTCAGACTATCAATGAGAATATGATGATAGGATATCACTTTTGGAAACTGTACTTACCGATGATTACACTGATTCGATAGTTTGGACTGCTCATAACCAACTCTTGCTTCCGCTTCCCAATCCTATAATGTACAACAGAAAGATAATGTCAGATCTGTCTTAGGCCTATCACTTTCAGAATTAAGTTGAAGAAGGATCAACATTGTAATTTTAACTCAACTTGACGCATAATCTGCGTTCTCCACATCCTAGTGTCGTTACAGTTAAGTAACTCTGTACGGAGAGGGGAAGCAACATCTGGGTTTCCTTTCCAATATGCGAAAGGCTCCTTCTTTCTCCAACTTCTTTTCTGAGAACCGCGTTTGATATCCCGGAACTCCTCATCCCAGGGATTTATATTTAGCTCTGGCCTGTGCAATAATCATAAACTATAAAGACAATCAGCACAAATAAAATCATAACCAGGCATTTGAATCCCAGATAAATGCAAACACTAATCCACCTGCAAATTGCACTAATCTTCTATTGCCTAAATGTAGGTTCTTTCCCAATGACAATGCATATAAAGCATAATTACCAAAATGAAACTATAATTTTAGAAGACAATTAGAGACTGATGATTCTTACCAACCCCAGAAAGACCAGTCGGGAAACGGGATATCAAAGTGATCGTCATTCGTACAGTAGCGGAAAAGCGGCAGCGGCATGGAGGCATGTTCGGTCCGGTTTATAGTGGGCTTGTCCATACAATCAAACATGATATCCACATCAGGAACTTTACCAGGGTACCTCTTAAGGAGCTGCAACAAACCCCAAATCGTAAACATGGCTCGGCTCTGCACACAAGCATAGTACAAATCCACATACAGCTTCCCGCCAACAATCACCACCCGAAACGCAGCGTATTCTTTGGCCTCCTTGAGATGGGCCTCGGATATCCGGGTCCGGGCCCAGGGCTCCAGATCGCGGTGGATCCAGCGGAAGAACTCGGGGCATTGCGGAGCAGCTTTGGCGGCGGCGGAGAGAGGCGGACGGCGTCGTTCGGGGACGTTGTTGTTGGTGTAGCGGCAGACGATGTAGGAGCAGTGGATGAGCTTGTAGGCTCGGTCCTGGAGGGTCTCTTGGGTGAAGCTCTTTGGCGGGAAGAGGTGCCACGGCGTCGGCTCTAGGTTGTGCCCCGCCACGGTCTTTGTCTGCGTGGCGAAGTCCTCCACCTGTTCGACAAAATGCCCCAACCAAATTTACACCCAACAAAAAAGGAAAGAAAAAGAGGAAAGTAATGCTAGAGAGAGAGAGAGACAGGGGACCTTGTAGAGGAGCACGAGGAGAGAGAAGGTGGACAAGGCGATGAGGGATGGGAGGATGTAAGAGGGAGAGCGAGCGGTGGGTCTCGGAGCGATTCCCATGTGGTGGCGGAGGATGAGGTTTGCTGCATCGTCTGTGTGAGTTTTCGTTTGCTGGGTTGCCTTGTAAATTTGTAACAGTAGGAGCTCAGCTCCAAGCTTTTGGTCTCCACAACCATGGTGCCCACGTGGCGGGCTTTTGTACGTGCTGACCCGTTTCCTTCTCGTTTGAAACTTTTGGCGAAAATGTATGGGTGAGGTGGGACCCTCTCTCCGTAAGAAACTGTCATTAGTTCGGTTGACGTTGACCACCCCACTTTTAAGGATTAAAAAAGCATGCGTCCATGGACAAGATTTATGTCTTCTTTTGAGTCACGTTATCATTTTTTGTTTTTTCCTATTTTCTAGAAAATAAAAATAAAAATAATATGAAGTTTGCCCTTTTAAGTTTTACCACAAAATACAATTGTAATTAGTTTTTTTTTTTTTTTTTCCAAAGGTGGGTGGTGTCAATATGGCCCCAGAAAAGTTGAAAGCTGATTCTTGTAGATACTAATTGTCATCACCTCAAAACAACAACAATGATAAAATTTTCATCTTCAAATTGAGGGAAGAGTGTGTGAAACTTTTGAATTATACAAAATCAATTACAGTTTTATTTACATTTCTTTTTCGGCTTGATAGTTTATGAACAAATTACACTTGTGTATTCACATTTGCAAAATCAAGCTACAATGATACAGACAAAAATCCCAAACTTCAGATCAAAAGAAAGGAAACTGCACAAAAGCTTCATGTGAAAACCTTCTGGATTGGTAAAAAAAAAAAAGAGTCTCATAGTTGAATACGATTATCACAACTTCTATGGGTGAAAAGAATTGCGGTACAAGGGAGCTCCTGCAAATTTGGTTCACACATATACACAGCTCAAACTGTAAAAATCTTTCTCACTTTCTTCATCTGCCTGCGGCATATGGGACAAGTGCCAACCTCTTCGGCAATCCTGCATGCCATGGTGAATCCACTTAGAATCTAACTCTTCTCTGATTTAGCAGAAGTTACAATGATTTGAAAATAAACATGTAACATAATATTGAGAATGGCAAAAGAAATGGACTGTGTACGTTAACATGGTATGTGAATTTTGTGTCTTGGAAACCAAGTCACTATGTCTAACGTTTATATATGGGGCTATATTGCAGAAGAGTAAACATGATGTAGAATTACCTTGTTCCACATGTAAAACAGGCAGCACAGTGACCACAGGGAAGAAAGAAGCAGTCCCTTGGACCATCAAAGCAAATCACACAAAGACGCCGGGTATTGTTGTTTTCCCCTTCATTTATTGACTTTCCTTCAAGGGAACTCACTGCAAGGTACTCTTCCATATCCTCTTCATCATTTGAAACAGATTCATAAGATGAACCCCAACTCAAAACATCATCATCTTTGGGTGGAAGCAATGGGGTTCGTTCAGGTGTTGCCTCCCCTGTTCGAAATTCTGTTCTATCTTCACCCGAATTTTGGAACATGTTACAAAATCTAAAGGCTATTAACATGAGCACAGTCATCACACCTACATGCAGACATAGAGGCAGATTTAAATAGACTCTTTTTTCAGTGTTATGAAAGGGACATGAAGGCAAATAAAGAGTAACCTGATCCCAGGAAATATATGATCCATCGTGCTCCATAAGACAGTCTGATGTACCAGTCATCATCAGGAATACCCTAAAAGAATCACGACGTGTGTCCAAATTAACATAGGCAGATTAAAGATTTATGATTATGATTCAAAGAACATATTTGGCATGGAAAAGTAATGGAAGCTGTATAGATGGCCTAAAAGGGACAGAAGAAAAGAAAACTAGCAAATGAGAGTCTTTTACTTTACCTCTTTAGGACCTGGAGAAGTTAAGACAGCAGAACCTGCCCTCAAAAGGGAAAGATCTAAGCTACATAATTGGTTATATAAGGAGCACTTGTAATACGCCTGGGTTGTGTTATAAAGAAGAGATTTTATGTTGAACTCTAGCTCTACCTGTGTAATACAGCAACTTTGGAAGCTCAATAAAGTTGTCAATGGTTTCTATGGCTATATAGGATAGACTGTAAACATTTTACAATTACCTCAGCATCCTCAGGGTTCAAGTTCCCTACTGCAATATAATAATTAGAAGATTCTGAAATCTCCTGCTGGATCTTACCACTTTCTGTGAAGAAACCAGGGTAATTTAGAACAGTATAGATGGTTCCAAAAGGGAAAATATATAGAACTTTTAGTGATGATTCTCACCATAAATTATATTCCAAGACAATGTTGCATTACCATACGATGGATCCTCTATCCACTCAACCAGGCTTTCTCTACCTGCAGGTATCTAACAAGTTGATAAAAGAAATACATTGGAGTTCAAAAAAAATTAGAAAAAAAACAACAACACAAAAGACCCCCAACTTTAAGGGGCTATATAAACCTGCAAAGATTCAGAGACATTGTAGCCACAATGGAAAGTGGTTTAGATGTACGAGCAGGAGAGGAAGAAAGACAAAGCAGTTGGAGAAGTTCCAAAAGGTCACTAAAGATCACATTATTCCGATTCTTCAACTATTTTATTTGGCATAAAGCCTAGACCTTGATACCACAGAGTTTAGGTAACCATAGACGAGGTACTTCGATCAGAAACAAACAAAATTTCCCAATTTGAACATCAGAACTCAGAAGTTAGGAATTACCTTGTGCAATTACAAGGGTCAAAGGCAAGGAACTTCGAGATTTTACATGGTAAAATATATCTATTCTAGACCCTTTGTTTAGAAAGTAAATCCACTCCTGTTACATGAAAAGAATGAAATTTATCCCATCAATCAAAACATATGATACAAAAGTTTGAGTGAAGATGAAAGAAGGAGAAAAAGAAAAGAAAAGAAAGAGAGAAACAATAGATATTATATGGTAAGTTCAAAGACCATGCCTTGTGACGATTAGTTGGTACAAATGTATTGTGTGTTTCAGTCCAAGCTATTTCAACATCCAGGGAAGGGGGTTTGTAGAATCCATATAACATTGGCCCTGGCTTTGGCCCATTAAGTTCCTGTGCCTGTTTATAGACCAAATGAGTTTACTGCGAACAGCTGCAGCAGAAATTAAAAAGAAATAGGAAACAGATTAAATGAGAATTATAAGATGAAATGTGGTGAGTCACCTTAATGGATTGCACAAAGAACGGATTAGTTTGTATCAGGCGTGAGCAATTTGGTCCCAATTGTAAATTGGCAGAGCCAAAAAAACCGAGAATCAGAGTCATGGATGCTGCAGTGAGGAAGATGAAAACCACAAGCAATCCGAGCAAACCAAATCAATTAGATGCTCAAGTCATTAACAAATGAGTCTATTATGTAACAACAGAAGAAAAAACTTAAAAAGTTGAGGCTACCACTACCAGTATAGCAAAATTAAAACTTGGATAATTTCAGACCATTTTATGAAACAAGGAAATTCAACCCCTCTCCTCAACTACACATGACACAACCAAACGGGTTGGTTGGATGGATCAAGGATTCAAGATTATCATATTCTGTAACATAAATTAATGGGTGCATTTGGTGTTTGGAAACCAGTGAGAGACTAAGATAAAGTGTTTTCATTTCCTAAATTAACAAACATGAAACAAAATTGACACAAGCAATGAACAAAAATACTAGTAAATGAGACGGGAAACTGACCAAAGAACCAAAAAGTGGCAATCACAACAAGGCAAGACCAAACATCATCCGTCATCTCTGATGCTGCTACATCAGAAATCAATATATTCACACGATAAGAAAAAGCACTAGAAGTACTCTGCCGCTGTTGCTGCTCAGAAGTGCCCTCATTCTCAGGTCTGTCATTTTCTCCTTCTTCTTGGACCTGTGAAGCAGAAGAAGATGGCAGAGATTCATGCTGGCTACGATCTGGGTCTTCCATTCTGGAAAAGCAATCAAAATAAGTGATATAATTGGTGGGTTTTATTCGTATAAAACAGTGGTCGGTGGGTGAATGAAAAATGAACCCTACCAAGGCTGTCTGACCTTGAGGATGGTGGTGCGAGTCAGAGTCAGCAGCCATTGAAAATGCAAAGGCGGTGGTGAGGAAGCTATGATACTCACCAAGAAGTCATCTTTCTCATTCTTTCTTGGGTTTTTCTTCATGAGAATGGTAGTTGGGTGTGACGGTTAGTTCATGTGTCTTTTAACTGTTTGGATGTTCCTCTTCTGGGGTCCCTCAAAATGCATTATGCGCCCACCCAGTTGTTCTTTTGGGGCCCTCAAATAGTCAAATATTTGGATGAGGTGGGTCCAGGAAAGACAAATCTTGGTCCGTTGACAATCCCAAAACATATTTGGATTTTGGACTAAGCCAATCCCAGATTTCCAGGTGAACTTAGACAACGTTTGGTTCCAACTTCCAAGCCCAACTCCACCCTCACCATCATAAGACTGTGCAGGCGCTGAATCTCAAACCAGCCCAAAAGGGTGCCATGGAGGATACTAACGATGAGGACATGGACATGGATGATGATGATGGAATGGAGGTGGAGGTGGAGGATGGTAATGCACAAGAGGAGGTATCTGAGTTCAAAGAAAAGGTTTTGAGGTTTGTTGAAAAGAAATAAGGTTTTGAAGGCAACAAGGCTGGTATACACTTGGCCTGATTCTATGACTCACTGTTGTCTTTACTAAGATGCATATGCTTTGTGAGTATCTTTTTTTTCTTTTCTGCTCTTGATACTCACATTGTGCATTGTGATTCTCTGACCTTGAATCATTGTCTCGATCACTGTCGTATGTTTTACTAGGTAGAAAACTAAGTCTAATTGTTAAGGATGTCATGGTCATTTGCAATTGTCACATAAACTAGCATTAAAATAAATTTAACTAAACCCACATTTCTGATGATGCCACTGGATTTTATACATCTATCAGAAATTTCTGTGCAAATATTATCAAAAGAAGAGAAGTGACATGTTGCCTCACATTTGTTTTATTCACAGGGAGTAAAAGATCGTAGACCAAAATTAAACTAGGTATAAAATAAGTGGACCAAATCTGTAATTTTCTCTAAATAATAATGATCTCAAATTTATATCTTAAATTTAAATCTTAAATATATGTGTTAATGTTTTATTTATTATAAATTAATAATCATTTATGTGGACTATGTATGAATCAAAAACCAAAATTGAGATACAACAAATTTGAGATTCCTAAACTAATATTTTATTTGAACTCGGCTTGACTCGTTTATTTTACAATCCGAGCTCGAACGAACCAAAAAACGAGCCAAACACAAGCCGAAGTTGAGCTATGTCGAACCGATTTACAGGCCTGCTTGGCCAAATGACGAGGAGCCCAGCCTACAGCCATCGGCCCATTTCCATTCACACCGACTATTTTGCACAGTCTAACGGCTCAACCAATTACATTCAGCCAAACAACAAAAGGTGAAACGTGTCAAACGTCTACTGGCTGCAAGCTTTAAACCCTAGACTCCTATATAATGAGTTCACTTCATCAGTACTGGAGCAATTGATCTGAGAAGACTTTGCAGAAGGCAGAAGGCAGAAGAAGCAAGAGATGGCTAAGACGACGTCGTTGCTGCTATGCACTCTGGTTCTCTTCGGAACCCTAGCTCTCATTCAGGTCGGTGAAAATTTGACTGACTGAATCCCTCACATTCTCCCTCTGATCCAATTCAATCCTGTAGAGTATTAATTTTAGGTTTTTTTATTTTTTATTTTATTTTGGTTGATGATTTCCTTAAATTTTAATTTGAAGTTTTTAATACATAGACTGTTGTCGAAATCAGTGATTGATAAAATGGGTTTATTATGTTTCAGGCAAAGAAGTCGAAGGAGGATCTGAAGGAAGTGACCAACAAGGTCTACTTTGATGTTGAGATTGCTGGAAAGCCTGCTGGTATGTTTTCACTCTTCGATGAATTTGTCAATTTTAAAACCAATTTGACCAAAATTAGTTGAAATTTAATGTTATTAGGTGAATGTACTATCAATTTTGATATTGGTATTTTATAAATATGATGCAAGTCCAGTTGGGAACCAAAAGTTGATCATTTCTGTAGATGTGGATGTGTTTCTGTGATATTTAGATATAATTGGGGGGCCATAGTCATAGAAATCGATACCTTTTGATTGCTGTGTTTCAGGTCGTATTGTCATTGGTCTCTTTGGGAAGGCGGTTCCTAAGACTGTAGGTGAGTAAAATCACTCACATTTGGTGGATTCTATTTGTTTAAGGTTACATTTCTTGAACGTTATTAACTTAATCATTTTGTTTTTGTTTTTCAGAAAATTTTCGAGCTCTTTGCACAGGTAACCAGTTGCTCATCTTCTTATCCTTGTATTGCACTTAATAGTTGCTATGTAATGTAGCATCTACTTTTTGGGGTTCCATCATCTGCAATGTATGTTAAATGATATTTGGTCAAGTCCTTAAATATCAATCGCAACTAAACATTTAAAAGTGGAAGGATGTAAATCATTGATAGATATATAGAAATCTTAAAGTATTCTGCATTGCCTCAAAAGATAAGAAACTAGGAAGTAATAAGAGTCAGCAAAGGAATGATTTCTCAATATTAACCCCGTAGAAACTGTCGTATATTATAGAAGTTGATTTGATGCACATATTTTAAATTATTTTCCTTTCCTTATGTTTTCCATGTAATTCCAGGGGAGAAAGGCATTGGGAACAGTGGGAAACCTCTTCATTACAAGGGTAGCAAATTTCATAGGATTATACCCAGTTTCATGATTCAGGGAGGTGATTTCACACTTGGTGATGGAAGAGGTGGAGAATCAATTTACGGAGAAAAGTTTGCTGATGAGAATTTCAAGCTGAAGCATACTGGCCCAGGTAGACAAATAACCTACCCCCTCTTGCGCCTTTTTTTCTTTTTGAGCGACCTGGATGGTTACCCACCACAGTATAATTCCAAAGTTTGAACCTACATTATGATATGAATGAAAAAATAACTTTACTCTTGTGCACAGGGTTTTTGTCGATGGCAAATGCTGGTCCCGACACCAATGGTTCACAATTCTTCATCACAACTGTGACGACTAGCTGGTAATTCGATGTGCATCCATGCTTATTTGAAAAAAGAGAATAGTACTTCTTGAACGACATCTTCTGCTGCATAATGCATCGATTCTGTACTTTATAGATTTGCACCTTTGAAGAGTTTTCTGTGCCTAATGCATCAAATTTTTTTAAGTGCATTTGAAATGGGATTTCAAGTATTCAACTACCAACTACCCACTTCATTAGGAGTGGAAGTGTTGAACTTAAGGCTTCCTCATTGATAAGGAGGAGATGTACTGCATTATAAAAGCCACTGATACATGTATAGTGTTATTAAGGCTAAAGATTTTTAGCTAATGTTTGAATCTGTATTATATTAGGTTGGATGGTAGACATGTTGTATTTGGAAAGGTGCTGTCTGGAATGGATGTGGTTTACAAGGTTGAAGCTGAAGGCAATCAGAGTGGCACACCAAAGAGCAAAGTCGAGATTGCAGACAGTGGCGAACTTCCTCTCTAGATGTTCTTCCTATCATACTGCATCCATTAAGTGATAACTATAATTGTTCTACTTCCTGGGTTGAAGCAAAATTGTTAAAAATGTGTCTAGATATGTATGTTAAGGGTTGAATTCCTGGTGGACACTCTTGCGAGTTTAAGACACCATACCTGACATGACTATCTGGTATAATATTTTTCCTGATATAGCTGCTAAAAAGTTTTTGTTTGATCCGACCAAAATGTAAGGATTTGATGCTGTAATGATGGTGGGTTCGTTTTGTAATTTTCGTATTTTGACGTTAAGAAAACCCCTGGGTTCCATATATCCTTATAAGAGGAAGATTCAAACTCTCAGTTCGCACCAAGGGTTTGTTTCCCGAACCCCTTTCACTTTGCCATGGAGCCTCTCAAACTTTTAGCCTATAATTTGATTTTTTAAAAGAGAGGAAATAATAATTAATAGCCGGAAGCAACAGGCAACCTGCCCTGCGCTCGTCTGGCTTTCTAATGTCAATTGCATTTGAGGTCGATTTGTCATCCTTGAGTTGAAATCATATACCAAAATCACAAACTACAATAAAATTAAATCGTGATAATCAATTAAAAGCTTATGAACACCTTTGTTCGAAAAGTTAAATCACAAATAAAAGATTGATAGACTAGTTGAGACCCAAGGAAAAATAAGACATGGTATCATATGAAGAGCAAAATGAAATCATTTTAATTCCTTCAGCATTCAGCACGAGGCTCCCGACTTGAACCCACGACCACCAAGTCGCATATCATTACAAGAGAGGTAGGATGGAACTGGAAGAAGACTAGTGTCTTTTAGAGGTTGCTTGGAAGCAAACCTTACCAACTTAAAACCAACTACTCATCTGAACCTGGCCACCTCTTTTTCTAATTTAAGTATCTAATTACACTGAACCACCCCCTCATGACCTGCATGCCTGTTGAGGCCATCGACATTAAGAGTCTATCCTCCATCAGACCCCAACTTAAGACCCATGAATAAATAGAATAAATGAACAGTTTGTATTTAAAAGATAATTTTTTTGACTAAACTGTCTATTTATTCAATAACAGTTATATAACCAAACAATTTTCAATTGAGATAATTTTTTATAAAGATAATCATTAATAGGTGATTTAAAAAATAATCGATTTCGATCCTAAACCTATACTGCCAAACAAGCTTTTTTTTTGAGGGGAGGGTGGGTGCATATGGAATAATTTTCACTAGAGGCTATCAGTTTTTGATTTCGAAAAAGAAATAATAACACTTTTTTTTTTCTTATTGTATTATCCTTCTCTTTTCATAACTCTCACCTCCGGCCTCTCGTCTCTCTTCTCCTCTCATTAAAAAAACAGAGACGATATAAGAAAACATTACCAAACAAACACTTGTCAACCAATGATATGATGGTCTGTATCATGTCAATTCAACTACGTCAAATTACACAATTTTCACAAGTTATATATACATGCTCTACATACAGCAAGTACAACGAGCACCTTGAGCTGAGCTAGTTTCTTATAAATACCGGCGTCTTAAGTAATTTTGCGACCTATTGAAAGAGAGGATGAATATGAACACCTGAAACCTGGCCTTGAGCACAAGTTAATAACATGACTACCCTAGGCAGAAACTCCCTAGTGACAAGAAACACAACCTGTGGGGGTTTTTACAATCTAGCTTTCATTACAATTAACTCACATCCACAGAAACACAACCTGTGGGGGGGTTTTACAATCTAGTTTTCGTTACAATTAACTCACGTTGCATGCACTTTGACCTGGGATCTGCTGTTTCACTAGTTCTCTCGCAAGTGAATCATGCTGAGGAACCATGTTAGAGATGAGTTACTCATCATCACTCATTGAATCCAGAAAGCTGAACTCCCTTTGTCTACCTAGCTTGACCAATACCATTCCCCTGTTCTCTTCACTCCATTGTATACCTTCCTTCTCAACAAGTTTGATGACCTGAACAAGGCATGTAAGTCGTAAAGATATAGTATTTCACAAAGATAAAGTTCAAGAACGATCAAAGAGGCCAATTAAAGATATCAATGGCTTTGTTTTTCATTTATATATTAATCTATGGGCAGGGGAAGCAAAGAACCTTACAATTCTCACCTAATAATCCTTTCAAAAGAACCTTGCCTTTGTTCCTATAGACAAATGGCTTATTTTAAAGCTGCCTCCAGGCAATTATTATGAAAACTCAAACTATTGCAGATGACAAACTAATCAATGTTAGCTTTCAATCCTCCCAAAAGCATTCCTTACAGATATGCTATTGACTGAAAAAATGCAGCACTGAGTAACACCAAGAACTACGCTAAAAGATACTAATATGGCACCGTCAAAGGCTAAATGACTCAAAACATTCTACTTGCATTACATTAACAAAAGCACCAGATTGATCATTTCTATACGCATTATCAAGACTCATACAGGCCATTTTCAAACACCCCAAAAAGTCAACCCCTTTTTAACTTTTATCCTTCACTAATTTCCCACAAAATTTATGCAATCAGGCAGCTAAAACCATACCGATTGCTTCAGCTTCGACTTTCCTACACCATGTGCCCCACATCCTGTGATAACCCTGAGGTACTGAACCGCTGGACCAGAGCAAGAGAAGTAATTAAATTGATAATACCTTAAAAAACTGCTGAACAATTTTTTTCAAAGAGAAAAAAAAAATAAAAGCAAGCAAACGCTTACATTGTGCATATGTTCCAAATAGAAGGTGGATTTTCAAAAGCTTCATTGCTTGTTTGACATGTTGCCCATGCAAATCAATTGTTATCACATTTTCTATGCCCTTGTTTCTGCAGATTACAGCATTAGCTTAGATTGTCTACAAAGACCAGAGGTGGACTTGAAAAAGACAACAAATGTTTTCATTCCAGCCTAGCACTGCACCAACCTTGCTTTAAAGATTTCCTGGCTTGCCTTTTCATCAGCCTCTTGTGCCAATTTAGTCTGTACCTTCCCCTAGGCAAATCCAAGATAAGAGATCAGGATAATACCTAAACTTGAATTCAATTTTTCTGTAATGTTATTCAAAAAAACAAACAAAAAAAGAAAAGAGGAGTTGTCCATGAGTTTTACCCTCTAGAACATACAAAATTAAACTGACACCCAAATGGCACATAGAGGGCATCAAAGGGACAACAGCATAGGAGGTATATAGTTAGCTAGATGCATGTTGTATTAAGCGAAAAATTTAAAGGGAAAGACAAAACAAAACAAAAGGCAACACTTCATTAACTTTCTTATCAATTTATCCATAGATACGATTAAGCAGCCCCCATATATGATAAACTTTATAAGGGAGAAGAAATGAATGCGCAAACAAAGAACTTTTGACTCATTCTAAAATACTTACTACTGATGCCTTCTTGGATAGCAAGTCCAAACATTTAACAACCACATTATGCCAGCCACTCTTCCATCAGGTGGCTGGCATAATATGATCTGCATGCCTTGTAGTGAATTAACACCCCCTGTGATCTTGTCCTTGATGTATTCTAGAGTTAAAACAGATATAGCAAACAACACACAATATGGTAGCAAAAGTAAACACAAAGAACACCAAGATTTGTTATCGAGGTTCGGCTAACTTTGCCTACGTCCCCTTGTGATCCTTAGAGAATCACAGCTGCACTATGTATAGAATAAGAGTACAAGAACTTATTGAAACCCTAGACTACCCAACTCGCAGCTGCTCTCTTCTCTCTTACACAAATAGCTCTCTTGTGTTTTTCCCTCTTGAAAAACCCTTCCCTTGAAGTCACTCACCCTTGAGTCTCTAACCCGAGTCTCCCTTTGAGTTTCTTCTCTAGAAGTCTCTAGCTATACTTATTTTTTATTTATGAGACTTGCAGCAGCCTATTTATTGAGCATAGACTTACCTCTTACAATATGGATTCCTAATCCTAATAGAATTAGGTAATCTACCTATTAGCTAATTCTATTCCCTTGTACACAAGGAAAACCCTTTAGAACTCCTTCCCACACTAGGAAAGTCTTGTGCAAGTCCTATTTGTCTTCCAAAATCGTACCCCACTAGGAAAACAACAAACTACCCCACTGCCCAGTCTCCCTACTGCTCTTGGCCAGATCTGTAGCTTCCTCCAGAAATTTCCGACGAGACAAAACCACAACAATCTCCACCTTGGCGAGTCAGAACCAAAGCCATGAATGTTGTACCTTCGAGATATTCTCTAGTCTTGAAGTAACCTCGAACAAACCTCCAAAACCCCTTCACATTGGCAAAAAACCTATTGCCTCAATGCACCTTAAGTGAGAAGGTGCTCCACCTCAATCAACTAACTTTGAAGATTGAGCAAGCTCAACCCGAGCTTGTACCTTCGAATCTTAATTGCAGCCTCAAGATTCTCTTCGCCTTTTGTTCCATAAACCCATTCATAGCCAACGTTCTCCTTGGATTTAGGAACTAACTTCCAACTGAAGTTCCTTTGTAGAGACAACCTAGCACACCTCCGACGTTCCCATTCCTTACTCTCACAAGCCCCCTTGAATGTAGCCGGATTTCCCTTACTAACACCATAGTAACCTCTGTCCTTTTCCCACCAAAACTTATGAGTTAGCTTGATGGTACTTTTGGGCTTGGACTGCCTTGTGCTCTTTTTCTCCACCTGTTCTTGAACCTTTGTTGATTGTTGTTGCTGCCCAAACTCTTCAACCCTTGTGTTATGCTCCACCAGCTCAAAGTTGGCCTTCTCTTGAACTGGATTTACCTTCATAACCACCTTGATTGCCTTTATGGTTGCATCTTCCTTAACAACAATCAAACCTTCCTTATCTTTATTGACTTCCCTTGCTGCATCCTTGAAGTCAATCTTTGATGAATAACTAACCAAGCAACAATCATGATTTGTTGCTTCTTCTTCCTTAGCCGTAGCACTTATTTGATGAGACTCTTCCTTTGTGAGATGATGCCCTTGCTCTCCCTTGTTACAATGCTCCATGAGCTCAACATCCAAGCTCTCTTTGGTAGACGCAGCTACTCCACCTATCACTGTAACCCCGGAAAGCTTGTAGAGATTATTAGATTGCACAACTCCCTTCAGGATCACACTTAATCCTTTTGAGACTTTGAGCTTCCCTGCTCTAGACTTGAATGCATACCCATTCTTCTCTAGAGTTCCAAGAGAGATAAGATTTCTTTTCAATGTAGGAATATATCGCACATTCCCAAGCAACCTAACAATTCCATCTTGCATCTTCACCTTGACTGTGCCGACGCCATGAATCTTGCACACAGAGTTATCCCCCAACAAAACTTTGCCCTTACTAGATTCCTCATATGTATGAAACCACTCCTTGTTTGCACACATATGAAAACTACATCCGGAGTCCAAATACCAAGCATGTGGAGTAGAATTACCTGAAGATACCACCAAAAGCTCCCCATCGTCGACCACGACGTTACTTGAGTTTTCATCCCTTTTCTTCTTCTTCTCCAGCCATATCTGGCAATCCCTTTTCCAGTGGTCTAGTGAACCACACTCGAAGCAACCACCTTCTTCATCGGAATCATTGGACTTCCCCTTTTTGCTAGATCTGCCCCTCCTTTCCTTCCCTCGACTCTTCTCCTTGCCCTTAGCGTAAAGGCCTTGTGATGACTGAGTGCCTTCAGTTAAATCATCTAACTTTGCATATGACTGGAGCGCTTGCACCACGTCATCAAGCTTTAGAGTCTCCTTTCCAAACATCAAAGTTGTTCGGAAGTGCTTGAAAGAAGATGGCAGGGATCTCAGCAAGATGATAGCCTTATCATCATCCTTGTAAACTTCTTCGACCTTGTCGAGATTAGCTATGCAATGCTGAAATTTGCATACATGATCCGCTACATCTCCACCTTCTTCTAGTCGAAGCCCGAAGAGTTCATCCTTCAAGAAGAGTTTATTGGACACCGTCTTGCCCATATAAACACTCTCTAACTTGTCCCATGCTTCTTTTGCTGTCATCGCCTCTGTGATGTGAGACCTCACGGATCTTGTGAGGTGGATCTCTATTGAACTCTTGGCCTTCTTGAGAACCTTGTTCCATGTTCCTTGTCGGCTTCTCACCAAGAAGTGCATCATCCAGATCCTGCTGCACCAGCACGTTCTTCATCATCCGTTGCCAATCTGTAAAATCATCCTTGCCATCATATGGCTTCAAAGCAGGCCTTAAATCCCCTAAGTCCATGCTTCGACCTCCTCTAGACATCGCGGACACCTATTACCAACCTTGCTCTGATAACAATTGTAGTGAATTAACACCCCCTGTGATCTTGTCCTTGATGTATTCTAGAGTTAAAACAGATATAGCAAACAACACACAATATGGTAGCAAAAGTAAACACAAAGAACACCAAGATTTGTTATCGAGGTTCGGCTAACTTTGCCTACGTCCCCTTGTGATCCTTAGAGAATCACAGCTGCACTATGTATAGAATAAGAGTACAAGAACTTATTGAAACCCTAGACTACCCAACTCGCAGCTGCTCTCTTCTCTCTTACACAAATAGCTCTCTTGTGTTTTTCCCTCTTGAAAAACCCTTCCCTTGAAGTCACTCACCCTTGAGTCTCTAACCCGAGTCTCCCTTTGAGTTTCTTCTCTAGAAGTCTCTAGCTATACTTATTTTTTATTTATGAGACTTGCAGCAGCCTATTTATTGAGCATAGACTTACCTCTTACAATATGGATTCCTAATCCTAATAGAATTAGATAATCTACCTATTAGCTAATTCTATTCCCTTGTACACAAGGAAAACCCTTTAGAACTCCTTCCCACACTAGGAAAGTCTTGTGCAAGTCCTATTTGTCTTCCAAAATCGTACCCCACTAGGAAAACAACAAACTACCCCACTGCCCAGTCTCCCTACTGCTCTTGGCCAGAACTGTAGCTTCCTCCAGAAATTTCCGACGAGACAAAACCACAACATGCCTCAAAGCATGCCACTATAAAACAAAACAATGAAAACATAATAATAGTCCCAACCAACAAAATTTACACTATTAGGTTCTTAAAGAAGCACAGACCTGCTCGGAGAGGTAAGCTGCATATTCCCGCGCTCCCTTTGAATATGCCGCTGCAGCCTGCAGAGAAATTGCTCTTATCAGTAAGGTATTAAATTAACCACAAAATAAGGTGCTAAAACCATCTTACTTTCTGATAGTAGGACCTCATTGAATCCCAGTGCTTCTTTGCAGTTCCTCTCAATGCATGATATTCATTTCCTTTAACTACATGTAAAAAGGAAACCCAAAAAGATAAAGAAGAAGACATTGCTAAACTTGGATAGATAACCATTCTAAAAAGTAAACAATAGATACATTCCCCAAAAAAAAAAAAACAAAGCCCCTAATCTATGAGGAAATTAATCACTAGATTAAAGTTCAATACCATAAGTGTCCTGCTGTGTTTCTGAAGGGCTAGAAGTGCAGACATCAAACCCAGATCCCAATGACTGCAATTTATTAACGACATTCTTCCAATTCATGGTTCTTGGTTCATATTCAGGACTTTTGGAGATGTTAAACAAAGATTCCAAGACCTTTTGAGAGAGATCTGACTCAGTACTTCTTGGGCTAATAGGGGAATGAGCTTCAGAACTAGCAAGAACCTTCGCATAATTCCTAAAATGAAAAAAACAACTAAGCTTGTAGGACACGGTGCTAACATCCTCAAAGCAAGGAATTAAGAAAATTGAGATTGAAATTTGACCTCTATTAAATGGGACTAAACAAGTTTCGTATCATATTTTCCTAAGTTGCATGATAGCATTCAAATGGTAAATCCATATATCAAATCAGTTGCTACCACAAGTAGTACAAAATTAATGAATTTTCCTAAATCATGAACGTCCAGATTGACAAAGTATGTTATATATGCACACTTTTGAGAGGCAATCAGAGCATCTCCATCAAACATAAAATTCTTCCATGTTAAATGTTCAAGGAATCTTTAAAACTATTTTCCTTTCATTATTTTTTAAGCAAATTTTTACAATGAACATCCATGATGCATTATGACTAGCTGACATATAAAACAGTGTTCCTGACAATCAAAGTCCTACACTGCTGCACATCACCTAATATTCGAGGCCTAAGGGGATAAGGGAAGAAGGGTCAAGAAAACCCCCACAAAGTACTACTTTAGCTAACTTTCTAACAATAAGTATGCCCAAAGATGACATGGCTACTGAGGGATGACCTAACACACGAAGAAGAAAAAGGAAAACAGAAGTATCAATTAGAATAATTTACCTGCAGGGGTATCCCGGATACCACACATTATCCTGGAGGTCGCCTTCACACACATTATCCTGGAGGTCGCCTTCAGATGAATGAGAAGTACAATCTGATGCCCTATCTGTCAGCTGTCAGATAATTTTCAAAATCAACATATAGAACAAACCCAAATATTATGTAATTGTAACAATCAAAGTATATGCAAAAATTTTGGAGGCCAAAATATGTAAAAATAAAAAAATTAATTCTTATAAAATGAAAATAAACAATACTATCAGCGGCTTATCCTTCATAATCCCACACTCTTGCCACCTTACTAATCTCTGACAAGAGATAACATGAAAATCTCAAATTCAGGAAGACACAACACCCTCTGACAACAAGGGTAATAACTACATCCTAAAAAAAAGGCTAATAACTACCTCTTATTAAAACAAAAGGGGTAGTAACTAAAAGAAGACAACGACAAATTTTGGTAAGGGGGCTGATAAGAACAAATATCTTAGCAAGAGGACAAGGACACGAAAGACTCTAGATGCTACTGAATGGTATGAAACTAAAAGATATTCATATCATCTAAATGCAAACGACCAGAAGCAGAAACCTACAAACTCACAACATAACAAATCAGAGAGTTCCACGAGATACATATACAGTTACATTATAAACATGAGCTACGAGAAAATCAAGTTCAAGATAAAAAAGAGGCATAACAAAATTGAAAAAAAAAAAAATCAACCAAAAGCACAAACCTACAAATTCACACTATAAATCAGTGTGTCAGAGACACCTTAGATTCAGCTAAATATATGAGCTAACAAAAAGGTCTTGACAAAAATAAGCAACACAAATATAGTACTTACAATGTCAAACTGTTCAACGGGATATCTACTATCTTCTTTATAAATCAAACTATTGTTAGAACCACTACTGGACTGTTCATACGAGGAAGAAGATACATCAAGCAATGCATCCAAGGCCTGGAAAAGCATGTAAAATCATCATTAGGTTATAACAGAAACAACACGGTAGTTCAAATAGGAATCTTTTTTAACTCAAACCAAATTTCCAAAATCCCATTACACCTGGCGAATGTTCCATTAAGCACTCAGTGAGATATGACAGAAATCCATAAAAAATAAGCAACATTAGATTATAGAGAGGTAACAGCTAAACACAACTAACTCATCTTTGAATTCACAAATGCAAGCAGCTTATGGAAACCAAACTGAAAAGAAGTTGGAAGAGGGGCAAAAAATGAAAAGTTCCAACTCACAATGCTTTTAGTACCTTTTCAACATCATACCCAGACTGACCTGCAAAAAAAAACTTTCAGGTCATGCAACAGCATATGTTACATCCTATTTACACAACAGCCTATGCAAACTTATTACACACAAAACAGCCGTTTTTGCTTAATTCTTTACTTCAATTGGTATGTCAATCATAGTTTAAACAAAACTACACAAGCTAAAATTTGAATTAACTTAAAATTGAAAAGGGACAAGCAGGGCAGTGGCTACTCACAAAGGACATCTCTAACAACAGCCAAGCTTAGCTCAGATTCATCTCCAAGCATAGAACAAAGAAACTGCTCGGCCTCCTCTTCCCCAGCAGAAACTCCATTACCAAAACCCTTGAGCTTCGTCATCGCCGACCACGTTGAATCCTTCCTAGGGCTGTTCCTCACGTACTCTTTACCCAAAAACGTCGAAACGGTTCCCGCGACCGCAACAACCCTTTTCTGCTTACTCCTAAAACCCTTCTTGCTCATCAAATTCTGAACACAACCTGACTCAAACCCTTCCGACGAACCCGAACCCGAACTCGAACCTGTTTCCGAACCGGAAATTGCACTCGATGTGGAACTCGTGAACGGATCTTCGGAATTATCAGCCAAAGCTCCAGCCAAAATCTCTGCGGCTTTGTTCGGGTCACCGTTGGCTTCGGAGTACGCAGAAACGGCGTCGTCTAGTGAGACCGAAGAGAAGGCCTCTGCTAGCGCGTGGATCACCTTCTGGCCTTCGTCTTCTTTAGCGACTGGCTTCGGATCTGCCGAGGTCTTCTTCCTCCTCCTCCTCTTCGTGTGCTTCATTGTTAATGAATAATGATCTAGCTGGGGTTTTATGTAACGGACGGACTGGATGATGAAGCCGACGACGTTGACGATGATGATGATTGGATGATTGGTGGTGAATGAACCCTAGCTTTTGAGGATGCGATCGGGGACGGGTTTCTCAGAGAATTAGGGTTTCTGAGAGAGGTCGGTGGATGAGATCAGAAACCCTAAATTGGAGGGGCAGAGTGGACGAAATCGAGAATTTGAGAAGGGAGTTTGGCTAATTTGGGGATTTCCGAGAATAACAAGAGGTGGTGATGGAGGTGGTGGTTGGGGAATGGTTGACAAGTATTCATATTTTTGACGGCCTTTTGGACTTTACACCGATAAAAGATAAAGAAGAAAACAAAGAATCAAATACTCAATTAATAGATTCGACTCTCACCCGTTTATATGGAATCTGTGGGCCCACCCTCACGCGGAAACCTCGATTATTGACTACTCATGACCCGTTACGTACACGTGGCGCGGGGGTTGGAGATTTGGAATGGACCGTTGGATTAATCTGGTAAAGAAAGTGAGTGTTGAGTACATGACGAATAAAAATCCCATATATTATGCTTTGTTTAGGGGTAATTTTTTTTAGGGGTGGCATTTGATCGATTACCAAACCGAGAACTCCTAACTGACAACCGCACGAGGCCAGTTGGAATGCCAACTTGCCAACCGCATTTGATCCGACGGTTGTCAGTTTTTGACACAGTCTGAGGTGGTCAGTAAAATTCGAAGATGGTCGGAGTCAGAATAAAGAGGAGAAAGATGTAGCAATGAGAGAGAGAAGCTTGAGAGAGATGCAGATTGTAAACAGAGATAGAGAAGAAGAAGATGATGCGACTCACCCAGTTGTCGTTGAACCTCCAGTCGCCGTCGCACCTTTAGTCACCGTCGCATCCAGTTAACCAGTCGTCGATCTGAAAAATAATAGAATAAGAAGAATAAAAGAAAAAGAATAAGAATAGAAGAAGAAGAAGCAACAACTGGAGAAGGAGAAGAAGAGCATCAAAAGAATAAGAAGAAGAAAAACAGCTAGAGAAGAAGAAGATAGCATGTCGGTCGGTATCGGTGTGCCGAAGGTTTGAGATTTCCCAACCGCCACCGCCACCGACATGGGTCGGATCGATAGAGAACCGCCTTCATCGATGGGAAATCTGACAGTTCGGAAGATTTCGGCTTGTTTCTCAATCAGTGCCAGTTTGTCGGATTATTTTCCCAACCCTAGTTTTTTTGTCCTACATACCCGAATCTGACCGAAATGCACCGATCGGTTTATGTCCTTGGTGTTGAAGATCGGTTTCAGTCGTGCACCATGCCGAGCCACCCCTTGTTAGCGTCGAAAATGGTCTGCATACCACCCACTCGGACCACTAAAATGCCCCGACCGACTGACTCGCACTGTCCATCGAACTTAATCATAACTGAGAAGTCGATAACCGACTGGATTTGGTTTGAAATCGGTCCACCTGCGCAACATCTCCCCACCCCTTATCTCGGGTCGATTATCGACCAATCGGTTCGGTAACCAATCGATTCCATCCCTAATCGTGTTGATCAAAATTAAGAAAGTAAAAGCATATGATTTTGATTAAAAAATATATAAATTAGGATAATAGATTCGTATTTTGATACATTACTACTAGTTCTTTTATGCATTACTATTCGCATTTTGGTGCATTATCATTCGTATCGTGATACATTACCATTCTTATCTTGATGTATTACTATTCATACCTTGATATAATACTATTTGTACATTGATCCATTATCATTCTTATCTTGATGCCTTACAATTCATACGGTTGATGTATAACCAATGGAATTTTGATGCATATATCGCTTTCTTGATGCATTAACATTTTGCACCTTGATGCATTAATGTTTGTATCTTGATGCGTTACTATTCATACATTTATGTATTATCAATCATACATTGCTATATTACTATTTGCACTTTTATGCATTATCATTCGTACATTGTTTTGGTATAGTATATTATCAATGTGATTGATTATAGTGTGCAAATTCATAATTATATGGGGTGTTTAAGAGAGAGAACCCAACAGCTCTGAATTGTTCCATGCGCCATACACGATGGGCTGAGGCCTTCCAACCCAGCAAAATCCAATGTCACCCGGGCCGGCCCAACATAATTTACATTTTTACCATAAAAGAAACACTAGTCCCATATGGAGATCAAGAGAAAGCATTCTTTCTTTGTCCCGAACAGTACAAAATTCTCACTCAGTGGAAACAGTGTTCAAGCAATCTTTGCCGTTCTACATTTTGATCTAAAGATGCAAGGCATCTGGGACAGACATGTTACACTTGTGGCCTACCCTATGCAAATAGATTTCTACATTAGACATTATTTGATACAAGGAAAGATAAAGATGATAGGTGACGAAATTTGCTGCTACTCTATATCTTGATTCATGGCTTACCGTCAACTGTTTGAATTGGCTCCTCGTAGACAGATTCAGTTAACAATTTAGGCTGTGCTGTGTATTGAGGGATGATACCCTGCTCCACTGCTCTGGGTAGAGGACTTGGCAGATCCCATTGGCATTCCTGAGCAGGGCATCTGGGTGTTGTTTGTTTAGCTGCTCCAAGAGATGCATGAAACTGTTCATGTCCCGCTATGTTCATAAACCTGAACTTGTCATCTTTTCTTTCATGGCAGCTGATGCACTGCATCTTTCTCCTCTGCACCTCTTCCTGAACCCTCTGGAAGATACAAGGACAATACATATAATGAGATTCGGGTATAACAAAACATTATATCAGCTCACTAATGAAACAATTAATTAGTTGATTAAACCATATGACCGCATAATCAGAACATTCTCAGCACTTGCAATAGCATAATGACTGCATAATAAGAACCTTTTTAGCAGAAATTCTTCACCTATTATCTTATTTCATTATTTTTAGTGATGCCCTTATTCTCATGCATTCCCAACAACCTTTGCAGTAATATGTGGTATAAAAAGTATCAACCTTCACAGAACAGTAAGATATTTTGGTGCATAACTACCAAAAGAAGAACCAAAAAGCTTGCAGAACATGTGAAATATTCTGAATTTTTTGAAGTGCCTAAAAACAAAGATACACAATAAATCTCTCCTCTGTAATTTCGGGGTTTTCCCAAAAGAAAAATATTTCAGGAATGTTACAAGGATACATCTAGTTTATCATAGCAAAACATTTCATGGGGCAACACTAGAGAACATGGAGTCACATCTCCAACAAGACAGGTTGACAACAATTGCAAAGTTAAGCTTTGCATACTGCATAATGCAGGCTATGGATCTCCAAACATCCATCACAATCTGTTAGTGAACTATGTTCAGAGCTACTTATATCCTTACACAAACCTTTTTTTTGGCCCGACATTATCCAACCTGAATATGTCGTGAAACATCCCACTTACATGTAACTCAACCTTCCCCAATGCCCCAAAGTTGGATAAGTGATCATATCTACTCCATATATAGAAATCAGAAGCTGGATATCAAAATTTCATACAGGGTGATACATTGTTTCCAGCAGCACAACTACATGCTCCAGCACTTATAAACTCTCTATAAAAGAGCAAAAAGTTCATCAATCCTATCATGTCAAAATACCATTAATATAGTAAATAACCATAATCCAAAACCTCATACACAAATTCACATGTACAAACTTTTGAGACAGGAGTAGTGGCATCAAAGCTAAGCAGCCTGATATCTATTAAACAAAACTAAAGCAATCGGTACGAGATTATTTAATATTTATATTGAAAAATGAGACAAACCTGTAACAACTTCAAATCGAACTTGGGGAGTCCAATTTTCCCAACAGTCAATGACCCAAAGAAGTTCCCAAGCAATGCAGCATCAGGCACAGCCAACCCATTAACAAGCCCAGCAACAAACCCACCAAGGAAACTGTCTCCGGCACCCGTCGGATCAACCTGGTTCGTCGGAAAAGGCCCGATTCCCACTTCCCCATCTTTCCAATACACTCTACACCCGTGTTTCCCATTGGTCACAATAACACAGCAGAGCTTCCTCACCTCCTCAACGTCCATAAACAAGGCCTCCTCCGTCGAAGCCTTTAAAAACCCGATTCGCGGCAAAAGGTTAAAGAAGCCACTCTCTTTCAAACCCACGAGCTTCACAGCCCCATCTACACCATCAAAAGCTCGTATCAGAGCCTGGATGTCCACAAACACAGTGTTACAAATCTCAAGCAATTTCTCGAGCGTCTCGACCGTAATCTCACCGCCGACCCCGACCGCCATCCCGAAATCGAACCTGAATTCGGGGAGATCCGAGGGCCTAATCGGGTCGCAGGCGCTTATCCGTTTCAGAACCCGGTCTCGGTGGACGTCACCATCAGTACCCGAATCGAAATGCGCGTGGAACAGAGTGGTCCTGCAATTGGGTACGACAATTGGGTCACGAGGGACCGAGTAAGCAAAGTCGGGACCAACTTTGGATACCAAATCGCACGGAACGGAGAGGCCATCGAGGACGTTGGAGATGAAGGAGGCGGCTCCGCCGACAGTCTCAGCCAAAACGTCGCCGTCTCGAATTAGAACGTCGTGGCAGTAATTGCCGACGATTAGGCATCGGCGAAGAGTGGAATTGGGTTGGGTTTTGTTGTTGTCTCTCCCCATACTAAGGGGTGTGGTGGGTTGAGATTTGACTGAGAGATCCGTGAGTGGGTGCTGGGATCATGGGTGTGAGAAAGAAGAAGAAGAAAGGGTTTTAGGAATTAAGAGGTACCATGGATGAATTAATGGGAAAGAGAGATAGTTAAAAAAGATGACGGGGGGGCACAATGAAGACAAAGTTGGGTCTGTATTCGTGTTTTGTTTGGGAGGGTGAGAGGGTGAGTATGTGTCGCCAAGAAGAAGACGCGCACGGCGCACCAGAATGTGTGTGTGCGTGTGAGAGAGAGAGAGAGAGAGAGAGAGAGAGAGAGAGAGAGAGAGAGAGAGAAGGTATAGGAGGAATACAAGAGATGAAGCATTTTTTTATAGTGCATGGCTCTGAGTTTGGGAATGGGGGATGAGATGGGAGGAAGGTGACTGTTGCTCACGGCCCTCCGTCCTAATTCCTAGTTGCTACTTTGATATGCGGAATGGGACCATTGAGAATCATCCCTGTTAATTTGTTTTTCGAAAATGATAGCTATTAATTTTTGAGATAACAAATAATATTTTTATTTCTTTTATATGTGGAAACAATAAAATATTTTTAAGAAAATTGAGTGTGTGAGCGAGGAGGAGTGTGAGAAACTATTTTTAATCTTGTATTTTATGAAATATAATTACAAGCTTTCATTAATAGATTTGCTAATATTTGGATTCAATGATTTTTCTTTTAATGGAGATGTATGATGTTTAGTTATAGATAATAGAGCTTTAGCCTTAAGTTTCTAATTTTCGAAATACATGTGTCAATCCGAACATGATATAAATCATAATCAATTAATAACTATCTCAAAAAAAAAATTAATAGACAGAAGTACAGAACATGATACAATTAATGTTTAGCAAAAAAAAAAATGATACAATTAATAACAGATGGTTTTGCATATTGCAGTTTGTGGCTTTGACGACAAAACAAAAGAAAGAGAGCAAAATAAAATGAAAAATTGAAAGTGGGTTAGGCATGGTATTCGGGCTGGGTGGGGAGCTGGGGCACTTTCTCATATTAGCCCATTGGCTGCGGGCTTATAAATTGGACCGATACGATAATAAGGTCTTCCATAGAATCCTGGGAGTTTGATGAGTACAAGCAGAGAACACTAATGAATAAGCAATAACATAACCAAGTAGAGCAAAAGTAGTTGCCATAATAGAATATCCATCAGGTGTTTGCCGATTTTCTCCAAATTCACCATTACATGGTATCCAATACGGCACCTGGGAATGTGATTCCATTCATTTACAACCCTCTGAAATGGCCTTTATGCCACATTGCAATGCCAATGCTTTAGAAAGCGATTCTTATTCAAACTCCAATCTCTACCTCTGAAGTCGACCATTTTCAAACCCAAATTAAAGAAAGGAGGAAACAAGTGTTCCACATCTTTTTCTCTGTCTTTCTATTCTTTTGAATATCCCATCTTTCACTTGAGAAAGCTTTTTCAACAAAGATGGTGTTATTTTTGTCTCTGGGTTTTTTTTTTTTTTTTTTGGCCATGAGTCTCTGGGTTTCTTTTTAAACAGGGACAATTTCATTTTTATTTTCCAACCTGCCAATGAACTCTAACTTAGACAGGATTGACTCAATGTCAAACATTCCATGTTTCTAACTTTGATTTTTCACAACAGAGCACACAAGGGTGGAGGCATTTACTATATGGAAAACATGTGGGCATCTGCTGAAAGAAGGCATATCCTAAGTGTCCCAGGGTATTGGTTACTAGTATTCATAATGAGCAAAGCCAAAGGCAGCCAACCTAATTATGAAAACATGCCTATCAAGATACTTTTAATTCCCAACTAGAATATTCATTTGTACAAGATTCCACACAGATTTTACATTGCTGTTTCTCACTGCATATTTCTTTTAAGTAGGGAAGCAGACACTGGATGATGAATTGCATAAAATCTAGATTGTTTATTTTACAATTGAAAACAAGAAACAGCAGACCATAAGTAGCACTGAGGTTCTTACAGAGATCGCATGAAGCCAATCAGACCAGCTAATGAAAGCCACATGATTTGGGGGTTTAGGATAAATAAACTCATGTCTTATTTACCAGATGTTGATCAGGATTTTATACCAGGTTAACGCAGGCAACTGATGCAGCATACCAAGCTGGTCAACCAGAGTGGATACCACCCATAAAGGTCCTTGGATCAGGGCAGCCTCCGTTGAACTGGGCTTGTGAAAAGTCAAATCCTGGGTTCTGTAGAGGATCAAGAGAGAAAACAAAAGCAAACCATTTTAGCGCAAACGTCATCAAAGGGCAACTTTGGTATAGGTTCATTTACTCTGTACATAACCAAAACTTGTTACTTTTCTCAGCAATATAAACATGAAATTCATTGTCATAAATGGAGCTTTTTTTTTTAAAGTAATTAAAATAAACTAATTTGAAGGCCATAAAGTAATAAGTAATAACCAAATGACAAATGTCACAATGTCAGAAACAAATAGTTACATCTAATGTGAGCATCATGCCCTTTAAGAACTTGCATCACATTGTAGATATTTGTATCAATCATATGGAACCTATTGCCCAACACAATGTAGATATTTGTATCAATCAGTATCAGTTACCTCACATTAACTCTCTTTTTTAAATATAACTATTACATTATGAATTCGCTTAAGGTCTTTGGGTAAAGCTTGCTTGAAGAATTAATATGAATACAGTCAGTCCTACGCATGCCCATAAGCAATTACTAGACGGTTCTCAGAAATTGCACACATTTTTGCAATCAAACTCCTTTATATAATGAAAAACTTTCCAGAGGATCTCACACCATGAGTAACACTAAAATAATAAAATAGTTTCGCACTCAGTTAATGAATCCAAAAAACTAAAACTAGAATAAGAATAAGATGCATAAGTGCAATTTACCTCTTCTTGAAATCTCTGAAGCATAAGGCGCTTCTGTTCAAGATCAGTGGAATAAGGATCCAGCTGACCCTCACCCACTATAGGTGAAGACCATGTCTGACCTTTGTCCCTCTTTTGCAGTGTTATGTGCATTATATCATCCTCTACCATATTATCAAAAATAAAATCAGCAAATATACAGAACATAAAATCGGAATATACATGAAGAAAAAAAAAAAAAAACCTAACACTAATTACCTAGTGTCCAGAAAGAACAGTCTGTCTTCACAGGGGAAGTAAGGTCATGCTGCACAACCCACAAACAAAACGCACCATTTAAACCAACTATCAAACTTTTTTATTTTTGGTAAAAAGAATCGAATAACACTGAAGCTACTTACATTGAGGTACGGCGGATTGCCTTTAATGCCTACTTCGACGTGCTTCGATTGAATTTTGCAATAAAATTGCTTCGGAGGAACATTTGGGGGCAGAGTTATGTACATGTTCACCTCCTCTAGGGTTTGGTCCCATTCAAATACCTTCTGACCTAAACATTTGAATCCGTACACAAATTTCAGTCACTGTAAACCGAAATCAAATGCAAAAGCTGTGAAAGAAGAGAAATTCACCTTCGTGCATGAAGCTGTGACGCTTCTCTGGAGCCAATTTCTCGGCCATTTGGTTCGCTAGGGTTTGCTTCTGCTCTGCGTTTTGGGTCCTCAGTTCGCGCGCTTATCTTTCTCAGTTACTCTGCTTTGGTTCTAGTTTTGTTAGCTGCAGTTTAACTGCGAAAGTTTGGGATTTTTAAATTTGACCCTAACATTTATGGGTTTTTACGTTTATTCCCCCTTTTATTTTTGTGAATCATGCTTTACCACAATATTTTTCGTCATTTCCATTAGTGCGACATATTACAAATTTACAATATTATTTCCCATAAATTTTTTATAATTCTTTTTCCTCATTTGAATTGCTAGCAGTGGCAAATTCTGAAATTGTCCTTGTGCGGGCGTTATGAAGAAGACTCATAGACCTTAAGGCGTTATCTTTCTAACACATTTTATCAAATAGTTTTACCTCACTTTTTTTAAAAAAAAAAAATCAATAAAATTAAGGACAATACATGCGTATATGCATAATTTTATATGATGTGTCCTTATTGATCTTGTCAAGACTAAATGTGGTATAAAATTGAGTGCATTATACAGTTTACTCAAAGTATTTATTGTAGTAAACATAGTGTTATTATTTCCTTAATTCCTTCTATGGTAAGCTCAAGCAGAGAAAGAAGTGAAAGAAAAAACAACCTCAATATAGAAAGCAAATAAAAGTGAGATAGGCAACAAAGAAGTTGCGCAGCACACACGCATAATTGACCCAATATATGGTAAAGGGAGAGCATGCATGTGATTGTATTCACAGATATTGACCCTACTGGTTACGAATTCTTCACTAAAATATTGGCTCTTGCTACAATATTGTACTAATTATGTAATTACCATAATTTTGACTGTACGTACTTGTATTTCTTGCAAGTTTGATTTTCTCTTTAATTATATAGGCAAATGATAACTACAAGCTGGGCAACACTAATATGTAGAAATAGAAGGAAGCAATTACTACATGTCGTTTCACGTTAATATTAATGTGGAAAAACGACAAATTGATTTGAGCTTTTAGGAGCAGTCTATTTTTCCTTGGAAGCTAGAAGTTGTCGTAACATACATGGCAGTACTAAGATATATTGGAGGAAACTTCGTCCAATACATTTTTTCTTTTGTTGAAGATGGATCAACCTCGATCATGACCAATGATGTATGTATGGTATATGTCAGTTTATGGGTTTTATTTGTTTGATCATGAAGCTGTGAAGAAATGACAACCGTTTGATTCTCTTCGAGGAGGGGCTTGAAAATTCGAGGAAAGTTCTGATTTTCTGGGTACGACATTTGTCATGTAGGTACAGAGATCGATTGTGCTGCACTCTTACCCTCTCCCTCTCCATGCATTGAGACGTACGGTACTGAAATTAAGTGGAGAGCTTCACCAGTAGACACTACGTACTGCATGTATATGTGATTGTGTGTGAGAGATGCAAAACCCAGAGTCCAAAGAGATAATAAGATAATTATCAAACGCATTAATTATTTAATATATATATATATATGTTTGTGACTGGCAAGTGTGGGATATATATATATATATAGAGCTTTGCAGTGGCCTCCAAGTGTTGATGAATGATTCAGATAATATGCATGCGTGATTGATTAAAAGTGGAAGTACGTCCTCGATCACTTTTGCAGATCATGAATGCACGCAGATTATGTGTTTGTTTTTTTGTCTGTTGGTTTGCCTGGCTAATTAATTAACCGTCCAAGGCCGGACCAAAGGGATACCTATGACTCATGTATATAACATGCATGCTTCCACATCAATCTGCTGACTTATATATATATATATATATATATATGGCTACTTTTAGTAATACAAACTTAACCAACAGCTCTTAATAAATGTTTTATTTTTTATTTTTCAAGAAAAAATTAATTTCCTTATATTTTATGCATTGAATTATATGTTTATAGTACATTTTGTATTTTTATATAATTATTTCTTAAGAATTTAAATTCCTTGCTTATCTAATTTTTATAGTTTTAATCGATCATAATCGCACGTGCAATATAAATTTAAAGATTTGTGTAACTTGATTCATACTTAAAAAGTACTATTATTAATTTCATCATTTACTTCATATTCTTTGATAAATATATGTTAATAATTAAAAGCCAAGAAAAAAAAAGACAGAGAAAAAACAAATAGAGAGTCCAAAAACAATATCAAAATGCTGCCGCCTACTGCCACAAAAAATCTTTAATTCTATATTTTTTTTTTCCAAAAAAGAAAAAAATATTTTTGTCCTTACAAAATGTTTGGTCAGGCTCATTTGGATGGTTCATGCATGCATATCTGTGTGCTTCTTTAACATGCCTGCAATTGAATAACTTACCATATATATTTTGTATTGCCACCTTTCACCGCAAACACCTAAGATCGAGCTCAGTTTGAAGTACGTGGAGGCTCATGCAAGCATACAAACAAAAACCTGAGAAAATTCCAGGAAGCTGCCTTAATTACATACCATTTACAGTGTTCCAGGGGATACTATACACGTAACACATTAACATCCACCTGAAAACCCCGGCCATATATCTCCTAGATATATTTGTATATATAAGCAAGCCTTGTATTTTCACAGAAAGAGAGACTACACCACTTCCTTTGTTGAAGTGAGAGAGAGAGAGAGAGAGAGAGAGAGAGAGAGAGAGAGAGAGAGTTGTTCATATATATAATATGGAATCCCAAGAGGGATTGAACGACATGGAGAATGGGATTACTACTACTGATTATTATAAGGGCGGCGCCCCAAATAATATTAAGGAACATGGAATTAACGGAAGGACACCACAGAACATATCAGCCTCCATGGTAAGGAAAAAGTCCGACCCGATACTTGTCACTCGGGTTCGGTTCCAAATGCTTAGGGATTTTCTCACCAATTTGCAAGAGGTGGTACTTGGCACAAAGCTTGCTGTTCTCTTCCCTGCAATCCCCCTTGCAATTGTGGCTGACTTTTATCACTTTGGGAGAGTAAGTACTGGTCATATATGAAAATTAATTCCTTATGTTTTGTTTAAAATTTAAATTATGATGTTAATGGCAATTAATTATTTAATTAATTATTCATGTGCAATGTTGTAGCCTTGGATTTTTGCTTTGAGTTTGCTGGGACTCACCCCACTTGCGGAGCGTGTCAGCTTCCTGACTGAGTAAGCATCCTAATTAGTATTTTATATCTCACCCACTCATGGCCCAAAAATTTCAAAAAAAAATTCGAGGGATTTTCAAATCCCTTCAATTGACTTGAAAGGGTTTTGATTTTGAAACTAGTAGACGATTTATTTTATAAATCATGTGTTTGATTTCACAATCGAACTCCTTTAGAGTCACGCTAAAATGATTTAGGATTTAGAATTTCAATTTGGTCAGCAAGTTTATATATAACATTATAGTCTTTATAGATAATAGATGTGCAAAATATATATCTAACATTGTTATTTCTTTTGTTGTTTACCCAAAAAATGTCAGACAAATTGCGTACTTCACTGGTCCAACAGGTATTATCTGTTCGCCTCTAAATTAAGAATGCTAATAATTATTAATAGGGTAGTACTTGGGTATTTAAAAATGAGTACAAGTTTGTCTTTATAACCAATCATATGAGTCTATAATAGAGTTAACCATGAGAGAGAAAGTGGTGCACCATATTATGGACTCATGTGAGATTGATTGTGAGCACAAACTTGGTACTTATTTCTTAGTACCAAATTCCTTATTAATATAATAACATTTTTTGAAAAATATTTTTGGGGTTTTGGTTTAATTAATTGCAGTTGGAGGACTTCTGAATGCAACATGTGGGAATGCAACAGAGATGATAATAGCATTATTTGCTCTCCGGCAAAACAAAATAGATGTCGTAAAGTACTCCCTTTTGGGTTCCATTCTTTCAAACCTCCTCCTTGTTCTTGGGACCTCTCTCCTCTGTGGAGGCTTGGCCAACCTCAAAAAAGAACAAAGATATGATAGAGTAAGAAAACCAAAGTAAATCAATTAATTAATTAATTGACCACTCTATAAAACCAATTAATTGATAAGATTCCTGTTTTATTAATGAATTTCATTTTCTTTATGGCTTTTATTAACAGAAACAGGCTGATGTAAATTCACTGCTTCTATTGCTGGGGTTACTGTGCCACATGCTGCCCCTGTTGTTCAGATATGCCTCAGAGATGGGCAATGCTGCCTTTGCCACCTCCACTCTTCAGTTGTCAAGAGCAAGCAGCATTTTTATGCTCATAGCATATGTTTCTTATATCTTCTTCCAGTTGAAAACCCACAGGCAATTGTTTGAGGCACAAGAGGTGATTAATACTATACCATAATGATAATGCAAACACCAACACAAATCATTAATGAGTTTGAGTTGACAATATATAACATCCAATGTCATTGATATCCATTCCTTAAAAAGTTCTTCAGTGGGGCCTAGTGTAGCCCTGAATACCTTGCCCTCTCACAAGTCCTATCATGTGAATTACACAATATTAGGTAAATTAATGTGAGAGGGACGGCGTATACAACAATCTCACTCTAGCATTTTTGCTATATTGTCCTAAGTGGTTACATATGAGAAAACTAAAATTAAATTTCTTTCACATTTTAGCATATGCCATGATAGAACACTAACAAATTTATATGAATCCTTAACCAGTAAAAAGGGAAAAATATGTTGGACCAAAAGAAAGGGAAAATATGAATCCTTAACTCCATATTTGTCTTGACTCTTGAGGCCAATCCTTTTGGGACAGAGGACTAGGAAAACCATAATTTTTAATGTTACCCTTTGACCTAGTGACTAACTTGTTTCAATGCAATCAACAGGAAGATGATGAGGATGAAGAAAAAGCGGTGATAGGATTTTGGAGTGCATTCAGTTGGCTGGCTGGTATGACAATTATCATAGCCCTGTTGTCTGAGTATGTTGTGGGTACAATCGAGGTACATATATAGACCTTATAATTATACTAATTTGAAGGGTTCGTTTTGTTTTCTTAGTTAAAATTCCTTTATAATGACTTTTGAAGTGCACCATTAATAAGTACCCAATTAGTGATATACATTGTTCCTCAATTAGGCTGCATCAAATTCTTGGGGCATTTCTGTGAGCTTCATCAGCATTATTTTGCTACCAATTGTGGGAAATGCTGCAGAACATGCTGGATCAATCATATTTGCTCTCAAGAACAAGTTGGTATGTTGCTGCTACAAAATTTCACTATATTTAATTTTCTTTTAAATGCAAGTTACTTTGGTCTAAATGTCAATCTCTGATTTTCATGCAGGATATATCTTTGGGTGTTGCTTTAGGCTCTGCCTCTCAAATTTCTATGTTTGTGGTAAGATTATAGTAAACCCAAGGCCCATTAAGAAAAATTTGTCTTCAAATTTCTCCTAAGAAAACCCAATTGCTGAATTGCATATAATTTTTCAGGTCCCTTTAAGTGTGATTGTTGCCTGGATAATGGGTATCCAAATGGACCTTGATTTTAGTCTCCTTGAAACTGGTTCTCTTGCCTTCACAATCATTATCACAGCCTTCACATTACAGGTCTTCTCCCAATCTACCCTTTTATTTTTATTATTTTCACTTTTTGTGGGGATTAGTGATGAAAATACATCCTTGTGTTTTTTCTTTTGCTGAGAAAAATATACCTTCTTCTGTTATTTCCAGGATGGAACTTCACATTATTTGAAAGGAGTCATTCTTTTCCTCTGCTACATTATCATTGCTGCATGCTTTTTTGTTGACAGAATTCCCATGAGTAAGTGTGTCTACCCTAAATTCCAAGGCACTGAGAAGAACAAACATTAATTAATATGCAATGAACTTTAATTTTCATGACAGGTGAAACAACTGTGGGAAATTTGGGAGTTGCACTTGAACCACCATCCTCTGGAGTGTTGTTTGCTTGAGTTTTAGCTTTGGAACCCTCAAATAAAGAATGGTAAACAAGAGATTTATTTGTCACTCTATCCCTCCTGCATTTGTTAAGCACCGAAAGACTTTTCATTCCATTTTGGTTAAAGTTGATGAGAATGAGATGGGTTGTGTGTTCTCAAGAAGGCTGAGGACTCTGAATTTGGACATGATGAATGGAAGTTCCCTCTGAAGATGTGTGTATATAACTTCTGCTCTCATGCCTCTCTAATAAGTTTTTGTTTCATTTCATTTGGTTGAAACTGATGGCACTTGGCATGTGCTTAATTCTCTCTTATTTTTCTATTCCCCCCTGTGACTGGCCTTTCATTTTCATGTAATTCATTTAAGGGATGTGTAGCTGAAGCAGAGGAAATGCTGCTATGTCTTTTTTTTTTTCTTTTTTTTTGGCAATAATCATGGAAATAAACAACTCTTGATTGGAGTTCAACTTAAATATTATGAAATTTCAGAGGTTCATGATATCTATGTGACTATGTGAGATGGTTTCTGGTGCCCACCACAATTAATTTAACAATCTTTTCCATGTAGGCTTTACCTATATACTTGACAAACTGTGATTTTTCACTAGTATTTGTTTTGTTATATATACCACCATGGCACCATTACCATACCAAAATATATGAGAAAATTATTCACATTATGCATCCTACTAAATTTACTAATTTAACAATACGAGGTCACCAAATGATATATCCGTATAAGTAATATTATTGTACTAAATTTGGTGAATGTGACGCTACTTTGCTAATTTATGTTCTAACTTTATTACCTCTTAAAGAAAGTCTGAAGATAGCTTCCCAACAAAGAACAGCAATTAATCCCAAATGGAAATCAATTAATTCACAGCACCAACAAATTATAACCACTCAACAAGTCAATATTTATATTTTAAAGTTTGTTGTAACCGTAAAGCCAGCAATATAACGGCCAGGGTCACATTCTGCCGGCTGACTTGCCATATAATAGGTTTTGACGCCGCAATGAATACTGAATGGGCATCCCCAAAGTCCAATTGATTTAATATTCCCAAAACATAAAATCATATATTTTATGTTTATTTGTATATTTATTCACCAAATAATGTAGTAATTTTTTTTATGAAATGGATATAGTAATGTTTTATTTATTTAAATTTGAGTTCATTCTAAAATATATTTGGTTCTAACAGATAAAATATGGACACATCACCTTTATAAGGATGAACCTAATACACATCATTTAGTGAGTAAATTAAATGAATAATTTGGTGAACCTAATATTATTGTATAAACAGCCATTTAAATAAGGATGTTGGCATGTTGCACACCTTCATTACAAATTTACAACTAGCATCTTATTATAATTCAATTATATACTACCGTAAAGTGCAAGCTAGCTTGAAATTGTGCCGCTAATCCTCGAAAGACAGTAAGGTCAAAGTATTACCCAAGATATATAATAGAGAGAAAGATGGTCCAAAACTCAAACTTGAGGCAGAACATCCAACTCTGTGTTAATGGCAGCTGAAGAAATCAACACACCAGAGGCTGCAGCCATTGAACATGTTGCAGCCATCTTTGGGGTCACTGGGCTGGTTGGGAAGGTGCTGGCCACAAAGCTAATCTCAAAACCCAAATGGAAGGTTTATGGCATAGCTAGATGTCCTGAGATCACCACCATACCTGTTCAGCAAAGTCCAAACTTCCATTTCATCCAATGTGATTTGCTTAACCCTTTGGAAACCCAACAGAGGCTGTCCTTGTTACAAGATGTGAGCCATGTGTTTTGGGTCACTTGGGCAAGCCAGTACCAATTGGATAGCACTGAGTGTTGTGAGCAAAACAAGGCCATGATGTGCAATGCCTTGAATGCCATCCTCCCCTCATCCAAGGCATTGAGGCATGTTTCTCTCCAGACAGGGATGAAGCATTATGTGTCATTGCAAGGGCCTTTTGATGAAGTTGAAGCTCGGTACTACAACGAGGAGTGCCCGAGGGTGATGAGTACATTTAGCTGCTGCAATTTTTACTATGTCCTAGAAGATTTTCTCAAGAAGAGGCTGGCTGGTAATGTGGCTTGGTCTGTGCACAGGCCTGGTTTGTTGATTGGTAGTTCTTCTAGGACTTTGTACAACTTTATGGGTAGCTTGTGTGTTTATGGAACCATTTGTAAGTATTTGAATCTCCCTTTTGTGTTTGGAGGGACAAAAAGGTGTTGGGAGGAGACCTGCATTGATGGCTCAGATGCAAGGCTAGTAGCTGAACAGCACATTTGGGCTGCCACCAATTCTGATTTGTATTCCACTGATGGCCAGTCCTTCAATGCAATCAACGGCCCAAGTTATACATGGAAGGAGATCTGGGCAGGTCTTGCAGAGAAAATTGGTGTACAAGTACCCGAAAATAGTACATTTTCGGAGGACTTCTGGTATTCGAAAGCCATGGCTGACAAGAAAGAGGCTTGGAAAGAGATTGTAGCAAAGGAAGGACTGATGCAAACTGAGATGGAAAGTTTGGCCAATTGGTCATTCTTGGATGTCTTGTTTCGTTGCCCTGTGAAGCTATTGGGGACCCGCGACAAAGTTGATGGACTTGGTTTTACTGTCAGGTACAAGACACTGGATTCAATGTTGTATTGGATAGATTGTATGAGAGATGAGAAATTAATACCTTGAAATTAGCCATGCTCTTTGACTTGGTTAAAATTTGATCCAATTGGGGCGATTGTGGAGCTCCACAAACTTGTAATTCAAGAAAATTAATAAAAACTAGTGGAAGGCTGTCCTATACGTGTTTTTGTTGACTGCCTATTTCTTGTTCCTTATTTTATGATCATACAGGTGTTTTTGGGCAATTGAATATTACAGATGCATTGTTTTCTACACAAGTGTCTCCTCTTTTTACTCATCTTGTCTTTGGGGGGTTTTAGTCAACCAAAATTTGCGTCTATGTGACTATGTCCATGCGGACCATGCCCCTAGCCTCACTTTCACTGCGCAGGTAGGGGGGCTGCACTACCCATTCATTCATTGTTTTGGATGGGTTAATTACCATTTTGTCCCTATATGTTGCCTGCATTTTATATTTCTACAATGCCCTTGAATTTTTTTGGAAGTTGAAGTATGTATAAGATTATACTTTTAGTACATTTGTCACATGCCCTATTTGTATATTGATTGTATATAGTTAGGCCCACAAGGTTTAATTAGGCTTCTCTTTTTTCCTTTTGTCTCTAGTCTTAACTATACAGTTGACTAATTCATGCAGTCTGTATATAATTCCTCCTTGACAGATGAACAAGATACAGAGGCAGTAACAGAGCAAAGTATATCACCCTACATGCTTTCAGTATATTTGTCACATGTCTTATTTGCAAGCTCATTGCACATAGCTAGGCTAAGATTTAGGCATCTATTTCATTTTTCACTTACAGTTGACTAATTCATACAAAGTATGCTCATATTGTGGTTATGTTCAAAACTATGTAAAATTTCTCAAATAAGGCAGTAAATTCATGATAGTATATGCAATTGATAGTAATCTCCCCCATTCTGAGCATCAGGCGTTCGGACGCTCACACACCGTCCGTACCACACTTGAACATTTCTTCTAAAGTGCATTCATATATATCATCATCTCCATACAATATTGTAACTATCTTTCCTCAAGCATTCATATGTGATTTGTTGACCTACTAGTATACTATACTGACCAAGAGGGAAGAATGGAGGAAAAGAACATCAGCAGATTGGAGAGCCTCTGCCACTTGAGCTTTGAATCCTGCCACTAGTTCTGTCTCGTTCTCATGACATGGATGGACCTCTGGTTCAAGATTGTATAATGAGGGAAGGCCATGAAGTAGATGTAAGTGAGCTTTCTTCCTCCACTCATCTTTTCTGAAAGTTGAGCACTTTGACAGAGAAGGCAAAGACACCAAAGAAAAGGATGACAAAGCCAATAAGCACAGCTGCTGAAACTCCAATCATCCCAGGGCCATAGCCAAGAGACACTTCCAAATACTCTTTCACGGTGCCTTGAAATGTAGGTTCCACAATTACGGTCTCCACATCACCAAGTTGAGAGGTGATGATACCTCGGAGTGTCCATGCAACTGGACAGATGTAATGAAACCAAACCCACCATCCTGGGATTTCCTGAAATGGTATTCATATAAAAACCAAAGGTTGGTTAATGAGCGGGGTTGAAAAAAACATAGGTCCTCTGAAACAAAAGTGTGAAATCAGGAGAAATTTTCTAATAAGCATGAGAAATGTGAACCATTAGATTGCAAAGCACATATTAAAATCTTTCAATCCAATGGCTCACCTTTCTCATGTTCAACTAAACTATATATCTTTGCCCAATAGTAAAATATAGTACTTACTGGTTTTGGGACGAGAAAACCTGACAGGAGATTCCACAAAGAGTAAAATGCAGAAGAGATGACAGCGGCCAGGTGTTGGGAAGGTGTGAGACCAACAGCCGCCATGCCGTAAAAGGTGAAGTAGGTGAACGTGAGGAACATGAACAGAATGTATAGCAAAAATTTTCCTGCAACAGAGAACCAACCATTTAAGCAATGTCATTTGAGTTGAAGTTGTCACTCGCAGGTTTAGAAAATTATATAATAACATATTTATTATGTTCAAGATTGTATAACTGCAAGCTATGTTCAAGATTGAATAAGCATCCAGAAAGTCAAAGTACTAATTTTTAGACCAATTATGAAAAATCTTTGATGTGTGAACCAAGAAGATTGTATGTGTTCCATGAAAAAACAAATCCCTTTCTTTGATATCATATATCCTACATTAACCAATTCAAGGTGCTGGTACAGATTAAAAAAAAAAATCCTGTCATATCACAGGACTTGTTCTTCCAAGACTCTTGAAATAATATCTGTAAGCAGCACACAGGCAAGCAATATTGTCAAAAATGAAAATCGGATACTCAATAAGCAGCATACAGAAACTACATGCGTTTTAAATATTTCCTAGTGATACTATTTATGAGTAGATTTATAGCTAAATTAAAATGGTATTCTTAACACCCCCTAGTTCAAGAAAAAAAAAATCTACCTAAATTAAAATGGTATTCTTAACACCTCCTAGTTCAAGAAACAAAACCGAACATTAATGATAATATCACGCTTAATGAAGAGATCAATTCCAAATAACAAGAAGGGTATCCTAAGGAGTACTTAGAAATCTTACTAAGTGTCCTTTCAAAGTTAACCATGAAGTAAGTGATAACACCATATACTATTGTCTGTACAGCAATGTATGGGATCTCTACAAGGCCCTGCATGTCGATAAAGCAAATAAGAAATTTAGCACCTTTTCTTTCCTAGAATATAATTTGCTAATCTTTTCAGTATTATGGCACTTACTTGGGCCGCTGCATAAGCCAATGGAGAATACATTCCAGCTGCTTTCTCTCGATAAAATACTGTCCTCTCAATTGAAACAATTGGTTGCACTGAAGAAGAATTATTGACCCCAAGAAACAAGCAGGCAGCATAAAGAGCTCCCATAACCATCATTAATGATTGAGTTGAGTCCCTATGGAATATTTATAGATTGAATCGTTCATAAATGAGGCTCAAATAATGCAAACAACTTATAAAATTTACTATAACAGAAATGAGATATACCTTTTTGTACCAACATCCCAAAACGCCGAACCAAATATAAAGGCACTGATCGTAGTAAAAATTAACCTCATGGCATTATACTGTGGACTTCTCCAATATACAAGATTTTGCTTCCATAAGCAGGTGAAAAATTGAGACAAATTGTTTTGTGAATATGTGAAAGCAAAATTTAATGGTTCTGAGCCATCTGGGGGAATACTAAACTGCTTGATGGATTCTTCCACCTCCCTGAAGCAAGGATGTAAAGACATTTATTAAACAATATTATAACAAAATAATTGTAAGAGTCAATTCCCATTAAGAATAAAGAATAAAGTAGATAGAATCAGCAGAGGTCTTGCTCACAGTACAAACACAACATCAAACTAAAATACCTGTATTGCTCTGACTTTCTGTATAAACTTGCAAAGTCTTCGCGGATCCTCTCTTCACAAGCAGGTGTAGTGACCTCAAGCATCCAAGTTGCTGGATTGTACCTGCTGGGAATTGGAGGGGTTCCACTAATTCCCTGCCCAAGAAAAAGAACCATGAGGAAAAACTTCTCTTATGCAGAAAATACGGTGAACCAGTTAAGTTGAGGATTAAGTAATAAAAATGGGTTATGAAAATGTTACCTGAAAATAGTTTATCATCATCTGTGAGTGCAGACCTAGCTTTCCTCCATATATAACTTGCCCCCCTCGTTTCATAAGAAGAAGCTGCGTATCCAATAAACAGAAATTCAGAACTAGAAGAAAATAGCACTTCATATTTGGTTCTCATATGAGATTCCTGTTATCTGTAGGATAATTATCTAACTAACCGCATCAAATGCCTCAAAAATATCAATACTGGGTTGATGTATAGTGCAGACCACCGTTCTTCCTGTATCAACAGTATTGCGAACAGTCCGCATCACAATGGCTGCAGCTCGGGCATCGAGTCCAGATGTAGGTTCATCCATGAAGATAATTGAAGGATTTGCAACAAGCTCCACAGCAATTGTTAAGCGTTTTCTTTGCTCTGTTGATAAGCCTGAACTGCCTGGCAAACCAACCAACGCATGCCTGAGAGTATCAAGCTCTACTAGTCTCATTACTTCTTCAACAAATTCCTGCAATGAAAAGTATTAAAATTATGTCAAAAACAAATTTGAAGAAGAGGGAACAACAAAACGAGTATAAGTATGAAAGTCATATGCAGCAGCAGCTCACATGTTTTTTCTCTATGCTGACTTCCTTGGGAAGGCGAAGAGCAGAAGAAAACCATAGAGACTCTTCAACAGTAACTTGAGGAGAATGTATGTCATTTTGCTCAACATATCCTGATATTCTGGCAAAAGTGCGTTGCTCTTTTGAGTAACCAGATATCCTAATATCTCCTTCTATGTATCCACCAGTTTTCCTACCAGCGAGGACGTCCATCAAAGTGGTCTTCCCAGCTCCACTAGACCCAACTAAAGCAGTAAGAATCCCTGGTGAGAATACTCCGCTCACATTTGACAAGAGTTGCAACCTCGATTCTGGTATACCTTGCGACTTCATTTCCTAAGAGTATCAAAGATGCCAGTTTGCGTCAGCTAGCTATAATATCAGGAATCTAGTACTACATAAACCTGGTGCGCCATAAACTAGTTCTCATCATAAATATAACTAAAGGAAATAAAAAAACCACTGAAAAAACACACCTTTGGCATGTCAACAAAGTAATTGACATTATGAAAGGTCATTGTTAATGGCTGAAAAGGTAAGATCATTCCCTTTCTTTGGCTTGTATCTATAGTTGATTTTGGGATTGATTCAGACTTAGCACTCTTCACTGCATAATCAGATTTATTTAGTAGAGATATTTCATCAGTATTTTAATTATTTTAATCCAACTGGAGCCACTAAATATCTAAAACATATTTAATAAATCAATGATGCAAATTTTGGAGATGACTGACCATATGCAGCAGGACTCTCTTCTGTGTCATCAAGTGGAATCACTGTCTGGGATTTCCTAAGTGCTGTGAAGAACATGTGATGAAAAAGATTAACAGAGATTAATTACAAATAAAGCACGAACAGAGAAATAAATTATTTGTTTGAGTTAATTACTTGAATGTTTTAAATGGACAAATAAACACAAATTTTCTTTCAAACTTACGATTTAGGTACATCAAGGCCAGAGTCACAATGCCATTGAAAAACAATGCATACAGTAATAAGACACCAACTCCAATCCAATACCAATTATCCTCACTTGGTAAGCTGTGTGATTGGAGAACATTGTCCCCGACTGTGTTATCATTAATATCAGATTTCTGCAAGTGACAGTGTTCAAAACCAGTAGATTTAATTCATATGTCATGAAAAAACTAATGGATATTTTGATTATTTGGTCATATATTATTTATTCAAATCTGACAGAAATCTGTCTATTAGCCTGAAGGTATACCTTCATCCACCTTGAAGCAGTAAATTCATTGACGGAAATAGCACGTTGACCATAAGATAGTGGTGATACCCAAAAGGCCCAAACCCACCATGGCTTGATGCTTTCTGCAAGGACAAAACAAGCAAATTATCAAACATAAGCTTTTACTTTATCTAACAAGCTCAAAGCACTAATTTTAACTGATCTCCAAATCATACAAAACATTTTAATTTAATACCTTTCGGAATGATGAATCCACCCAACAAAAATATAACTAGTAGTGCAGCTGATCCAAATGTATTGGCAATGACCATATCTCGTGTAATAGATGCCATCATCCGGAAGAGACCCAAACCCATTTGGTGCAGTGAGAACAGTAAGAACATGAAACGGAAAAACCTGAAACATTGACAGAAAGTAATGATCAGTACAGGAATAATCATATGTAAGAACTAGAACATCTCCGATCATGTAACAAAACAAATAAAACCATTTGAACCACATTTGTTGACCACCTCTTTAATAGATGTGGATCCCACCGCTATTAGACAGCTGGTCACCTTGCGATAAGTGAATGTGAAATAACAACATTCTAGGTAAATGGAGGATATATACCTCCCAGCATCAGGAGCAAAACCAACAGTGTAGTATACGACACAAGACCATACAACAGCTTCAATAACGGAGTAAGGTATACGCAGAAGCAAACTAACACCAGACCATGTCCATGCAGGATGAAAGAAATTGTCCCTTTGCTTGTAAAAGATTGGGAGTCGAGATATCATAAGAGGCAGCTCAGAAAATCCATTAAACATCATGTGCACCAGCCCAAAAAACAAGCAAGAAAGTTAGAGGTTGCCATTTCTCTCATCTGTTGGGTGTAGTCTCGATCTAGGAAACATTGTGCAGGTGACAAATCCAACAAATGCAACCTTTAACAAATATGAGAAATAGAAATTAAATTACAATTAGAATTAGAATATTATAAATTTGCAAAGAAAATTTGTAATTGCAAATAACACTCAATTTATATATGAGTATTGCACAATCAAATGATGTGGCAGTTTTTCATTTATTCAAATTGGATTCACTATGAAGTAGAACCTCATTTATATCTAGCAAGTACAATACTAACATGTATACTGAATTTGGTAAACAAATTTGATGACCCTAACGTTATTGTTGATATATGCCTTTTAAAGAAGTTATATATCAAATCCAGTTCCTATGGAAACAAAACAGTTCAATTCCTACACAAATATATGACTAAGTTGGTAGATTACGTTATTCTGATCAGTTAATCTCACTAAGTAATTAAGATATCTACATCATTTGCAATCTAAGATTAGAGTATGACTGTATGAGAAGCATATAAGTAGTGACAGAGTAAAGCATATATACCTGGCATGTCCTGAATATATAAAGAAAACTATGTCTGCGGATCAACAGTATTTCTCGTGAAAAGCATGCTTTAAAAAGCTCCCATTTTGAGACAGCATGCTTTGTTTTTGACAAGGCTGAAGGATGACTACTTGATTTATCATTTGAAGCAGAAAGCGTGGACTCCACAGACCTTCCAAATTTGGACTTTTTAAAGGCTTCAACAATTTCTGGAACAGAAAGGAACACGTATGGTTTCGAAGGATCAGCCCAGTACTGAGCTTGATCCTTTTTAGACGTCACCTGGCAATAATACAAGTTAGTATTAGACAACCACTATATCCAAAATTTTAAGCTATTAGAAAATGGGTAAAGAAGATAAATCAAGTTAGCACTCTTCTCTCACGTGCAGCCGCATATCTTGCACCGTTGCACGTAGAGAGACAACCAATCTAAAAGTTAACAGGAGTTACAGGATAGCAGGATAGGTTTCGAACCCAAGACCTCTTATACCATTTTAGACAATTATTAAAGCTCCAAGGCTTAAATTATTAGGGCACCTCGAGAAAAATGAATTCATCAAAGTATTTTTAATTACAGATAGGATCAAGTACCTCTTGAAGAAAATCTGCAACTCCCTTGCGTGATGGTAGTTTAAAGCCTAATGACTCAAAAAATTCCACCACATCGGCTCGAGGGCCTTGATAAACCACGTGCCCTTCTGATAATAGCACCAGATCATCAAACAGTTCAAATGTCTCGGGTGCAGGCTGAAGTAGATTCATTAGTAAGGTAGCTTCCATTTGATGAACAAAATTCCCAAGACATTTTACAATTTGGTATGTAGTAGAGCTATCAAGTCCAGTAGATATTTCATCCATGAATAGGGTTTTTCTCGGGCCCACAGCCATTTCTCCTGCAAAAACGACGTAGCATGATTAGTAGTATCGAACCATCTGAAGTGACAAAGGCAACCCTCCCAATCAGAAAAATTCAAAAACAGAGTGAGAGAGAGAGACCTGTAGTAACTCGCTTCCTTTGTCCACCTGATACGCCCCTTAGCATGTCGTTTCCGACAATTGTGTCTGAACATGTATCAAGACCCAGCACTTTCAACATATAGTCTGTTGAAATACTGTGCTTTTTACCGCCAACTGATGATGCCTGTAGATTCAAATTCGTTACAAGAACACATTAAAAGTATAGAGAGATCAACCAAAAGGTGATTGGAAATCTTAAAATTTTATTCACTGCCGCAGCTAGATATATACAAGTAAAAGACTAAATTAGCTAGAAAACTGGAAGACCTATTCTTAAGGAATCCTAGAAGACTAATCAGCTAAAACAAGAATTCAAATTTGAAAGCATTTGAATACAGCAGTTACACAAGATACATCTCTTAGGCTAAGAAGATCCGAACATCAGTTACACAAGATACATCTCTTACAAAAAGAACACCTCAAGCTTTAATTAAGATTCAATTGTTTCTTTAATTTGAATTGGGTAAAAGTGGTAAGTCATGAATTTATGACAAAACCTTCATAAATGCATCAATCTCTGGGTCTGGCCTGATGTTCATTTCCTTCTCTAACCGGTTCAGATCTTTCATGTATGCTACAATTAGTAAAAACAATAGAGAAAGTTAATACAGTTTGCTCTCAAATATTAATTAATACACAAATTAAGCTTGTATTAAAGATTAATTAATTAATTAATTTAAATTACAAACCTGCAAAGCCTTCGCTTGCACCTTGACATCTGGCTGCAAAGTCCAAGGTCTCTCTTACAGTCAGTTCTGCAATGTGATTATCTGTTTGGCTGATGTAAGCAGAAGTTCTTTGCACGCAAAACTCGTTAAGCTTATGCCCATTGAAGGTAATGCTGCCACTTTTCTGAAAACCAAATACCAAACTGTTAATTAATTAACCAACGCAAAAGAAGGTAAGTGTAAACTTGCATGTTATTTGTGTGCTGATCAAAATCGGCCGACTAATTATTACCTAATTCAACTTAAAAGGTGTGGCATTTCATTAATTAGATCTTATTGCAACTTAATTTCCATATATTGCATGCATGTCAGAGTTGAACAGTGAAATTGACTTTTGGCTGAAACATGATGCAAAGCCAACGTTTTTGCAAAAAAGAAAAGCATTACCAACACGTAGGAATTAGGAATAATTTTTTTATTGATAATAAATTAGGAATAATATCTACACACGTCATATACTTGTGAACAATATTCACCAACTACGAGTAACCTTTAAGTTGGGGTCAAGCTTTCCTGCAAGAGCCAAAAGCAAAGTGGATTTTCCAGAACCTGGAGGTCCTAATAGCAAAGTCATCCTACGAAAGGAACAAAAAAGAGATATTAATATTAAAGTGCACCTGTAATGCTGATTTTATGGTTACACAACACGTGAAAATAGTGAATTTCTCTAACACGTCACCATGTACTGAACTGGGTATACATACACATGCACTTAATGCAGATAATAAAAAGTGATATTTATACTGTTGAAAAGTACTTTTAAGTTATTTTTGCATTAAATACAATATCCATAACAGGTAATTATATCTATATTTATCTCAGTAATACCAATGGGCTTTTCACTTTTACTTGTCAATATCATCCGCTTATCTTTTTCATTGAAATGGGTTTGATTTAATGAAGTAATCCTCTTACGGAGAAAAACAAATTAATTCAAGGCTACTTTTATAACCCAAACTTTCATCACAAATTTCACTTCAAAATTTAATGGAAGTACTTTCAATATGCCAAAGAAACCATTGTTAATAGTTATGTACTTATGGGAGATTATATCAAATTAAAAAAAATAATTATGGCAGGTGATATATATATGCACTTCAAATTTAGCTTATTGCACTCCTCCATGTACTCACACAGTCACACATGAGGAGTGTGAAAAGCTTCTTTCGGAGTGCAAATAACATTTTCTTTAGTGGAATTAGTTAATACCTTCCTGGTTTGATAACGCCACTCACGTCGTTCAAAATGGTTAAAGAATGTCTTTTGGGTCGAAATATCCTCAAACCAGTTAAAATACCCTGCATCCAAATATATAATTTTTAGCTAGCGAAGAAAGATTGAATAAACCAATTGATTACTGACCTCGATACCGTCACGAGTATAGTTAATGAGAGTAGGCAAAGCTCTTGATCCTGTTTGAACTTTCGCCACAACTTTCAGGTTCTCATACCGTACTTCAATCTTTGGGACCTCCAATCCGACTCTTCAATTTGATATTAGAAAGAAAAAGAGTATACAAATTAAATTAATAACCATAGAAATTAAGAAACCAACAATTAAAGAGGAGGCGTATTAGTTCTAGTTCTAATTAGCCAAGCACTTTAATATAGGCAAAAGAAAAACAAGAATGCAAGTTCAATCTGTTCGGCATATACATATATGCAATGCAGCTTCAGATTAATTCCATCAAATTAATCCAGTGTCCAAACAAAAATATCAAGAAAATCGCGTTTCCTAATTCAATTTTTCTTTACGAACTCAGAATTCGACGTACATTTTTTATTTTTGGATCAAGAAAGTTCTTCAGCTATTAAAGTAAACCAATTAATTCCAGAAATTCACAAACAGAGAGAGAGAGAGAGTAAATTAATTAATTAGTGGCAGTTGTGCGCGTACTTATCAAGGCGTTGTTTGATGGCAGAGAGCAAGCGATAGTTATCTTGATCGTTGGTGGCCATGGCTTTCTTGACGAGGAGCTCGCGATTCAAGCGATCGAGCTTTCGCACGTCGACGGTCTCCGTCTCACCTCTCCTACCCGACTTCTTCCTCAGCAATGCGAAGTTGGACTGCTTTTGCGACGGCAATCGCGCTATCGCCGCCCACTTCAGCTCCTCTTCATCCTCCGCCACCGACTCGGCGTTCGAAGGCCGTGCGAACGACGACTCCACCGCCGACTCCATTTCCAACTCGAAGTACTCACTCCCGTTCGATGCCGCCATTGCCACGCAGATCGATCGTCACCGATTATCGATCTCACTACTCCAAATCTCTCTCTCTCTCTCTCTGTTTGCGTCTCTTTGTATAAATAGACTTCTGATAGATCTTTTTCTTTTTCAGGTTTGAGAATTTGATCAAACCACAAATGCTAACAGACTCGGAGAGAATTGAGGGGCTAGTGTGGCATGCACCGATGCACTGGGGGCTTAATTGTCAATTACCATATTTTTGGGCTCAAGCCCCCCGCCAATTTTGAAGACTTTTAATTTCCGATTTTGCCCTCGGTGATTAATTTTCCCAATGTCACCATGTCTCTCCATTTTGCTTTCTGCTTTTCGTTCTAGGAAATTGCAAATTTTTCTTTACTTGTCCTGTTCTTTCGGTCAGGGCATAATAGGGTATCATTTTGTCTGGAATTTTCAGCATGGATTTCGGAAATTAATTGCTTTTCATTTCAAATATAAAATATTCATCGTAAAAACAGATTTGGAGTTTGGCAATTGAAAACGAAAACGAAATCCTCAGTTGAAAAAAAGAATATAATTATAGCCTTTTTAATAAAATTTTCCCAAATTAAAACACGATATCAAATAAAGGACAACTATTTCAAAAAATAAAAAAAGAAGCAGAGATATCTTTTTTTTAGCTTTCAAAATTATCGAGGTTCTCTTTTGTAGAAAAATGTTTTCAAAATTTCCAAATGGAGGGACACTCATTGGTAATTAGATAATAGTTGTATTGGAAATTCATGCTAAAATTTTGTTATTTGACAATGACTCAATGAGTGCTAAATTAGAGGGAATGTAGCTAATGAGCCAGCTTGCACTCTACCCTCTCTGGAACTCTATTTCTAATCTAAAAAAAATTAAGACTGGAGATGGTGGTATGCTCGTGTCTAAAGTCTCACGGCAGTGTATCGTAATAGCATTTGGTAGCCACAGTTCACCACTGCTTTTGTGGACATTCAGCGTGGATGAGTTAAAACGATGGCACTTTAGCGGGAAACAGTCACCATCAAAACGATCAGCTCAGCTCACCTTTCGGCTTTGTGGGACCATATGATGTTATACCCATTTCTTGACCTCTTAAATGTTTCAAACTCAATGGTTGGTTGTCGAATATGATACCAAAACAAAACTCTAATTCTAGGAGATTTCAAGTGAGAGATTTCCAAACAAGAAAGTGCAAAACCAATCATTATGTTAAGCGATTACTTGAGAACTCATTGTCATGTAGATGGATCCTAAAGAAATAAATCTCAAATTAAAAGATTAAAATATAAACATACATACAAGGTAGAATGCACAGTCCTACATTCCATAATAATACAGCTCAAAAGGATCTTGGTATCACCAGGGCTAGCAGTACAATAAAGCAACGCATAATTTAGATCCTCTCACAAACATCCTCTTCAAGGTGTTGACAAAAGAAGCAGTGAGATGCTAAACAACTAAACGCTGCTAATGCTATGTCAAAAAGCTCTTGCCCAATATGATAAAGGAGGGGCGAGTAAGTTGGTTTATCTGTACAGGTTTGGCGGATGAAAAACCACAAAACTTTCTGGGCACATTAGAGTATGTCTTCCAAGCTTGCATTTGCTAGATCAGCGTTTGACCTTAACAGTATACTTACTTGATTTAAGCACAGATTTTTTCTGGGACTTGAAATTCTTGCCCTTTGGGATGAACTTGTCATCATCAGAATCATCACTATCACCCTTAAACTTTCGGCTCCGCTTCTTCCCATCCGTGGCACAAACAACAATCTTTCCTTCATCCTTCGGTTCCACAGGCTCTGACCTCTCCTTTGGCCGCCAAATGAAAAGCGACCTGAGCAAGAAACATGGTTAAGAGGATGTATCAATACCCTGATTTAGGGAGCTTCAAGTACCAAAGTTGTTAAACTGAACAAACTGCAAGTAGAATTAACAGATGAGTGTAACAGTGCCCAAACCTTGAACTACCAGATGCCAAAACATCATCACGTGGATGTAGCTTGTTCACTGGAGTGATTGTGTTGATGTTTGGATCCATGACCTCAGCAACTAGTTGCCCTGTGCTGATGTCTATGAAATCAATGGGATGCAGGGCAGCTCCATTATAGTTTTCACTTATATAACGACCAATAACTGCCAGAGACTCTGATGGGTCCTGAACCACGAAGCATATTAGATTTTCAAAGATTCAAAAGAACTTAGAAAACAAAAGAAAAATATATCACCTTTGGATCCCATTCAGCTCGGAAAGGAGTGAGATGGCGATTGAAATCATGACTGTGTACAATCTCTCGGCTTGGAGAATCCATATTGCCAAAAATAGAATCCCATATACGGAGACGGTTATCCTGTGAAGTGCTAAGAATTTTGCTGCCAGACACTGGAGAAAAATATGCAGAGTTAACAACACGGCTGTGCGCAAGGTCATAAATGGAAGAACCAGCTTCAATTCGACGAATGTCCCATATACGAGCCTAATGAGTAGAAAACATGTCATTTTTAGGGAGAATGACCATAATAGATATATATAATCAAAACAATATACAATCACATATTTACAACCATCTGAAAAACTGAACTAGTCTTTGCAAAGGGCAACTAAACACTTTGAAACTAAAATTTTACCACCTGGGAGAAAACTGACATGACAGACATGCATTTGGGATGTAGAGAAGACCAAAAAACCAAGCAATCAATCAATAAATAATTCAAATAACTATTCCAATCAAAATGCTTACAAAGTGATCATTTCCACAACTCAAGAGAAGGTCTGGTTGAACAGGATTGCAGTGGAGTCCAACAACTTTGCTCCCTTTCTTATGGATCAAAATTGGCTTCCCAATTATGTCATTCGAACGAGTATCGACCCTATATCAATAAATAAATTAATAAATAAGATATATCGAATAATATATCCTGCATGAGAAAAATAAGGTGCTTTCCATAATATGACAACTTCTAACGGTAAACAAAGTGCTCACTGAACCACCTGACTACATAATTCATTAATTTCATGCATATTTTGTCTCTTTAATTCCTGATTATGTCTCTTGTCTTGGTTAAGAACTTAAAATAAACAAAAAAGTACATAATACTTACAAGTAGAGAAAACCAAAGTTATCAGCAACAAGCACAGCACCTTTTTCTGCATTGATATCCATGCCATACAGCATCCTCCAGCTGTTTGGGCCCTATAAGCAGACCACGTATATAACTCATTTTCTATAACATTAAATTGAAAGACCCAATGCAAAAGTAAATTAGTCTTCCCCTTGCAATGAAGGTCCATCATTTCTAAAACAGCACCAGCTAACATCTATCACAGGCCCAAACAACTTAACTTATTTTGGAGGCAGTGGAAAAAGGTTCGTCACTCCTCTTTGATGTCTTTTCATTAACAGCAAAAAAGGGGTAGGAATACAATTACCTGCCATCCATCAGGGTTGAGGTTCATAAGAGATAATGAAATTCCAGTCTCCATATCAGTGCAGCTAATGGTTCCATCTGAGGATGCAGCATATACTGTACCATCATTTGTAGGGTTAAACCTGCAGGAGTTTTAATACGCAAACTTTCTTATTAAGGAAACAATATGCACAATCTTTTCTATTAAGGAAACAAAAAAATAAAAATAAATTAGATATGTGTATGTAGTGTGAAGTACATAAAAATAAAACAAAATAAAAGAGAGAACTCACTTCATGTTGTTGAGTATACATGAGTGTACATTTCCATAAACAATCTTTTCATATACTTTGCCAAAGTCCCAGACTCCAAGTTGTCCTTTCTTTTACAGTTAACCAAGAAGACAGAGAGAGAGAGAGAAACAGAGAGGACCAAGTTAACAGTCAAACAATCAAACTCTTGAACAACACAATGCTAACCAAGTCTCAACAAAAACTATATGTGAGACTTACCTTATCTCCAGATAAAAGGATGTTGTTGTTTGTTGGATGGAATTCCAAGCAAGTTACCCGTCTACTGTGATATTTGATAACTGCACAACTTACTTGGTCTGGGATCACGTATGCTGGCTTGATCTATCAGAAAGACAATAGAAAATACAAAAAATTCATTACCAATGACAAAGTAGCAAGTCCAAAACAAGAAGATATAGTAGAATCCCCCGCGAAAAAAATATCCAGAAAACAATGCTAAAACTCTATGAGAATCCTTAAATACATAAAGATTCAATAAGTATAACAAAATGAAGAGCAAAATTACTCAGATTTGAGGTTAAAAACGCACTAATATCTCTATAATAAAATTCATATTTTACATAACACTGATGCCAAAAAACCCGGAAAATAAGTACAAAGCACTTCAAAATTCAACAAAGAATGATGCTAGGGCTTTATCATGGCTAATTCTTGGTAACATCAAATTTTCAAAACCAAGCACCAAAATAGAATGAATTCTCACCTACGGCTGTAAGAAGTTTGACTCACATTTACCAAGAGGAAACTAAAAAGAAGGCATCAAAATTTGGCTTGTCAAGCACTCAACCAACTAGTAAAATCTTTGTCATTACAAATTTACAATGCCGCTTAAGAGACAATGTGGAATATAACAAAATTAACATTCACAGTTTCCCATGCCATATACGTATGCTGCAAGTATAAAACCAACAAAATTTCAGCTAACACAAAAGACAAGAAGATAGTTAAGGCTTACCGGAGGAATACGAGGTCTAATCTGGCGTTCGAACATATATTCCAGCACGTTACGGGTATTTTTATGGGGTGCTGGGACGACCCCATACTCAGTAGCTACTCGATGCGGGCATGTGACTGTAGTGTGGCCTTTAATTCACAAAACCCACATAGGAAAACACACAATTAAGGCCATAAACAAAAGCCAAATTCAAAACTTAACTGTAAACGACAACATAATCAGTATACAACACAATTACAGTAGAACAAGCAAGACCAACCAACTCAGTAAAATACAAAACATATGAAAAATGGTCTAACAGTTACCAGGCATTTTGCAAAGAAAGCACGGTTTCATTGGGCAATCAATGTAAGTAGCCCCTTTGAATCCCGCTTCATGTCCTGGCCTTTTGCAAACCTAAAAGCATGAAACACCATCAAAACCCAAAACGGAAACAAAAACCCAACAATGAAACACTGAAATAGAAAGCGTTAATAGGCTTTACTTTGCAAACTTTTTTGAGACTAATCAAAATAGGTGCTTTCCCTTTCTTCTTGGCATCCAAAGACTCGTCCTCCTCGCCTTTCCCTCCGTTTTCACTCTCCAACACTCCCTCTTCCTCTTGTTCTTCTTCGTCTGCTTCGTCTTCCTCAGACGTGCTTTGCTCAGAGTCCGTGTCTGTGTCAATGACCACCTTTGGAAATGCCATTCTTCTGGTTTGTGGGGGCATTTTCGGAAATCAAAAGAAAGAGAGCGAGGTCAATGATACTGGTGTTAGAAGAAAATGGAGGCTGGGACTAGAGGAGGGAAGGAACACTAGAACAGAGACCATGACTGTGAGAGAGTAATTGGGGGCGACGCGAAGAGACAGAAACTGACCTTTAACTTCGAAGGACGGGAGAGAGTGAAATTTACCTAAATAGGCTGCAGAATAATTATATTGACTTCTTTAATTTCGGAAGATTTTAGACGTTTGATATACGCAAACGGTAAGAAGAATGTCATTGGAATTTTGTTCAAAGGTAGGGGTATATCCGAACTTACGAATTTAGAGTGTGGCGGGAGAAGACGTGTCTCACTTTCCGCCGCTAGGTTCATTCGCACGTGTGCCGCCATGTTATACCAGGAGATCGAGACGTTGTCGTTTACAAGCCTATTTTATCGTTGGTTATATAACTTATATTTGCCTACTATCAAAAAAAATTTATTAATAAGCCACGGGCCCACGACATACAACATTTTTTATTCATAAACTAAAACTTCTAATTTATTTATTTTTAAGCCACAAAAAATATATTTTTAAGTCACAACAAATACAAAAGATAAATAATATCCACATTCTTCAATCTATCTTCTTCATCGACCTTCTCATTTATTATTCTCATTTTGTAATATAAATTTATGATCAAAATCGTTTATTTTTTACATCTAACTATGAAGATCATATCTAAAAAAAATCAACTAAATCAGAAATTATTTGGTAATATAACTGTAATCAAATAAATAGACGATTTTGATAACAATTTGATTCACCATTTGTTTATTTGATAACGATTATATGACCAAACGATTTCTGATTTAGTTAATTTTTTACAAAGATAATTTTCAAATAATTATCTAAAAAATAAATGGTTCTAATTGTGAATTTGCATTGTAAAATGAAATAATAAATAAGAAGGTGAACTAAAGAATGTGGATATTAAAAAATCACCCTTGCAACAAATTTGGTAAATAAAAAATTATTTAATTGTTTAATTAAATAGTTACTATTTCAAGTGTTTAACGAAACATTTTGTTCATCTATTTATTAAAATCAAAAGTAAATATTTTAATTATTTTTTATTTATCTCATTTTTTATAAAAGTGATATTTGAATATAGACCTAATAGATAGTTCAAATACACTATGAAGGGAAACCTACAAAGAATCTCTTAAATAAACTTATAGGAAAAAAAAAAATGTTTTTAGTCCTTCAAACAAATTTGGTCATTGTGGTTTCAAAAATTCACATTTGGTTTATGTGTTTTATGTTATTGCAATACGAGGACAATTTAAATAAATTAATTTTCAATTTTTGTTTGAAAATCAAATTAAAGATTACATACATGATTTTTTATTATTTTTTATAAAAACTTGCGGAAGTTTATACAAGTCATTTAGGTTTTAATTTGATTTTTTTATATTAATTATAAAACATTCTAAAATTGCAAACAATATAAAACACATATGCCAAATGCGGAATTTTGAAACCGCATAAACCAAATATATTTTTAGAGTAAAACACATGTACCAAATATATTTTTAGGGTAAAACACATAGACCAAAAGTTTTTTTTTTCCTAAAATTATTTGAGGGATCCGTTAATAGAATGAGCATGCCCAAACAATTATTTATCCAAATTTCATATCTAAACTATTATTTTGTTTTATTTTTTGTATATAATGTGACTTTCATCAACTCCTACCTCATCTATTCACAACAAGATTATCCTAATATGATATATTATTCTTCATGAATGGATTAAATTAATCTTGAGTATAAAACACATGCAAGACACATGACCAAAATATATTAGTATTGTTTGATGAAGTTTTAGTCTTAATGAAAGTCATGTTATATACTAAATAAAAATAAAATAAAAATTTGGCTACCTAATTTGAACAACAATGAGTAAACTATTCAAAACCCCCTAATTAGAGTTTAGTTATTTCAAAACCTCCACTCTTATTAAAAATAATTCAAAACCCCCTATTAGTCATTTAAACTCTCCCAAAACTCCCTGGTCAACTAACATCCACTTATGTTTGACCCACATTTTTTTAAATATTCCTATTATAACCCTGTTATTCAAATCAGTTTTTTTTTTTTAATTTCTCTCATCCTCATCCTCACGCTCTCTCTCTCTCTCTCTCATTCCCGCATCTTCTCTGTTCTCTCTCCTCCGCGCGCGGCTGTCGTAGGCGCGTGTGGTGTCGTCCGGCAACGGTTGCCAGCAAGACCACCACCATCAGCTTCGTCTTTCTCTCCTCTTTCTCCCTCTGTCATCACTCGCCCCAAATCAAGCCCAAACAGCTCAGATCGCCGCGACTACGATCGGTGGTGCTCGCCGGCGATCTGCCTTTTTCGACGGAGTTGGAATGCCAGACCATCCAAGTCTTCTTCCTCTCGACGTCCTGAGCACGATGGTATGCTCGGATTCTCCATCCGATCAGCCACGGCGGCAGATCGATGCCACAAAGGCCGCGGCTTCTCCGCCGGCGATCTGCCTTTTTCGGCGGAGTTGGAATGCCAAACCACCCAAGCCTTCTTCCTCTCGACGTCCTGAGCACGATGGTGTGCTCGGATTTTCCATCTGATCAGCCACGGCGGCAGATCGAAGCCACAAAGGCTGCGGCTTCTCCGCCGGCGATCTGGCTTTTCCGGCAGCCATTTCCGTCGAGTCAGGTACTAATATTCTTCTCCTCATTGTACTCTTCAATGCTATGTGTTTGGATTGGACCAATTGCTGATGAATCAAAAAACCCCAAATCGAACCTCATTGTGTGTTGTTGTAACTGTGTATTGTTGTAAATGTGTGTTGCTCCAAAAATGTTTGAGTTCTGTGTTCTGTGTTTTAGTTTAAGCTGTGGCTGTGTGAGCGTGACTGCGTGAGATTGATTTTTTTATTTATATATTTATTTATGTGCAGTTTAAGCCTACCTGTATGTGTGTATGTGTGCATTTGTGTTTGTAAATATGTATCTTATGTGTGCATCTGTGTGTGTTGTGCATGAGTGAGTGAAACAGTGTAAAAATTCAGTTTCAGTTCGTGAAAATTCAGTTTCACTCCGTGAAAATACAGTAGTTGGATAGGGAACTTTAAGCCTACATTTATTGATTAAACAGTTTCAGTTCGTGAAACAGTTTCAGTTCGTGAAACAGTTTCAGCTCGTGAAACAGTTTTAGCTCGTGAAACATGAGTTTTAAATGAATTTTGAATGAAATTATGGTTCTGAAATATGATGAATCAAATTTGCAGGTAGAAACAGATCGAGGCAGTGGCGACTGTCGTGTACTCGTCGCGCGTGAGATGATCGGACTACGTTGTATTGTTGGCTACTCCTCTCATCTCAATGGCTTATTGTATTGTTATTGTTTTTTTTTTTATAAGGTTGCTGTGTTCTTTTTAGTGAAACGGAATTCAGTAAAGGTGTAACTGTTTTAGTAAAGTGTAATTGTTTTAGTAAAGGTGTAATTGTTTTTTAATTAAGGTGTAATTGCATTTTAGTCGAGGTGTAATTGTTTCATCACTTAATTCAGTTTCAGTAAGTGAATTCATAACTGAATTCTTCAATTTAGTGTAACTGAATTTCTGAAATTCAGTTTCAGTGTAATTGAATTCTTGAAATTCAGTTTCAGTGTAACTGAATTTTTGAAATTTAGTTTCAGTGTAACTAAATTTTTGAAATTCAGTTTCAGTGTAATGAAATTCAATTTCAGTGTTTGATTTTAGTTTTAGTGAAATATTGAGTTTTAGCAAAAACTTCAATTAAAAAAAAAAAAAAACAGTTTCACCAAAATACAGTTACAGTGACGTCAGCATGTGTCAGCATGCGTCAGCGCGCGTCAGCATGCGTCAGAAGGGTAATTTAGGATTATAAGTTTTAGGGGGTTTAGAAAGAGTTTCTAGATGGGTGGGGGTTTAGACAAATTTTTTGGTGAGTAGGGTGTTTAAAATTAGGCACTATTTGAACAATGGCTAAAATTTGGATGTCAAAAAAAAAAAAAAACTTTCATTTATTAGCCAATCCATATAATTTAGGCATAAATTCAATTTAGACACATAACTATATAAGCTATTTCAACGGAGTCTATGAACTTTAAAATATTTCAAATATACACCTGATCTATTATCTAAATTGAAAAATGAATTTTTGTCTATTGATTTGTTAAGAGATCAGTTAAATGACAGCTTGGCTTTTGCTGACTGAGATTACTTGGCGACGTGACGCTATCTCAACAAACATTTCCCGCCAAATGAGTGACACAGGCCCACAATTTAATAATAATAGAGAGAGAGAGTTTGTGGACCTGTGTCAGGTGTTAGGTGGATCTGTGTCGCTCATTTCCCGCCAAATGAGCAGCACAAGTCCACCTAACCCCTGACACGAGTCCACAAATTCATCATCTATTTATCGCTCGTTGAACACAAGTGAGGGATTTATACTCGAATTTGGGGGAAAACGTGATGTTTTTTGGAGACTAAATGGTCAGGAGAGCGTTCGACGAGCGGGAAAGATGTGATGGGTGTGTGAGCCCGTGTCAAGTGGACATGTGTTGCTCATTTGGCGAGAAATGTATGCTGAGTTGGTGCTACGTCGCCAATTAATCCCCGTTAGCAAAAGCCAAGTTGACATTTAACTGATCTCTCAATAAATTGATGGACGAAATTTCATTTTTCAATTTACATAATCAATCAAGTGTAAATTTGAAATATTTGAAAGTTCATAGACCCCGTTGAAATAAATAAATAATTATGTGTCTAAATTAAATTTATGCCTAGAATTTATAATATTTAGAGAGATGACATTTTAGACACCCACCTATTTCTTTTGTTTTTTGTTCTTGCTTGGTAGGTACGACACCGTTTGACATAGGTCGTTTGGGGTCAATTTTAAACGTGCTAGGACTGTGTGGCGCCCGTATCGGTTCTATTTGCAGGAGTGTGTCCCCTGCAAGTATTGGCGCCAAGCGGCCCAAGCTACAGCCGCCGCAGCAGCAGAAGAACAAGTTGACGCTTTACAGTTTAAATCAGATCCCTAACCAGGATAATGCTATCCATTCGCTTCCCTATTCTAACCGAGAACGCTCTAACTCTTCTCAAATCCAGACCCTCACGCTCTCAAACCACCGCAACCCAATCACTTCCACGCCTCTCCAACTCACTGTCTCTTCCCGTACCCGAAGTCCACAAGCCTCGCGCAACCGCAGCCGATTTGGCTCTCAAGGAAGACGACAGAGAGTTTGTAAATGACCGATTTGCCCCTGCCAGTGACTTTCCGCCTGAGGACGGGCCGTTGCCGGCGGGTCTCCGGCGAGAGTTGATGCCGAGGCACGTGGCGGTGATCATGGATGGTAACGTGAGGTGGGCGAGGCGGAGAGGGTTGCCATCCGGGTCGGGTCATGAGGCGGGTGCACAGTCGCTGAGAGAGCTCGCTGAGCTGTGCAGCAAATGGGGGATTAGGGTTCTCACCGTTTTTGCGTTTTCTTACGACAATTGGATGCGACCCAAGGTCAGTTATTTAAAAGCAAGAAAAGTACTTTCTAACTTTCTTTTTTGTCTTTGTGGAACTGCGTAATGATTTGGTTTGGTTATAGTGTAGATGGAAGTTGATTTTTTGATGAGTTTGTTTGAGAGGATGATAAGGTCAGAAATCGACAACTTTGCGAGGTACCACACTTGAGCCCCTCACCCTTCTAATTTCTTTCACCTGATTGTTTTTGCTCATCTATGTTGAAGAGGGAACTTTTCTCTAAATGGGGAAGAGCAATCTGCATAGGCTTTGTTGGGTTATGGAATTGGAATTTTTGTGCCATTTTTTTGTCACCTATTTAACCACAGAAAGAGGATATGATTCCCTAAAAAGCTTTGGAAGACATTTTCTTTGTTCGGTGGTGCATTCCCATGGTGACCTGTGCCTAAAAGTCCTTATTTGAACTGGTTCTGGTGATCCTATTTGTAAATTCTCTTGGTGTAGGTCCTAGTAGTTTATGGATGTATTTTTTCTGAAAATTGGCCAGCAAGCAAACAATGGTTTTAAGATTAATGGGTGGCTAGTGTGGGATTTGAAGATTGTAATTGCTTTCTCTTTTCCTATAATCACGGCCATCTAATTCTTTATCTAGGTATATTCAATCTCAATGTAGTGGTGCTCATACTGGAAAAACATCTGATTTAGTTTTTGTTTTGACAGGGAAGGTATTCGAATATCGGTCATTGGGGATTTGTCAAAGCTCCCCGAGTCTTTACAGGAACTGATAAGTGATGCTGAGGAGAGAACAAAAGACAACTTTAGACTCCAACTAATTGTGGCAGTGAGCTACAGTGGAAAATATGATGTTGTGCAAGCATGCAAAAGTATTTCTCAGAAAGTAAAAGATGGCCTTATTGAAGTCGAAGATATCAATGAAAGCCTCATTGAACAGGAACTGGAAACTAACTGCACTGAGTTTCCCTATCCTGATCTACTAATACGAACCAGTGGTGAACTCAGAGTCAGCAACTTCTTGTTGTGGCAGTTGGCCTACACTGAACTTTTCTTTGTACCAGCACTTTGGCCTGATTTCAGGAAAGCTGAGTTTGTGGATGCCTTGGTTTCATTTCAGCAAAGACACAGGCGTTATGGTCGACGAGATTCTTAATCAATCAAAAGTTACAAATCTTCTGTAACTTCTACCTTTTTTATGCTGAAAGCTTGTACTATTAGCAAAGCTTCTTCACAGTCCTATTATCATGTAAAATATAATTAGTGTTTCCCAAATGCCATGGAGTCTAAGAATTGAGAGTAGCTGGTACAACATCAAATGCTGGATGTACATACCAAGATTAATAATTATGGATCTAAATTATCTAATTGCCTCTGTACTTAGATTTGTATCAGTATAATATATTCATGCATCTATATGTATTGTGGATGTGACTGCGTGCGTGTTTCCCAAGTATGGCTTCACCACTTGGTAAATTAGTGCCATCTTTATCTTAGAAGGCATTGCTCATGCTCCGTAATTTTGTTATTTATGCTTATCTTCTCTTTCAACTAATTAATTCAGATTTACCGGCACTTTTCTAAATAAGGGTTTTACTAATTGTACCCTGACTTGTCCAGTTACATAGCAGATAACAGGAACACTGCATACTCAACTGCAGGGGGAAGAAGTATATGTGAAGCAATATCTCTCATTCAAATGGTAAGACAAACGCTTCGTTACAGTTTGCTGTAATTGGTGTTCCTTTATTAGTCCATTTGTGTTTAATTCTTAGATCCTAAAAGTACTAGTTGCTTCACATTACAACAAACTAGTGTGATTCTTGTTTGATTGTTAAAGATGGTGCCAGTACCTATGATTTTACACATCAGTTTGTGAAGTGAATATCCAAAAAATCTTTATTCATAAAAGACATTGCTGAGCTTTGCGTAATCCTTACCTGTTGCATAGTGCAGGTTGCCCTGATGAGTGCCTATCTGAGAATCTGAAGGATGTTGTATTATCCAGAGCATGGACACATAACCAGTGTCGTTGATAAGGAGTAGTTCATGCATAATGTTGTGGAGATTCCTGAAAACATTTAACATGGGATTGTGATTTGGTGAGTACTTGGTAAATTAAGGTTTAGACAGGCAAAAGGAATCAAATAGGCAGTCAACACCTAATTCTAATCTATTATTGAACAATAATGTGGTAGATAGCATCCCCAAATAAGGGGTGATTATAGATCAGAATTAGGTGTTGACTGTCCATTTGATTCCTTTTGCCTGTCTTTGATCTTATCCTGGGCAATTTCAGGCTTAGTACTGATTTCTGGGTAATGTCTAAACCTTACTTAATTTACCAAGTATTTTCCTAGCGTATCATTCCAGTTAAAGAAAAGGGGTTGGGGTGTTGACTAGTTTGAATTTTGCAGGTTGAATATTACAAGTCATGATAGTTTACTATGCTGAAAATTAGACTAAAGGGGCCTCAAGTGCCAAATTATGCATATAAGAAAATTACTTTGAAATGATCTATTTACTACTGAAAGTGGGTCAACTAGTAAGGCTATATGGATCATTTTATAGATTTGAATCACCTTATTTGACTGCATTAAGAAATCAGTTAGTCACACAATTTGGCAGCTGATGTGTGTAAAGTTGAGGCTAATAATTGAAATATATCATTAATTTTTGAGTGATCTATTAATTGAAGATTTTTTGGAGAGGACAAGCTTTTCATGAGTTTTAGCTAATAAATTTTAGGGAGATAATTTCTGCACTCCAAAAATGATTTCTTACATTCCTTTTCACATTCAGACAAAAAGGTTGACTTTAAAGTGCTAAAATTATCCAGGGCCCAAAAAAAAAATTTAGTGCTAAAATTATCTCCCTAGTCCCTACTTTTATGGCATTTATGTGCAAGTGTGCAACTCATTTCATAACATAAAGAAAAAAAGAAAAGGAATAAAGTTGAGTGCTATGACATTATTTTATCATGTGAGTGTGACCCATTGTCGCATAAATAAATAAGAATCCATCAATTAGTCCAAATGTGCCAATAAGGACAAGGTGACTTGGATGTATATCCCTTATCCAAAAGCCAGCAATGATCAACCATAATTGGATTAATTGCAGGAATGAATTTAACATAGTATAATCATAATTAGGATACATTAATATGATTATTAATCAATTACACGTCATGGACCTCCCCGGACAAAATCGTCTTTTCAATATATGGCTGGCTGGACCCCCCCAATTTACAAAACTTGGGGCTTCCCCTCTGCGCCTACTGGTTTTGGCTTCCTTTACCGGCTTCAGTGTAAGGTACTCAAGCCCCCAATCAAACCACGCCACGTCACATATCAATTACCCTCCAATTTCAACTCTCAACAGAAAACCCGAGTCAAGCTTACGTGGCTATTAATTATTGGTCACTGGAAAGAGAAAGACAAAGTCTTCAAAGCAGACAATATCATAATTCTCTATACCGGGTTAGGTGATAAGTATTTAAATGAAGCCTTTTGTTTGTTGTTTAAGCAGTTGGAACGGACAGTGCAGTGGTGGTCTGAGCTCGTCTCTGGTTTTGTATTGTTATTCTGGTGCTTAGGAAAAGCTGAGGGGATAAAAGGTGTGATTTTTTCTAGGGTTTTCTTTAACTTTGTTGCTCTGACTTTCTGTTTGGTGGATGGGAGTAATTTTTCGGGAAAATACCCGGCCATGAGAAAATCGTTCAAGGACTCTCTCAAAGCGCTTGAAGCAGATATTCAGCACGCCAATACTCTGTAAGTCTCCGTCTTTCCCTTCAATTTGAATGTCCGCTCCTCTGTTCCAGTAAATTTGGGAATTTTATCTTCCAGAATTTTTCCAACCTTTTTTATAGCGCAGCTTTAATTTTATTTATTTTTTCAAAAAGAATTACAGCCCTTTAGAGTTTAGAATCGTCTAGTAGTTTAGGACCAAACCTTTGGGAATAGAAAAAAAAAAAAAATTGTTGAAAGAGGCCAATCTATAATTCATGAACCTGTACAGTAGCTTCAGTTGAATGTCTCTGTTTGGTTCTATGAATGATTTTGAAAGTTTCACAAATAAAATGGTGATGTATGGAAAGGTGGTGTGAAAATAAGAATTATTGGAACAAAACGAAGACCCATTGCACTATTGCAGAAGGGTCACATGACTAAAATCTAGTAACACACTATTTTGGCTTGGTCTTGGTCTTTATATTGCTTTCTCTGTGTATGTCGGCCACCCATTTATTTTGGGCAATTCAACAAAGTCCAGTAGTATTTAACAGTGATACTCTAATTTTTTGTTGATGGGTCTTCTATCCTGATCCATGATTGGGTATAAACTTAAAATGTGCATCAACTTGATTTCTCCTATGTATTATTAATGCTTTGGGTTCTAAATATTGTGTGCATTTTACATGACTTTGGTGATACCATAATTGTTGAATCAAATGCTTTGCTTGGCCTCTGTTCTTATTAGGGCTCTAGATTATCCAAGAGAGAAAGATGGAGCACGTCTTCAGATGAGACTATCCTACAGTCCAGTGTTCCACTTTTTTCTCTTTCTTGTCCAGTGGACTGATTGTCAGCTTGCTGGGGCCCTTGGCTTGCTTAGAGTTCTTATTTATATGGTATATGCTTTTTTCAAAATTTAATTTTATTAATTATCTTAATGTTGCTTCTTCTTTTTAATTAAAGAGAGAGGATATGCAAATGAGAGAGTTGAGGGAAAGATGTTCACAAATATAAACACTGAAAACAATTTAAAACAGTATTTAGTTTTTATATACATTCTATCTGTTTTTTTTTTTGTTTGACAAAAAATTATTTGTTTCCTCTTTCCCTCACTATGTTATCATTTTCATCTCTCTCCTCTCCTCTCCTTATCTGTTTTTTAATTAGAACATAAAAAATGAAAACTTAGGACGACTTAATTTTTATGCGTAGGCCTTTTTTTTTTTTTTGGCATTATAATTTCATAATCCTGTTTTTTAACTTTTTTTTTTTTTTTTTAATATTCCATCTCCTTCAGAAATGTAGTAATTTTACTATGACTTAATGTGGTGGATTGGTGCAGACCTATGCGGATGGAAAGACCACCATGTCTGTTTATGAAAGGAAAGCCAGCATTAGAGAATTCTATGGTGAGTGATATTCAGTAAAGATGAACTTTACTAATGTAGTAATATTTGTATGATACTGCAAGTTCATCTTCTTGGAGACTGAGACGGGGGAGGGGAGAAGGGTTGGGAGGCAAAGGACAAATTTTGTTATTCCTTGATATCTATGGATGCAATTTGTGTTCACATGTTTTTCTTTTCATGGACAGCGGTGATATTTCCTTCTTTGTTGCAACTTCAAAAAGGCATCACAGATTTGGAGGACAGGAAACAGAAAGAGGTTTGTACTGTCAGATACAAAAGAAAAGATGAATTGGACAGGGGCAAACTCTCTGAAGTTGACATTGAAAGAGAAGAAGAGTGTGGAATTTGCATGGAGGTGAACAGAAAGGTTGTGCTGCCTAACTGCAGTCATACATTGTGTTTGAAGTGTTATAGGGAATGGTATGCTTTTTGACCTTTTTCTTTTTCTTTATAGCTTTCAACATATTCTTTACAAGATATTTTAATTGTATGTATTAAACTATAGTTTCTATCACATGAGAGAGAAATTTCTGGTCAATGCTTGATATGGTTCATTTCATGAATTAAGGGAGCTGAACTGGTACCCTTAGATGAGTGATAACCATCTTCGCATTTGAAAGCTTCATGACTTGTTTTTTATTTTCCTTTTATTGTTCAAATGCTTTTGCTTTTCCTAATAGAGTGGAACCTGATGTTGTTATACTGTTTCCTCAGGCATGGACGGTCTCAGTCGTGTCCCTTTTGTCGTGATAGTCTCAAAAGAGTCAACTCAGGTGACCTTTGGATGTACACAGAAAAATGTGATATTGTTGATTTGTCATCAATCTTAAGAGAGGACCGCAAGAGACTATTTATGTACATTGATAAATTGCCTCTTGTTGTTCCAGAGCATGTATTTGTTCCCTATGATTCTCATATTCGGTGAGGCTCATGTACAGCTTTTGGGAACTATCTGTATATAGCAAACCTTGGTTGTAATTGTAATTCGAAACCTTTTGAATGCAATTGCACTTTGGCCATAGTTTTGATTGGCTTCAAAAGAGTGATTTGAAATATAGATTATGGTTCGTGTAGTAGTAGTAGTGTCTGTTTCGTTCTTGTAATCTTCGATGCTGTTGAATATATTTTGTATGTACACATAGAATAATGCTGGAAGAATCATATTTTCTGATCATAATTGATGTTATAAGTACACATTGACAGAGAGCAAGAAGCACCAGAGTAATGATTGTTGGATCATGACCCGTTATCTTGCATGCGTGTGTATTCTTCATAAAAGCGAGGATGATTTTCTTCTGAATCAGCATAGGCATAGCCTCCATGGCGGGAGACATCAAGACCTGCAATTTCTTCATGAACAGAGATCCTCAAAATTTTAAGCTTGTGGAGGGTGTAGAAAAGAGGGCCCATTGTAATGCTAACCCAGCCCATAATCACCAAAGCCTCAATAACTTGGGCTCCCAGCAGACCCCAGCCTCCACCCATTAAGAGACCATAAGGCCTTACTATGTCAGTGTTGCCCGAATTATAGACTTGGATCACGAGCTCCTCCTTTGCAAATAGGCCAGTAAATATCAAACCCCACGCACCACACCCACCATGTAATTGGGTCGCCTCTAAGGGGTCATCGAACTGCAGTTTTAGGGCCAAAATGTTGAGCCCAATTAAGACCCAAGCCGCGCAGAACCCGCAAACCACTGCAGCCCAAGGCTCAACAACAGCACAGCCCGATGTAATTGCCACAAACCCACCAAGCACACCATTGCAAACATCCAGTGCATCCCAATGACCCACTAGTAAGCGTCGACCGAATAGGGTTACGATCCCTGCAGTCGACCCGGCCAATGTAGTCACAACTGCGGTCCGGCCCACACCAGTCCAATTGCCTAGCCCACTTGTGTCAGGATAGGCCACAAGAATCTTATCGAACGAGCCCGGATTAAACCCGAACCATCCGAACCACAAAAGAAATGTCCCAAGCACCACAAGAGTCGCATTATGGCCTCTAATGGGTATGGCCTTACCAAACGCATCAAACCGGCCCACTCTTGGGCCCTCAATGAAAGAGCCCCAAAGCCCAGCAACCCCACCCACCAAATGAACCACACCACTCCCAGCAAAGTCAATAGCCCCAGAACGCAAGAGCAACTGAGTCGAACTCGGACTGAGCCAACCACTGGACGACCAAACCCAGTGAGCCACCACAGGGTACACAAACCCAGATAGGAAACAAGAGAAAACAAGGTAGGCGCTGAACTGAGTTCGCTCAGCTATGGACCCACTGGTTATGCCAGCAACCGCTATAGCAAAGGCCCATTGGAAAAGGAAGAAGCTGTAGTCATATGAGCTGGTTGAGATGTCTTTGAGAGCGAAGAAGTTTGTACCAATGAAAGGGTTGGAGTTGTTGCCGTCTCCGAATGCGAAAGCGAATCCGAAGAGGTAGTAGGAGAGGCTGCCGACGACAGCGTCGACGACGTTGGTGAGCATTATGTTCATGGCGTTCTTGGCGCGAACAGAGCCGGCGCAGAGCATGGCGAAGCCGAGCTGCATGACGAAGACGAGGTATGCAGAGAAGAGGAGGTAAATGGTGTTGATGGAGTCTTCCACGCTCTGTTCCCATGACGAGGCCGCCATCGCCATGAGTTTAATTTGGATTGGAAATTGAGAGAGATGGTTGGTGGTGAAGGGAAGTTTGTGTGTGTTCGAGAGTAAATATATATATATATATATATATCTGAGGTTTGAAGGGTAGATCCCTAGATACATATTTGTGGGTCGCTTTACTCATGCATCAATTGTCGATTGTGCATCATCCTACTTCCAATCACTTGTGGTCAGTGGATAGCCTTGCAACTCGGCCGTTCCCACTCAGTTTCTTGAGCCGAGTTCTATTCTGATTGAGATAATAAGCTGTAAGAGATTATACAAAGTTTAGATCCCTCCACCTCCGGTGGTTGAGGAGATTCTAATTCTTGATTCACTCTTCATCCTAACAGTCAACCTAATCGGATTTTATAATGTCAAATATTCAAGCACGTGTCATGAAAGGAGTGCACATTTACAAGTATGAAATATCAAATGTTCAAGCAATGTGTTACATGACCCTTCTTTTTTTTTTGGGCAATTTGACAAGATTTTCACATCAATTGGTATCTGTGCCAACCATTGCATGTTTTTTTTTTTGTTCCTGATCCAAACATTTGCATGGTTATTAATTATAAAATATCAAGGGTCCAAGCAGTGTGTTACATGATTCACTATGTGTGACAATATTGGAAAGAGAAAAGAGGTATTGACCTAGTTTCTTTAATTCTAGTGCCACCCACAAAATTATCACAGTTACTACCAGACTTACTGGTATTGAAGGTGGGTGCATACATATAATACAATTTGCTCATGACATCGAGTTTCTTAATAGATAGACTAACCCAACTATAAATTGCTATTAACAAGAGAATCAAGCGTACACAATTTGTATTCTATAATTGGCTAGCTAATATACCAATAACAATTAGTTGTGGAAGGCTCCAAGCCATTGTCATACATTTAATTACTTAATTTTATATAATATACCATATAGTGCTTACCTTTATTTACAGCTACCATTTTCGAAAAATAATCATTGAGCTTCAAGGTAGGAACCATGATCTTGCACTGTAACTCGGCTAGTGAGAGAAGGTCTCATTGTAACAATTGCAGACTCGTTAGCTCCAGCTTTAAGAGCAGCTCTTCCAGCTTCCAGGAACCTCTTAACAGCATCCTCAGCATACCTGTTGGCTTCACCCACTTTCATGCTTTGGCCAATGTTTGGGTAAGTGTTGAGCACATAATCACCATTGAGCTGGGATGCAAGTTGGATCAGTTCAACTTGGAATTCAGAGAGGCTCACATCTTCTTTGGGTCCCCATGGCCTCAGTGATGTCGTCACTTCCGGAATAGTTTCTGTAACATAGAACTGAGATTAACACTGAAAGATTGATGCAAGAAAACAAATAAACTCTTTCTGACGAGAAAATGCAACTCTCTCTGTAACACTCAAGGGAAGTAATCATAAAAAAGGAAATGATTGGATGGACTAATGCAAACCTGGACAATCATCGCGAGGAGTTTTGCGGAGGTAAAAATAGTTCTCAAAAGTACCAGCCCATGCATCTCTCTTAGTCAGGAAGTTTGATTTTAAATTGAAAAGCTTCTTTACTGTCGCGGGGATAGACGAATGCTCGAACTGTGAATATGGTGTTGGCCCTGTTGGCTCATGGATCACTGCACCAAAATACCAAAAATCAATCAATAGGCCAAAGGGGAAAAATTATAGTGGCATAGAAGAAACATAACAAAGGCTAGAGAATGATATCGATACAAAGTTTACGCTTGGTCGCCCGTTGGGGTTTTTCACTAATTTGAAATGCATAGAAAACCATTCCAATATAGCATGACTTGATTTTCCATGCTTCAATGAATGATGCATCGGGAAAAAGCTGCCTGCTTTGGTGGCTCGCATCTAGCACATGGACAATAAGGACAACTTGTGTAGACACCACAAAACATTGTCTTCACAACTTTGTTATAGGATATTGAAAACTTTTCTTAATACCTCAAACAGAGAACCACCATCTCAGTTGTAGACTTGTAGTAACTATTAGGTGCCTAGCCAACACAGAAAGCTCAAAGCATAGCCAAATTACAAGAATGGGACTACAGTAACTCTACCAAGCCATATGAAAAACACTCATCGCAAACACATGCTAAAAGATTTGACAAATTCATGGCAGACACAGAAACCAGATACCAAATTCTAACCAAAACCCATCTAATAGACTCAAACTTAATTAAATTCCTCAATTAATACAACTAATATAACAGAAATTTGAAGCATTTTAACAGCCAAATTACCTTTTAACACGATGCTAAAAAAGAAAATCCCAATAAAAAAAAAATTTAATAAACAAGCCCAAAAGCTGAGAAACTCACCAGTACCCTTTTCGACCCAAGGCGAGACGAGTATGGTGGGCACCCGAACACCCAACCGGTCAAACCCGAAATAAAACGGGTCGGGCCCGACAATCCCATCCGGGCTAGGCACATTGGAAACGGGGGTAGGCACGTGGTCGTAAAACCCACCGTGCTCATCGTATGTAATCAACAATGCCATTTCTTTCCACTGCGGGCTGGCCCTCAGAGTCTCGTAGACCTCCTTCACAAACCTCTGACCTCGCGCCACGTCATGCGACGGGTGGTCGTCGTTGGCGGGAAGCTCCTTGACGTCGAAGTAGCGCTGCTCGACCACCGCGTAGTTGGGAAGCTTCCCCAGCTTGGCGTGGAGTTTGAACTTCAAAGCGTAGCTGTGGAATTTCATCACGTGCTTCAATTTTCTCAGGCTCTTGAAGAAGAGCGAGGCAGGGATGTTCTGGTAATAAATCCCGAAGCTGAGGTCATTTTCGTCCAGCGAGTCGAAGATCGTTTTTTGGGGGAAGCCGTGGATGAGGTCCTTCCGTACGTTGCTGGTGGCGCCGTGCGAGGTCGCCGAGTGGACGTAGAACCGGTTCGGCTGAGTCGACGCGGGTACGGACGCGAACCACCGGTCGAACACGGCGAACTCGTTCGCTAACTCGGTGTAGACCGGCAAGACCTCGGGCTTGAACCCGCTCATCACCGTGCTGGACATGCCCTTGGCCATGCTCTCCGCCTGCTGGGCGAACCCGTTCATCGTAGCCGGGTTCCCAGAGCTCGTATTCGACCCGAATATCTGTTCGCGGATCGCCTGGAACGAGTGACCCGGATCGGAGTCAACGAAGAAGGCGTTACTGGAGACAGACACTTTTGGGGATTTGGGGTCGGAGACAGAAAGCGGGTTCGATTCGTTGCCAGTTAAGCCGTCGATTTCGGGTCGGGTCGATTTGAGCCAGCCGAAAATATGGTCAAAGGAGCGGTTTTCCATGACCAAAACGACGACCGTTTTGATGGGTCCTTGGATTTTGGGGTTTTTGCGTGCGACTGTGTGAATGGGTTGGGTAGAGACTAGTAGGAGGTAGAGGAAGAGAGTCCAGGTGATGGGCATTCGCCGGAAAGCCATCTCCGGTCACCGGAACAGGGATATACCGGTGGCCCAGAAACGGAGAGAAAGGCTTTGTGTGGTACAAAAAGTTACTAGAGAGGAGGAGGACAAGGGTTTTGAAGCGTAATAAATGTGTATGGAAATGGCATATGCTCGGAGAATAAGGGATTAGGAAGTAAATAAAAAAGCTTTCTTGGATGGAGTTGTCAGTTTTTAGTTGAGTTTCTTCTTGTTTCTAGAGGATAGTGATTGGTGATTGGTGATTGGTGAGTTCGGACATTTCCAAGTGAAGTTTGGGACATATAAGGTCAAAAAGTGTTAAATGAACTACTTCAACTCATACGTGGCATTTCAAGGTGCACAAGGTGAAGTATATATTTGTTCTTATTTCCTTTTATTATAATATACTATTCTTATATTTACTCATACTCAATCATGTTATCTATCAATAAAGAAATCATACCATAAGTAAAAGTTTGGTCAATTTATAATATTTTTTTAGCATGAAGTTAAATGAAAAGTTCCGTAATGACACCAAATTGTATTGTATATAAGTTAAATGTATGATTTGAATTGACTAGCATAACGTGCTAGATACTTTAAGCTCGAGAATTACAAGCCCCACCATAAAATCACTTGCATCTTAAATTATATAAATGTGGCTCTCAAGTCTCAGCCTTGAAGGAAAGATGCTTCGTTCTAACCCGTCCTAAAGACACAGTCACTTGATTCCATTGGCCAAAAATCCAAAGAGGAAATTGAGTACCACATAGAGACAACAAATTTGGACATGGATTGGAAATTGAGTACAACATTCAAGAGAACCATTGCATAAAGATTTATGAGTCAAGAAAATTGCATCTGGTATTGGGGGCCTTGACTGTTGAGCTAGCTAGCTTCACCTAGAAAAGATGAAGTGCCATCTTGAGCTTGTTTTGTTTCCATTTAGGAAGCTTATAGAAGTCTCCTTTAGTCATTCCAAATCTCACTTGGAACTCTTCCTCAGATAGATATGCCTAAAGCCACCAGAAGAAGCTGATTAGTCATTTTGCTTAATTTCTAGACTGAAAAAGAAACTGATATATAATTCATGGAATGTAAAACCATGTCATCAAATGATACAAGAACTTCAAGTTATGCTAAACTGATTCTCATGGGAACGGAAACCAGTTTCTCTGAAAATTTTCTTTCCATGTATTCAAACAGTAGAGTTGAAGGAATGCAAAGCACTGATGTTTTAACCCTTACAAGAAGTATATCTAGAACATAGAACAAACCAGGTTATCTCTAGATGAGTACAAAAGGGGTACCTCTCTTTTGGTTATGTCTATGCTTGCTACTGGGTCTTTAGAAACCACCGTTAATCGTTCATATGGGTATATTAAGTTTATGCCAGCCTTAGTTCCATTGGCCTCAGTGTCACCCGCATTATTATCAGGTAACTTTGCCTCTGCTGCTGGTGAACCTGAAGATGCCAATGATTCATCTGCCAAAAGAAATTAAAGACATAATAGTGAGGTGGGCAATTGACAAACAAGAAGAGAAAGTCTCAAGAAAGGTTTAAACAGTTTACCACATAATTGAAAGAATAAATTGAGTGCAAGCTAATATTAGTGGTTTCATATAACTTTGTGTGAACTTAGGATCCTTCATTACCCGGACTACCATAAGGAGAAGATCCTGTAAAGAGTTTCCTGGTAGTTGGAGTTGAAATGGAAAAGATGTGATTGTTTGAAGACTTGACATTTGGGATTGAAACACCAGGTGCAGGAGAAACACTTCTTCTCCGGCCATTGGAGCTCATGGACTTGCCTCTCAAATCATCCGGGGTCGTTTCCTTAGAGTATGATTTCCATGAGTTCCTATTTGATGCCTGAGTAATTCAATGAGTGATGTACGAGTATGATAAAAGGGGGGAACTGGAGGTTAGTTATTGTATGAGAGGGAAATTAAGAAAGTTATATAAAGATAAGTAGAACCATCATGGAGTCACTTACTTCTAATTGTTGTGGTTTTCCTTTTAAAATAGCAAGCTTCCGCTCAAATGAGTTGCCATGCATCTACAAGGGAAGTAGTTTAGTTAAATAACCTCATGGCACAATCACATCATTCATTCAACAGCACTAGCCGTAAGATATCTATAAATTTCAGCAGGAGCTCAAAATGTACCATTTTATGTAGGGGAATGATCTTACATTTGACTTTGAGGGATCCCATTCAAAGAAACGAGTGAAAAATGGTGGTTCATGCCCTTCACTAACAACAAATATAGGAGTCTCCAAAGATAGCCCTTCAATAAGTACATCTTTCTCAAGAAATTTCTGCCAGAACCAAGTAAAATTATAGGAAAATAAGAACACAAATAAAGTTAAAAGACTATCAAGTATGAAAGGTACTAAGATATTCATAGGTCTAGCATCTCTTTGTATTGGAGTTTTCAATGGAAAAATCACATATTAGTTCCTCTAGAGGCCGGCAACCAAAGAAACAATAAAATTTTGACCATGAGACCAAGAAATTGAATGATGAATTAATATGGAATAAAAGTTTCCTGAGCCTTTAGGTCATTCAAAACACATTATCTGAATTATTACACTACTTGTATATCCTATGAAACAATCTCATCAATGAACTAAACAGTTCTGATATATTATATGATTTTTATGGTGGATAATTACCAGGCCAAGAGTAAGGGCTTGTTGCTTTGATCTAACATTTGAGTGGCATCCAATCCAAATATATATCTCTCTGTGGCAGTCAAGGACTAACACGTCTTCAGTAGTTAAATCATCCTGTGTAAAATTGTATATCTCCTTCACCTGAAATATTCAAATTGATCCAGATGAAGTAAAGTATCTCCTAAGTTCAAACAAGTCAAACAAAAGTAATTATCAAATGTATGCATGCCTATAGAAATGCATGTGAAAGTGTACCTTGAAATCACCTGAATAGGAAATTCCGATCAAGAGGCAAAAGAAGCAAAATTTGTCATTAGACATGTTTTTAAAGCCATGTAAAGCCAACAATGACTCTGAACCAAGGCAAAACGGCATTATCTTTTGAGAAAAAACTTAGAAGAATGGGTATTTTGTGTACCTTCAGTTATGCTCAACATAAACAAATGTGGATCATCTATGTATCCTTTTATCTCTTTGCCCCTTGCATACTCAGTCTTTCCACCAAGTGCATTCCAGAAAGTATCGGATTCACTCCCTTCCCTCACTGATATGGCTTGCCATGTTGGCTAATTGGCATCAAGAAAAATAAATATTCTATTACAATATGAGTGAAATCTCAGAAAAGAAATATTCTACTAAAAACTTTATGCAATACTTTGTTTGATACTGTCTCATTTCTTTTAGATTGATTTTCTGTACATTATGAATTTATAATTTAGTTAGAAAGAGATTGTGGCATCTCATCAAAGGATTAAGTTACTTACATTTATTAGTTCCAGCATTCTGTCAAGAAGATCATGGTCTCTGGCTGAGGAGAGATTCCCAATCCAAGTAAAAACAGATGTAGCAGTTTGCAGGATGTAACAATAGGACGAGTTCAAAGATCCTGAAACCTGCAACGGTATCAATTTATACTCAAATCACTCAGGAATATGCAATTCAGATACTGAAGGACCAGAAGTCAATAGACACACTTTCATTGGCTAAAAACAATGTGAATTGAGTATTCATCTGATCATTTCAGTCCAAAAGAATATTCTTTTCATCATTAAAAGCTTAACCAAAAAAGAATGAGAGAGAGAGAGAGAGAGAGAGAGAGAGAGAAGTTTCCATCATAAGATAAACCCAGACCTTACCCAAAAAAAAAAAAGGAAAGAAAAATTCTCCCAGACAAGAGAGATTAAAGGTATTATTATTAAAAGGTCCTGGCTCCTGAGCTTACTTGATCAACTTGGATGGCCTGCATATTGTTGGGACTCGTCCCTTGAACACGAAAAAGAGCTGTCTTGGTTTCATCATAAGTTTCATCTGCAATACTTTTTTCTGCTATGAACTTCTTGTATCGTGTACTCATTCCTCCCTACAAGAAAAGGCAAAATGAAATCCAGAAGATGCCTCCTGATTAACATTAGTAACTTAAAACGAAAATATTATGTGAATAGGGAAGAAAAAGGACACAGAGTTATGAACCTTGAAAATAATTAATGTCTGGAAAATTGAAAAAAATTGAGATGGCTCCTGGTTCTCCACAACTTGAGCCTGAACTTGAAAAATGTGAGGTTTGTCAGAGAAAACTAACCCCCCTGAGTGATGCAGTCAAGTCATGAACTCAGTCAACTAGATGTGAATAATATGGAAAATGTGTACTAAACAAACTAGTGTATATTGAAAAGGCGATATTACAGTATTATTCTAAAAGATCGTGCATATGAGAAAGCAACATAGAACTTACCAAAACAGGACCCCCCCTGATTGAATCAACTATGGCATTCATATGAGAGATAGCATCCCTTCTATCTTCCTGCATGCAGAACATGTAACAATAATAAAAAACTCAAAATTTCACCAAGGGATGCCGAAAACTTAAAAGTTGCTTCAGATGCATATGAGAGAGCCATCAGGAGATAAGTGAGTTCCAAATCATTTGAAGTTAAAAAAGAAAATATAGCTCACATTTGGCCAAAAAGAAAATATAGCTCACAACTTAAACCGACAGTTTATCCAGGTAAGCCAGAGACTTTCAAGGGTTTATTATTATTTTTTCTACTTCTTCTTCTTTTCCCCTATAAGAACTTAAGAAGTCATTTCGTGAACTATCATTGGTTTCTTAGAGTTACAACAACCTAATAATACGGTCATAACAGCCATAAGTTTCAGGCTCATAAGCCATGGTTACCATTACACTCCTGCAGCCAAGCCATGCATAAAATAGATGCTCATCCCTTTCATTGGCACGATATGTATATTGCACAATATAGCAATCCCCACTGAAAAGCTTTTTCTGTTCTGAAGTTGGAACAAGGGACAATTTATCACCATCTACCCGCCAAACCTGAAATGTCATTGATTGCATTAACATAAAGGAGCACAGGAGTTAACATAATGTATAAGAGAGTATAACTTCTTCCAATAAGAAGCTACTTTCAATGTGCCTCTGCAATCTATAAATGGCTGGATGTCTTCTTCATCAGGAAGCTCTTTCACTTCATAACCCTGTTGCTTGAACATTGCTGGAAGAATGTAAATATTATAAGAATAATAATGAAAAAAATCCTACTTATACTGCTACTTTTTATGCCACAAAGTTGGTAAAGATATTAAACCTGCTACTTTTCCTCGACCTTCTTCATACAGCCGGAGCTCCACCGTTTGAGGCCAATTATCAAAATATGACCTAAATTTTGCAGTTTCTAATCCTTCAGTTATAAAAGTCAAATGAGTACCAGCTGACTTGCCATGGTTTCTGAGGAAATCCTGTAAAAGAGTAGGTCATCATCACTTAGAGAACAATACTCATAGCTCAATCATGAGGTTCAGTTATAGATTTTTCCTTAGCTTTGATTTATTACTAAGGAATCATACCACTTTTCTTTTTACCAAAATATTCCCATTACCATTTGCTGACTTCTGATAATTCAACAGTCTGTCTTCCAGGGGTGTGTGCTCTTTCAAAGAATAAAAAAGAGAGGAGGGAAAAAGAATAGGGGAGGGAAAGGGATTCTTACTTCTGCAGCCGAGATTGATGTTTTCCTTTCTGTAATTGAGGTATGCGTTCCCATCCAAACAAAAATCTCAGAGTCACAGTCCAGCATATAGCACTTGTCTGTCTCTAGCATTTCTTTATTTAATGAGTCAGTTCGACATGGACATAGTTTACCCTGAGTCGTTATCCTATGAATAGAAGAATTTCAAAGCACTCCCGAGAAAATGAAATTACACTTGAAGAAAGAAAAGAGGGAAAATAGATTATGGCTTATTATCATCCTGAATCTGACTTGAGCAAGTTGGCTGAGTAAGTAATATTATTTGGCAAGTCAAGAGCAGAAAGTCTTAGAAGAGAAAAAGAAAAGAAAAAAGGTCAAGAGCATAAATGTGTTTTCAAAGTTAGTCATACTCACCATAATAGTTTCACAAAGGGTGTCTCAGATTGTTTCTGAACAGAAGAAGGTGAATCCTGCGGAATTGGAGCATAGCCGCCGAATAAGCTCCAGAATTCACCCACTTCAGGATCACCAACAAATTTTCCATCCTCTGCAGGAATTAGACAATTAACAATCGCAGATGGTTTCCTTAAAGGAGAGAGAGAGAGAGAGAGGACAGGAGAGCCAACCTATGGTCGCCACATCACAGTTTGCACAATGTTTATTCTCTTTGATGTACTGAACAACTTCCAAAGCTTTAGCCCTTTCTTGTATGCTAGAGTTGCACCCACTAAAGAGGAAAATTTTTGATGCAGTATCAAGTATGAATACATCATTGTGGTTCAATGATGACCGAGAAAAAGGCACCTGGTGAACATGCAGACCATACAGACTAAATAGTTAGCCGGGATAGAGAATAGAATTCGTAGCTGGTATTTATCAAGGAAGAGGGACAAGTATGTGAAGCATGTAAAACACAATGAACTAAAAACATTCCAGAAACACACTAATTATTACAAATTTATAGAATGCATTAGAATAAGTAAAATAAGGTCTAGAACATCACTACTTAAGCCTAGTTAATGATTTAAATTGAGAGGTCCAGAAAATGACTAGTATCAGATAAAACAATAGCAGTAATGCACCAAATTTCAAACAAAGCTTACTTCTTTAACATGAACAACATGGTCCCCTTTGCAAGCTAACAAGCTGACTTTATATGTTTCACCATTTGAGTGCTCTTGCTGTGATGTATATGCTCCTTCAATAGGTATAATACAAGGTTTGAAGTATGACAAAAACTTCTCTGTTTCTTGGCCTTGAAGTTCCCTATATTGCACAGTGCAGGACCCTAGGGCTGCATCTAGTTCAAGTGCTTTATCTGATGCCAATGCTGAGTCCACCTGCCATTATGGTATTAGTTTTTAGACACCCTGAAATGATATGGGTAATATTTTCCAAATTCTTTTGCCAGTTAGTCTTGGTCTAAAATAGAAGACAGTGCAAAACCTTGTTTGCATCATTTCCAAGCCAATAGTGTATGTCATGCTGAGGAGGGCCGCTTTTGGGCAGAACTGTCTGTTATGATAAACAAGTAAAATAATAAAACTAATGCATACCCAGTTAAGGTGCTCAACGCGATAACACAGATGATCCATCAGTAAAGTTGACATTAGAAGACAAAATAAATTGTACTGAAATCAATTCGATTCTGAAGATATGGTATTGTGAAGAAATACTTAGACAATAATGTCGAGGAAACGTTAAGTTGAATTTGTTCATTGGTTATTATCTATTTTTTCAAAAAAAAGAAAAACAGGCAATGAAATGAGAATTTTCCAACAACTTACATTCAAAACAACATATGCACTTCCAGAATAGAATCTCCCATGTGAAGATCTTGGAACAGGAACCAATTTTTGGTTCTCAACACACCAAATTTCCAAACCACTAGCATAAGAAGGTTAAGGATAAAGCAATGAATTTGAACACAAGATGCATGACATATTAAGAATTAAAGTTACATTGGTAGAATACGAATTGAACAAAAATGGTAAGTCATTTGTGTCCATTGGTTGTTGCTAGCTATAAGAAAGATTGCACAGTAATGATAAGTAGATTGTGTAATCTGCCAATTCAGTAACAATTCTAATTTATTGGATACTAACAACATACTTTTCTATGGCTACATTATATGTATGTTCCTAACAGCTTGAGCTTTTGGCAACAGTCCTAAACCCATCAAAATCCCAAATCTCCCAAGTAATGAAATCACTTATAAGGATACAACTCTGCTCCTGCAGCCTGGAATGCTGGATCTGTGTCTTTAGCATAAAGAGACATCGTCTATCATGACACTCCTCAAAGAACAACCTCCAAATATACAGTAATTTCTGCAGGACCCAACCACAGAAATTCATTAATCCCAAAGAAGACAATTTATGTGGCACTATTGGTAAAGATAAACATCAAACCAGATGGGCTCAGCCCAGATATTATAAATCAGTCTTGACTCTTGGTATTACATTCACACAAAGTTACAGACACAAGGAAGGAGCATGAAACTTTTCTTCATAACAGTTGGAATGGAATCTGATCAGGTTCAAGGAAATAAAAATAAACAAGTAAAGGTTGAGTGAGTAATTCTTACCCAATACCCACCTAGATTCTTTGTGCAGTTCTGGAGGATTCAGTGAAACGCGTTGTGTTTGATCCTATTACAGAGAAGGAACAGAACCCAGTAGAGGAGTAAGGAGTATATTCCTAATGCTGTTAACCCATTTAACATTAAAGAATGACGATGTAATAAAGAAGTTGGAAAATAAATAGAGTGTACGTACTGGTCTACCACCATAAAGTGGAATGAAGAAGAAAGACAGATACTGTAACTGGGCCCATGCTCAAAAGTACTTAGAAAAAAGATGATTGAAAACGGTGGGGCGTGGTCTGTGTGTCGTTTGGTGCATGCCAATATGCCATGTGAGAGAGCAGCGATGTTTGCTCCTCTTCAACTTCAAAGTTAGTGAGTTGTGAAACTATTTTGAGGGTGTGCATATATGAGACATTCTTCACATTGAGCAGGCTTGGACTCACATTTTATAGATATGTATTTGTCACTGAAGTTTTCGTCAAATACAAGTAATATAATATATTAGCCGTTAAATTTGAAATATGCATATCAATTGGAATCCAATATAAATAAATAATAGATTAGACTATATTCGTGTCAAAAATTTCGAAACAAATAATTAAAATATTAAGTACTCAGCAACACAAAGGCCATCTCTAAAACCATTTGAATGGATGAACCATGACTGAGTATGTTTACCAGTACCTAGTTGATACTTCTTATACTGTTTGAACTTTGAACAATATATTTGAGATTTTTATTTTCCATAAAATAATGTCTTTTGGTCAATGCATAAATAATGTTTGAGATTGGCCATGGCGCAGTGTAAATTGGTTGATTAAAATATGGGTGTTGATATTCACATTTTTGAATTTAATCATTGTATTGCATCCATCTCATACATTTTAAAGAGTATAATTTTTCAAGTTTGCCTTTATTAATTCACACTTTTGCAACCACTATTGATCTAATGGTATTTACAATGTTGGAATAAGTCCCAGTTCAAATTAAAATCCCCCTCTCCTAGATAACTTGTAATGATGAACATTTACCTTGAACAAAAAAGTTCAAATCTTTTGACAAAAACATTTTGAGTATTTAAAACTTAAAAAACTCAACCCTAAAAGTAAAAATAAAATGCTTGTAGAAGAGATCATCTTCTCTTTCTTTTTTCTTAAAAAATATAAATTGGTTTTTTAGTTTATTATTTGAATTAAGGTTTTTAGGAAATAAATAATTAATTAATTAATAAGGACAAAAATGGAAAAGGCTTTTTTTTTTTTTTTTACCATGTTGGGCTGGCTCAGCTCGGTATGAAACTGACCACATAGTGGGCCGAGAATACACTGCGCATCACGGCCCAATAAAAGGTCGAGTCTGGGCTTCGCCCCCCTTTGAGTACGTGACAACCGCCGCTGCGGATACGAGAGAAGCGAAATTAGGGTTTAACCAAGGAGGAGGAGACCCAGAGGGAGGAGAGAAATTGAGCAGAAAATTTGGGGGCAATAACGCGATGAACCCACTAACCCTAGTGAAGCGCATTCAGAATATCAATTCCAAAGAAGCACAATTAGGGATTTCAGAGGACGCTTCATGGCACGCCAAATACAAAGACTCCGCTTACGTATTCGTCGGCGGCATTCCTTTTGATCTCACCGAAGGCGATCTTCTCGCTGTTTTCGCACAGTATGTCCCTATTCATATTCCTATTCAATTAATTGAAATACCCAAATGCTTCGATTTTCGATTTTCAATTTTCAATATTCTTGTTGTTTTATTCAATTTCAGATATGGGGAAGTTGTTGACGTGAATCTGGTTCGCGATAAAGGTACTGGAAAATCCAAAGGGTTCGCGTTTGTTGCATACGAGGACCAGAGAAGTACGAATCTTGCTGTGGATAATTTGAATGGAGCCCAAATTTTGGGTCGGATTATTCGGGTCGATCATGTCAGTAAGTACAAGAAGAAGGAAGAGGAGGATGAAGAGGAAGAGCAGAGGAAGAGGGAGGAACGAGGTGTGTGCCGTGCTTTCCAGAGAGGTGATTGTACTCGTGGAGCTGGATGCAGGTTTTCTCACAATGAGCAAGTAAGGTCACCATTCTTATCTGCATGATGAATTGGTTTCTTATTTTTACTCTATTTTTGATGTTTGGATTATGAGAGTTGAGAAATTTATGAAGAATTAAGTAATAATGAAATGCAGCAGTGATTGTTGCTTATTGAAATGCAAACGAGTTGTTGGATTCTGGGGTTGATAAATGGAGGGAGATGGGTGCGATGTCTTGTTCGTTTTTACCATCCTGGATTTGTGTTTAAGGGTCATTTTTTTATGGGATTTTTTTTTTGGGTGGGGATTATGGGGGATGTTGAGTTTGATTATTGTATGTTACTTCTAAATGTTCCGGTGTTTTTCAAACCTGCTTGAAGTTGAGTGCATGATCTGAATTTATACAGAGAATCAGTTATGTTAGTGTGGGTTTTTTTTTTTCCTTTTGTTAAAAATAAGATATCTATGTACATCTTTAGTTGCTTATGTGTGCTTTGTTCTGCCTGTATCCAGAGAGCTGCAAACACTGGTTGGGGTGAAAAGGACCCAAAATGGGGACGTGACAGATATGATGGTCCAAAACAGGGTGAGAAAAGATCAACCACCATTCCGTCAAATCGTGTTCCAGAGCCTAAAGTTCGAGAAGATTTCAGCTTAGGTGATAAAGGTTTACCCTCTAGAGCAAAAGGCTATGAGAAGGCCTTTGAAAGCCTCCCTAAGCGGAGTGATAGGAGGGAGGAAAATAGATTTGGAAGGCGTGGAGATGATGATGAAAAGTTTGAGCTTAAATCAAGAGATAATGATAGGGGAGAAGAAAATAGATCGAGAAGACGCGATGAGGATGACAAATTGGTGCCGAAGTCAAGAGAAGATTATGATAGAAGGGAGGAAAAGAGATCAAGAAGGCACAATGATCATGAATTTCAGCCAAAGTCAAGAGAGGATCATGACAGAAGGGAAGATAAGAGACCCAGAAGGCGAGGTGATGATGATGTATATGAGCCAAAGGCAAAGTCCAGAGAAGATCATGACTGGAAGCAAGATGATAGAAGGGAAGATAAGAGACCGATAAGGCATGGTGATGATGATGAATTTGAGCCAAAGTCTAGAGAAGATCATAATGGGAGGGAAGATAGGAGACCAAGGCGTGGTGATGCTGATGAATTTGAGCCAAAATCTAGAGAAGATCATGATAGAAGGGTAGACAATAGATTGGGAAGGCACAATGAGAATGAATTTCAGCCGAAGTCAAGAGAAGATCATGATAGGAGGGCAGAAAAGAGATCAAGAAGGCACAATGATGACGAATTAGAGCCGAAGTCAAGAGTGGGTCAGGACAAGAGGGAAAGGAGAGGGATTGAGAAGGCATGAAGACGATGTGGTTCAGCCAAAGTCCGGAGGAGTTTGTCATAGGAGTGAAAAGGGAGATTGAGAAGGTTGGGTGATGATAACTTTTAGCCAAGATCTAGGTTAGATCATTGTAGAAGTGAAGAACTCAAGTACCACAAAGGATGGATCAGAGTCCTATATGGAAAAATGTAAGTGGACATATTGATTAACTCATGGGTGAGATTCTATGACCCATCTTCTTTTTTTATTTTTTGGGTCTGATTCTAACACCCAGCTTCCAAATGAGACAGAAATAGTGTAAAACAAGTATCGATACACTCAACTATTTTGGCATGCAATCAGATCATTCCTGTTATGAAATGTGAGAGTTGCTTCTTTTAGGTTGTGTAAATTGTATTCTAATCTTCTTGTTGATGTGCTCCTTTTTAATTTTTGGTAGGAGTGAGTTTGATATGCCCTTGATCATCAATGCTTGTGCAGCTCGGCTTACAATATGTTTCTATTGGGTTGTGGAAGGTGCATCTTATTTTCGTTGTCGTTGTGGGGCTTTTATGCTTTTCATTAATGTGATATGGATGTGGCCAAAAACATAAAGGATGCGATATGGCTTCAACCAGTGATGACCTTTGTAGATTGAGCACCATTCATATCTCCTTATTCAGATATGAAAAAAAAAAAAATTCAAATTTTCTAAGCAATTGTAGACTTGTAGGTGCTATTTAACCTTAGTTTTCTCGTCCGACAAAAAAAAAAGTCTGTGATCCAAATTATCTATTTTTTGTTGCTTTTATATGTTTTTTTTATAGAACATTCTCAATTTCCACGGTTTTGTTTCGTGAAGGAGGCTTCTAATTTCTAAATGTACCAGAGAATTTAGTTAGTGCACCCAACATCCAAAGTCTTGGTCCAAATCGAGTTTAAAATGGATGAGTGGAGTCCAATCCGGCCCAATAAAGAAGATCCAAACTAACCAACATTAGGAGGCTAGGATGGGCCAAGGCAATTCTGAAGCCCAAAGGCGAAAAGCCCAGCGTAAAAATAACGCTAACGCTAACCGACATTAGGAGTCGGTGCGTAATTTGTACGCACCGCCTCATCTCCATTATAAATTGACGGTCACCTCCATTCGCTATTCATTCACTCACACACACACCAGTCCCAGAGTGAGTCTCAGTCCTCCCTCAGTCTCTCCCATTCCCATTCCGTATACAATGCCTCCACTCCACCACCACCTTTCCCATTCGCATTCCTCAACTCAAACTCAAACTTCCGCCAGAAACCCTAATTCCGAGCCAAGGTTCTTTCTCCTTTATCTTCACTGTTTTGTTTTATGAAGTTTTTCTTTCTTTCTGCCTGATTCTTTTTCTGTTAATTCTTTTATTCGGTTTTCTTTTTTCTGTTTTCGGGTGGTTGGTTGTTCGAGGAGTGGCTGAGATTCGACGACTGCCGGTTAGGTGATCGATATTGGCCAAGTATTTTGGTGATTGAAATTGGCCAGGGACGATACGTGCGTTGCAGTGTGGTCACACGGACTCTGATTCTGACTCCGACATGCATTGACGCTTGAGGGCTTGAAAAGAGGAGGGAGGTCACCACTCAATCACTCATGGTCATGGATGGCTAAAGTAAAGGTAATGGAATTCCTTCCAGATAATTACCCCATAATACAATATGCTCTCGTAGCTCAGTTGGTTAGAGCACCCGTTTAGTAAGCGGGAGGTCTTGAGTTCGACTCTCAACGAGAGCAAATCAAAACTACATTAGTCCCTCATTCTTTGTATAGTTCAGTGTTAATTGTTAATCTATACCAGCTTTGCATTCCCCATATGTCCCATCCAACATTAATACACCTTCAGTTATCACTTCCATTCTGTATGCAAGGACGAATCATGAGCAGAAGATCCTCCTAGCTCCTTCTGTTATATACATGGTGGTTGACTTTGTGGTGGGAACTGGGAAGGTCCGAGTCATGGCTAATGCAAGGTCTCTAATTGTTGTCACCCCCATTCACTTTGTTTATGGGTATGGCCATATATATTTATTTGCTCTAATTTCTTCCTTTTATTGTTATTTTTTGTATTTCCTTTTCCCTTAGTGTTGGTGGTTCTTGATGGTTTGTTGTTCTTTTCCTTTCCCCAAGAATCTAACTAAGTCTTTAATTAATTGTAATTTGATCTGACCTAATTAATGTCGTTTCAAATTAACAACATTCTTCTTTAAAGTTGGTTCAAGGTTTCGATCATTGCTTAGGGCATTGCTAGGGTTTCGCTAGATGATGCGTTTTTTGTTGCTGCAATTTAAAAAGAAGGCAGGCAAATGAATTTATAGCCGTAAGATATTGATATTGCTTAGACTCACTGCAGTGCGGGCAGACATAAGACATTGACGACGAAAAATGCCTGCGTCAATCAGGAAGTGAAAGGAAAAACCACGAGTTTTTTATGGTTATGGTTCTTGATGGTTTGGCCTTCTTTTTCTTTCCTCTCCGTTATTTTGGGACCTCAAGAATCTAAGACTTTAATTAATTGTAAACTGATCTGATCTTATACCTAATGTTGTTACAAGTTGATGACCCCTTTTAACATAAATTCTTTCTTTTAGTAATTGGTTGAAGGGTTGGAAAATAGCTAAAGAGGGAGGTTGAACAAGGCTAATGAAATGAATGAGATCATCTACTATTTTATGTGCTTAGTAAGTTTGGGTGCCCCATACCCATATTCATTCGTTCATCTATCTTTTGTTTCCTTATTTCTTTCACCAACTAAGTTCCTCGCTATTTATTGCTTTTGGAAGTCTTGTACTGTCTCATGTTCTGTTTGTAAGGTGAATTGGAGGGAGGGAGGGGAATGTTCTGTTCTGTCAGTAATCAAGGCAAGGATGCATCCTTAACCAGCAATTGTGGATTTGTGATTGGGCACACGACACACACAGTACGTCTCTTTTTAAATATATTATAGTATATATATGTGTCATGTGTGTGTGTGTGTGTGGAGATATATATATATATATATATGTATTTATTGGGCGTGTGTGTCTGAAAATGTGTCTGTATGCTTCAAAATACCATGTACTTCAGCACTAATATTAATTGGGCACTTTGGTCAACTCATTATTTGATTTTAAAAGAAACTAAAAAAGAAAGGAAGATTTTAGTTATCCTTAATAGTTTCATCCATGTACAAATTTTAGTTATTTTTTGCCTGTTACTTTTCAAAGAAAAATAAAATCCATCTGTCTGGCAAATTTTGAATGCATTTGAAAATTTATACATGTACCTCTTGTGATTGATTATTGACTACGTAATGCATAATTATCAAACATGTTCACATATATACGTGCATCAAACTTGCTACTTAGAGTTTGTTCTAGTACTTAATTTGGGATACTGACTACATACTTGTATAAATGTGGTTGAGAAGAAAAGCAAGATACTAACTGGTTGATCCTAATATTATAAAGTTGTGGTGTTCAACAACAGTGACGGCTTCCATCCATGTACATTTACGAGTGTTTTATTTATGCTTTGTGTATGTGTCTCTCTGCATTGTGTGTGTGTTGCTGCTCCTTATTGTTATTAATGTTGTCTTTCTTTCAGTATAACTACTGGTTTCTGGTTGAAATAGAATCGACTTCACTATCTTAGCTGATGGAAACTTCTCAGGCAGAAACCATCCTACAAAGGGTCATGACTCCCAGTTGGTGGCTACAACTACATAAAGGATGCCGATTGCTGAACCAACCAACGCTATCAATTACTTCTGACCAAGCATGAGTATATTTGTAGTAGTCTCTATACACTTGTAGCATCTGTTTTGCATACTTAACATTGTGAAGAATACACCTAAATCTAATGCATATCTGGAACATCACACGAGTTTTCCCATACAACAGTTTTTTTGTCCCTTCGGCTATTGTGTGTAGTGCTCTTGTATCCATTCTTAAAAAACATAAATAAATGGCCCCCTGGTGATATGACTTGTTGTAAAATAGGAATTTAAAATTTTTCCCTTTGTGGGTCAGTGAACCTTAAATGTGTTATTTCTTGCTCTTAATGTAAAATGATCAGGAGGTGGGTGGTCCATGACCAGGGAAAAACCATCCAGCACAGCATGGAAGAAGCACGACAATTTAAAAGGTTAGCTTAATGGTTGATTTCACTCCATGTCCCTGATGTTTTACTTCTTGACTCTGGTGATTTTACTAACATGAAATTGCAAGCTATTTTTGAGGGCATGCAGCAACAGTGGGATTTGTGCTTGTTACAAACCTTAAAACAGGATTCAGTAAAGGAGAATGGGATCGAGTGGAGGTACCGTTTGCTTCTTTTCTTTCTTTATTACATATTCTTGAAGTGTATTTATATCTTACTATTGTTATTTTGTTATTGTTATTCACTTGCCCTCCTAACCCTGAGGAATAATACTCGAGGATTGCCATCTCCATAAAAATCAGCAACTTCCAGTTTCATACTTTTTTGTCCCCCAAAAATCTTGGTTGTTCTTGCCTAGTGGCTATCTTGGTTCTTCTAGTGGCTCAAGATGATGAATTGGTGCTTGCATCTTTTCCACCTCTCTGATGCATTAATTCCCTTAATATCTATCTGGTGATTCCTTGCAGATTTATTTCCATGAAATACCTGATGAATTCATTGAGAAGCTGATAAGAGTTGTTTATCTATCTGGTGATTCCTTGCAGATTTATCTCCATGAAATACCTGATAAAATCATTGAGAAGCTAATAAGAGTTGTTTTGTGTGCAATTGGCTGTTTCACTTCTTCCTTTTGGTGAGAGAGCAATAGAACCTTTTACTTCCTTTTGTATGCACAGATATTTCATAATCTTTGGTTTCTTAAGCAATCTCTCTCTCTCTCTCTCTCTCTCTCTCTCTCTCTCTCTTGTGTCAGACAAGTAGTGGATTTGGATTTAATTTTGTATTAAGTATCAGATATGTAATGGATTTTGGGTTTATTATATCTTGCAGAATGGGAAAACTGCAGAAATGAAGCAGATTGTCACCGCATTTTATGAAGCTGAAGTCCGTTCAGAAGATGTTATGGTTAAGTCTTAGTTTCTGTTCAACTAGTTGTTTTAATCATTTATATTACTTCACAACTAGTTGTAGAGCCCATGTCTTGATACTATCTATTAAAGCTTGAAACACTTCCACAAATTTGAATTGGTGGTACTTCTTGCTGGTAGGGACAACTGAGAGTGTGATGGGACTTCCTAGAAATCTCACTATGAGACTCCTAAAAGAGGCCCTCTAGCTCCAGTAGGCAATTTGCAATTTTTTATTTACCTGCTACCTGTTTGTCTAAGTGACACCTCTTTTATTCTCTTTTGTTGTTCAACTTCTGATTTAGCACTCCACTCTTGGTACCGCATTTGTTTTGAACTATATTTGCTTCTTCAAACAAATTGTTTATCAAATGTTGAACAGGATTTCCCTATCTCATTTTGTATTGGTGTGTTTCTGTTGATATAGAAGCAAACATGGGCCCAAATAATTAGCTTAGGCCATGTCAGCTGTAGGTGGTACGCTTATATGTTTACATGTTAGTAGTAGTAGTGAAGAATGTTAGAAACATGGAACTACATCACTCAATTAAGGCTCTGTCTTCCCGGGAAGAAAAAAAAAAAAAAAGAAGACTCAGGTTTTTCCCTTCGAGTACTGCACGGTAGCAAGACCAAAGTGAGTGAGTGAGTGAGAGAAAGCCCAGAAATATCATCACACAGTCTCTCCGCCACCTACAGATATTACTATGCTAAATGAAAAACACGGTAGGAGGATGTATGTTGGACCTTAGGACTAGTCTCTGAGGCTGGATGTTCAAATATGGCATACTAGTCTCTAAGTACCCAAGTGTTTGGTGCATATTATATTGAAGAGACAATCCCAGTATTGAATTTGTGTGAATTGTTAGATAAGAAGTGGTTTCAGATTTTGTGTCAAGTATCAGATAAGTAATTTTGGGTTTATTATATCTTGCAGAATGGGACAACTGCAGAGGTGAAAGAGATTGTCACCACCTTTAATGAAGTTGAAGTCCCTCCAGAAGATATTGTGGGTATCAAATTCTCGTCACCCCCAATCACTTACTTTCTTTTTATATTTATTATTATTTATATGTGCTTCTTTCTTCCCTTTATCGTTAATTTTTGTATTTCCTTTTCCCCTAGTCTAATTTATGGTTCTGCTGCACATTCATTAATCATTTTGTTCTCTCAATTGGAGTTGGGAGGTCACCAAATTTTTTTACTTCAAGAGTTCAAGACTTTTTGCCATAAGGACTATAAACTGCTCATGATATGGTGTTGGTGTTATAACTAATCGATTAATTACTATAAGTATTCATTATCTCTAGTTGCTTGTGTCTTTCTTTTCATGTGATCAATGGAAATTAGATATATCAATGTAGTTAGCCTCTTCAGCAATGTAATATTTCTGAATATTCCACTGCTCTTGTGCTGTGTTCAAATTTTGATAGATGAACAATTATATTGCTGAATAAATTGACTTTTATTCTCCAAATGAAGGTGGCTTGTTCTAATTACCCCATATTACAATATGCTCTCGTAGTTCAGTTGGTACATCTCTCTCATTCTGTGTATAGTTCAGTGTTAATTGTTAAACTATACCACCATTGCATTCTCCATGTGTCTCGTCCAGCATACACCTATTCCTGTATGTTGTTTTGCTTTTAATCAGATGAAGGTGAAAACTCTCACTCACCATAATGCCCCTTAGTCCTCACTCACTCAGTCTCTCTCTCTCTCTCTCCCCCCCCCCCCCCCCCCCCTTCACCTCACTCACTCGCTTTTTCTATCTCTCCAGTCAGTCAGTCTCCGGAGAGGTCTCTCCTTCCCAATTGGCGATCAAGGCCTGTGTATCATCACACGGACTCCAACTTACTCTGGAATTGTCGCACGCTTAAGCGAGCCAGGGCTTGAAAAGATCAAAGAGGCCTTCCACTTGGAGTGGAATTCATTCATAGGTTTCCGGTAATTTATTGTTCCAATGACTGTTTGTGCTTGAATATGTAAACAAGTATGATGACCTAAGCCTAAGCGACATGGAATATCAAAATGATGATATCACTGCCACTGTATCGTTTGCTGGCTGGTATCTAAACTTGGGGATATCATTTATCTAATCTAGGGTTTCATATCATCTGTCATACATATTTGGTGAGGTAAGTTCTCCATTGTATCTAGCTGTTGGCTATTATATCATTGCCAACGAAAAAGGAGACAGAAAGAGAAGTAATGACTTGTGTGATTTTCCATTCTGGCAATGATGTTGAATACTCATATAATGCTCTATTTCTTTTTTATGATTGTGGGATGGGTACTTTTGAATATTGAAGGCGGCGGTTGGTTGATGAGGCAGTTAAAGAGCTATTCAAAGTTATTAGTGCTGGTAATTTTTCAATTCAAAATGATACCTTCATTAATGAATTATGCTAGTGAACTTTTTCCACTATTGCTCGAAAGACATTTGTTAATGTCATAATTTGTGGAACTCAGGTGGGCCATTGATTGGAGTTTAACTTCACTGCAACTTTCACACGCAAAGGTAAAGCATGTTTATTTCATTGAATGATATTAGGATTCATTCTCAAGATAATCAAATGATTTAGTTAATACTTTTGAATGCTTGATTATATTCTCTCTTTATTTTGCAGGGAAAGAGTATCATCTAGTATTAATTTTGCAATACTTAATTGTATATGGAACTTTTTAAAATGACAGGTTTGGATTATTAATTTATCCATTGTGTATGTAGACATATTTCTCTCATCTTATTTATTTTACATAACTCTTTTTTTTTTTTTGGTCAAAAACATACCAGACTATTTGGAAAAAGCATTAATACCTCACTTGAGTAGTTTTTGTATTCACTTTTCTTTTTTTGAAAAAAAAAAAAAAGGTTTATTATTCATTTTAGAAGTTACTGAATTAATTATGTTTAGACTTGGCAGTTGGCACCTAGATATGAAATTAAAAATAAAAGATCGAATATTCTAAGCAATTTTAGACTTATAGTTGCAATTGAACCTTAATCTCTTCAACTTCTTTTCCCACATTTTTTGTTTTTTAAGGTGTGAAAAATAACTTTGGTCCGTTAGATTTTGGCCCATGTTCGGGTTGTGGTCCAACCGGAAATGGATCAGCTCCAATTCGGCCCTATAAAGAAGATCCAACCCGCAACCGACATTAGAATGGGCCCAAGCCAATTGTCAAGCCCAAAGGCGAAGTCCAGCATAAGTAACGGTCATTAGGAGGTCGGTGCGTTAAAATTACGCACCGCCTTAATCGCGATTATAAATGGGCCCAAGCGTATTGTCAAGCCCAAAGGCGAAGCCCAGCATAAGTAACCGACTTTGGGAGGTCGGTGCGTAAAAATAACGCACCGCCTCAATCTCGATTATAAATGAATCAGTCTATGAGACCATGACAGACTGAGTTCAACGGTCCCCCTCCACTCGCTAACGCGCGCGCAGAGGCCTCCCTCGATCTCTCTCTCTATCTCTCTCGAAGAGGAAGAGAGATCCTTTCTCTTAGTCTTCTTCTCCAGTCAGTCTCCGACGGCATTCCCATTCTGGTAGCATTCCCATTCCGGTGGCATTCCTATTCCGGTAGCATTCCCATTACGGTGGCATTCCCATTCCGGCGGCATTCCCACTCCTCGACTCCATAGAACGAAACCCTAATTCCGACCGGGTTAGTATAGTTTCCTCCCTTCACTGTGTTCTTTGTTTTATGCAATTTCTTTTTGTCTGATTGTTCTTTTTTTCGGGTGGTTGGTTGTTCGGTGAACAACGAGCGAGCGATCGATCAAGGGCTTGAAGAGTAAGAGGTTGAACTTCAAGCATTAAAAATAACAAAAGATGTGTAATGCCAAGAGGAGGAAGAGAAGAGGTCTCTACCATTCCCATCCAATTCCCTGTACAGTTAATGCCTCCACACCACCACCGCCTTTCACATTCCCATTCTCATTCGCATTCCCCAACCCAAACTCAAACTCCCGCCAGAAACCCTAATTCTGACAACGCGTCCCCCTTGACGTGCCAAGGTTCCTTCTCGTTTATTTTCACTGCTTTATTTTAGGGTGCGAGGTATGTGACCTGGCTAGGTTGGGTGTTTGGATCAGTGGCTGAGATTCGAGGACGACCTGGTTAGCCAAGTATTTGGTGATCGTGCATTGGCGCTTGAGGGCTTGAATAGAGGAGGTATATGACGCCTCCTCCTCCTGTGAGCTCTTTTGCGATTACTGTTAGATTTACCCTTTACGTGTTAATTATGATAATTTCTTTTCAAAATAGTCATATTTTTCCAAAATTTATGAGTTTTTATTTATTTTTATTTTTTGTTACATATGAGTTTTTATTCTTTATCTAAATGTTGAGTTGGTAATAATGAATGGCCAAGCAGCTCTTTTTTCCCTAGTATCTGAACTGAAGGTAGTCATATGGATGAATGTTTGAAATTGGTATTCACTGTGTGGGAAAACAGTTCTAAAATTTAATTGATTTTTTCCGTACTAATTATTGATCACTCTCTCTCTCTCTCTCTCCCCTCTCACACTGTTGAGAACAAACTTTGGTTTCGTAGAAAAAAGATAAGGGAGGCGCTATGATGAAATTAAAAGTGATGACAAGGAGGAAGCGAAGCTGTCTGCTGAGGCTAAGGATCTCATTTGCAAGCTCCTCTGCAATGTTGAGCAGAGGCTTGGTACCAAGGGAGCTCATGAAATAAAAGTTAGTATGCATGACGCATGAACTCTCTTTCTTTCTCTCTGCATGTATTGGTTTCACGGATGACTTATTTGTTTTTTAAAAAAGTTGACATGTGTCTGAGTGTCTCCTTATCTTAGGCACACCCATCATACAATATCAATATGCTCTCGTAGCTCAGTTGGTTAGAGCACCTGTTTAGTAAGCGGGAGGTCTTGAGTTCAACTCTCAACGAGAGCAAATCAAAGCTACTTCATTAGTCCCTCATTCTGTGTGCAGTTCAGTGTTACCAGCATTGCATTTGGTTTGTCCATATGTCCCATCCAACATTGTTACACCTATTCGGCTATTCCTTATATTGTTTTGCATTTAATAAATTGAAGGTGAAATGACTTATAATCCTGAGTTCACTACGTGTGATTTTTGTATGGCTTATGCAGACTACAATGTCTTGATGGAGCTCTCTGAGGAAATGTTGAGTGGTAAGGCGACATTGATGCATGTCTCAAGAACAGATTATGAATTTATAATGTGCCTTCAGTTGTGAACATCTGTGCCAAAGCACTCTCTCTCTCTCTCTCTCTCTCTCTCTCTCTCTCTCTCTCTCTCTCTCTCTCTCTCTTCCTACTTATTCATTATACAATATGCTCTCGTAGCTCAGTTGGTTAGAGCACCTGTTTAATAAGTGGGAGGTCTTGAGTTCGACTCTCAACGACAGGAAATCAAAACTACTCCATTAGTCCCTCATTCTGTGTACAGTTCAGTGTTAAACTATACCAGCATTGCATTGTCCGTATGTCACATCCAACATTGATACACTTGTTCCTTATATTGTTTTGCATTTAATCGAATGAAGGTGAAATGACTCATAATCCTGAGTTCACTACCTGTGATTTCTATATGGCTTATGCAGATTACAATGACTTGATGGAGCTCACTGCGGAAATGTTGAGTGAGTGGCAAGTCATCATTGATGCATGTCTCTAACATGTGCTCTTAGAAAGTTCCATCTTGCTGCTAGTTCCTGTGGTACATTGTACATACTTCCTATGTTATTTGCCTAAACTTCTGACTTGTCTTCCATATTTCCCATGTTACCTAACAGTTTATTGGCCTAAATGTTGAGTGTGGTGATATTGTTGGTGTGACTGGTTAATTATGATAAATTCTTTTGAATTCCTTTTGTCTGTTCTTTAGTAGCTGCTTCTGTTTTCTAGTGTTCATAATGAATGTTCAGTTGTTTACATATAAATATTACATTGGCCTGTCATATGCCATTTAGGTTTACTCAACAGTTCAAACTCCAGACGTCAGTGCTCCAGAAGTATTGCTGAAGAAGGGATATGGAATGGAATGTGACTAGTTAGTTTTTTTGCACATATTTCACCTTATGACATGGAACAGTGATATACTGTTGTAACCAGATATTTGTATCCGGTGGGTCTCTTGGAGCAATCATGGCATATGAGATGCTTGTGGGATCTTCACCATTCTATTTTGAAGAACCAATGTCAACATGCAGAAAGGTAAATTGAATTGATTTTTTGTTTTACCATTTGTATATGGGACATTCAGGTTACTCAATAGGTTTTATAATGCAGATTTAAGAATGTTTATAATCCTTATTATTTGTAACTACTTAAATGTTGGAACTTCAGAATGTTCTTAAGCAGAATTAAATATTAATCATGGATTCTCTTGTCGACATCGTTTTTGTATGTTCTCTCTCTCTCTCTCTCTCTCTCTCTCTCTCTCTCTCTCTCTCTCTCTCTCTCTCTCAGGGTGGTTCTGAAGGAGCTCAGAAATAGCTGATTTACTTTCATAATGTATTTAATTGGGGCAATTTCACACTGTAAACTCACCTGCCTCTGAAAGTGATAAAATTCAGCCAAGTACTTCATTTATTCATCATTGTATGGATGCTTGTAGTCATTGTCAATTGATGCTTCATTCTTTTTCCTATTCTCCTTCTAATCTGTACGAATTTACACTGCTTCAAATTCGTGATAATGTTCAGGTACTTTGCTTTATTGGAGATGTTTCTTTCCTCCATGAAACAAATGGCTTGGCAATTATGAACCAGAGGTAGGACACTTATATATTGGTTTTCCTGGCTTGTGAGTACTTTCCTGGTATATTCCCCCGTTTCTTTTTCACCTTTCTTGTTTTCTTTTTGTTGTCTTATAATTCACCTGACATCTCATCTTACCAGAATGCAGTTTAATATAAATTCTTTGTTACTTTATTGAATTACAAATTTACTATATAGTGAAGGAGGTTGCGGAAACCAATGATGGTACTTTGTGATTAACAATCGTGGTGGTGCAATATTCAGTCTCCTTCCGATAGCGGACAGAATCAAACCAAGAATACGAAGTCAATATTTCTACACCTCTCACAATGTTAAAATCTAAGAGCTTTGTGTGGCACATGGGTAAAATCCATTGTACATAATGGCATATATAAACTCGTTTTTCTGCTGTACATGTGATTCATGTACTTGAGAACAATACATTCGTATGTGAGATAGTGAGATACTGTTAAAGGAAAAGAGCCAGAAGATGTTTCTGATTGTCATTGTACTAAGAAAGGTTGAGTTGGAGCCTTGGAGGTGCTTTAAAGTTTCTATGTGCAATAAAAAGCAATTCAACAGATTTTTAAAATCAGAGAATATGATTTGAGGATGTTGGAGTAGTGATCAGTGCTTACATTTTCATCTTCATCATTGACTTACTGTCATCTATATGCAAACCAATTGTTTTTCAGACGTAGGAAATTACTAATTTTGCAGTGTGATGCATCTACATGTGAAGACGAAGTTGGAACTTGAAGATGCGTTGTTCACATCTCAACCTGAACCATTGGGTTGTGTCATTGAAGTTGAGAGATGCATAGATACCAATATCAGCTCTCACAGGTTGGTGGTTAGTGGTTACACTACCTTGATGAAAAATCATTTATATCAGCTTATCAACTGACTGCACATATCATTCCTCACTTTCATTACTTACCAAGCAAATATTGTTCTTATCTAAGTACTTCAAAAGTCTCACATGCCAAGCAGCAGATCATGTGTTAAGCCTCTCCACTATCTGATCGAAACTTTATGTCAGATGTTACTTTTGCAGAGTCTATTGAATGGAGTATTCATGCTTGAGGTTAATTTTTTTGCGATTGCATATTTTAAATATTCTCTATAAAGGACTTGATGTATTTTAATTTTCTTTCTGTGACAGAATAACACTCTGTGCTCCTCGTACTATGATTTCTGTTGATGACAATGCCACCAACTTCTACAGAGAAGGGTTAACTTTGTGTCTCGAAGATGGAAGCTTTGGGTTTGGTGAGGTCAGGTTTGGTTTTAATATTTTTCTACTTAATCCACTTGCGTACTTATGATGGTTATTAGACCATTCATGACTTTCATTGAACATGTTTTGCCTCTAGATATCCACAGAGAAAACCTACTGGATGTAGAAGAGAATATGATGAAATGAGCGCAGAGCAGTAGCTTTCTTCCTCTGCTAAAGGGCTCATTTTCTTCTTGGATATGGACCAACCTGGGAAGCCTGGTAGATCCAATCATTTTCATACTGCATATGAGTATCATATAACTGAAAAGAAAAATAAGCATCGTCAGTTCTCAAAAAGAGAAAAAGATAAAGCTTTGTTATAACTTGATAATTTATAAATATACCTTCTTGTCTTTATATATACCTTCCAGAACAATTAATCCATCCATCACTTATCGTTGAACTTTACTTTCAACTTTTTTACTTCATCTATTTTTCTTTTGCAGTATGCTGAAGGCTTTAGCAGCTTAGTGGACCTTTTACAAAATAAGATAATTTTTTTTTATGTTGGCATTTATGAATTAAGCATGCCAACCAGGACTCAATGCAGGGAAAATTCTTGTTGTCTTATACAAATGCTACAAAATCGTTAGCATTTTAATCAGGGAGTAGGCCGCTATTTCTATATATAGTTGAAAAAACAACACAACAAATATCCATTTTTCAGGATTCAGCAGGCCCATCAAAAATAATTGGGATACTTCCCCCAAAAAACCAAGTGCTCGAGGTGAGCAAATACATTGAAAAAGAGGCAGTCTGCCAAATGCTGAAAGCCATATTTACAGTTACATAATGGGCTCTCCAGTCTCCAAATGAGTGGGAACTGATACAAACAAAATAGTAATGTCGTTGCTAACAGAAGGCAGGTAAAGAAAAGAGTGTTCTGATGATTCATCAAGAATTGTGTTCCTCTGTTGTTGCATCAATCCGAATTGAGACATCAGTAGTGATGGATTTTCCATGTTCTTTGGATACTGCTTCTTCAGAAGACACCCCTTGTACTGGGGTATTAAATCAGGCACTGGAAGTGGACATTCTTCATAAGTAAGCAAGGTGTCCTCATCTTCAACTTCATATTCAGATTCCAACCCCTGTATCGGAGCTGCCGGAAGCTTGCTTCTTAAGGTTGTCGGGGTAGTCTCCCTTTACGGACTCTGTCATGTAGCAAACACCATCATCCGAAATGCAAACTTCCTTGCTTGCACTAAGCACAGTCCCCTCTGGTGATTGGATAGCCCTCTCTTCAAAAATGAACTCATTGTTGCTGCTGAAAGTTGATTCGACATCTACAGAGCCAATTTTGTCTGAAAATGTTGCACCCTTGTTCATATTCTGCATAAGTTCTTCTCCAGCATGAGTCACATTCATAGGAGCAATTGGTGCCATGCTGGGTTTTGCAAGCAGTGCCTCATTATTGCTACTGAAAGTTGATTTGTCATCTGCAGATGCAATTTTGTTTGAAAAATTTGCACCCTTTTTCACATTCAGCGTAAGTTCTTCAGGATGAGTCACATTCCCACGAGCAATTGGTGCCATGCCGGGCTTTGTAAGCAGTGCCTCCTTATTGCTGCTGAAAGTTGATTTATCATCTGCAGAGCCAATTTTGTCTGAAAACCTTGCACCCTTGGTCACATTTACAATAAGTTCTTCGGGATGAGTCACATTCCTAGGAACAGTTGGTGCCATGCCGGGGTTTGTAAGTGGCGCCTCATTGTGACTGATGGCTTGCCCTTCAGTTATTTTCTGAAGTTCAGCATTTTTCCAATCTTCATAAATGGTTATAGTGTTCTTGGTATCCCAGGTGTGAAGAATTCGGTCTGGACCAGGTTGCCACACTAAATCTCCTTTGCGTTTTTTTAGTATGAACTTGAACTGGATGGCTCTGTCAATGGGGATATCCTATTCAAATTTAAAAACCAAGGGAAATTCAGAAGTCACAAATTAATTTATAGGATTCCCCTCTTTCATGAATAATTATTTTTGTTCAACCTGTGAATCTACTTGTCAGGTACAAAACAAACAAGGATATGTAAGAACAAAACAGCAAAGCAGGACTACAACCTGCCATTAATATAAGAGCTGAACCCTTCAGAAATTCTTACCAGCTCAGCAGACCATATATTTCCATCTGACCAGTTCAGTCGTATAGCACTTGAAGGATCCCAGTGTCCCATGATAGGTCCATTCCCCACCAGGAGAAAAGTCTCACCATACTTGCACTCCTTGTGTAATTGGAATTGAACATGAACAGTTTTTGATGACTCTGAAAAGCAGAGAGTAATCATAACTTGGTAGTGGGAAGTGGGAACTCATTGTTTAATCTGCTTAACAAGGTCGAATGTAGCGAACTTACCCATTGTTTGGACCCCAATTCCTGTTGTCTCTGAGGTCGTGAACAGCTCATGAATTTTAGAATGAAACTGAATTAGGGAAAGTAAATTAATTAATCATACATCTCATTTCAGTTATATTCTCTATGCTTCACTATTAGTGATGGACTACTTTGAAGTTTGACATGATTGAGAAACAAACTCATACAATTATGGAGCAAGATAGCACTGCAGACAGAGAGAGAGCGGGATAGTATACACACTCATTTCAGTAGTCTTGTGCATTACAAAATGGTGCATTATGTAAACAGATCGATGAGAAACAGAAACACATACACTGAAGCATAAATAAAATGAATCGTAGTGTTATAGTAGTACCTCTGTTTGAGATGGAGCAACAGATTGGAGAGCTTTGTGTCGAAGCAGAAAAGTATGATGAACATGTAAATTGGAATTCTGAAACCTTAAAAAGTAAATGTCAAATGGACCCAGAAGAGTTTTTAATGGAGTTGGAGGTTTGTTAGGAATAGCCTTTGCAAACAACGTTGAGGAGGATCTTGCAAAGGCTTCCATTGGCTCTGTTGTACTAGAAAGAGACACAGAGACCCACAAATGTATTATGTATCCAAATGAGTAAATTCAGGAAGTCAGAAATGAAGTAGTTGTATATATAAGATGCATATTTGCATGAAAACTGAGAAGGGTACGGATCTGACATCATGTGGGATTTTGACACGCGGCATAATGAAGTTATTAGCATTATACTTAGTTGTTGTGCATAATAAACAGTTGGAGGCACTCAACTGAAATGAGAAATTAGAGGCATTTTTTATTGCGGATTTTCAATTTTGGTTTTACGCTATTGTTTGGTTAGATCTGAGTCAACAAAAAAAAAAGTATTCAAAGAAAAAAATTTCTTGCTAGTTTTTTTTTTTTGGAACACAAAAATTAAAAAGTTTTATTCTACAAGATCCCATGCATAGCTATCAAAAGGTCAAATCTCTGTAGCATGTTACGGTGTTACCAACAACCTGCCAATGTCCTGCCTTTTACTTCCTCATTGCGGCTTCATTGTCTCCAAAATCTTTGAAATTAATCATCTTTTAACTTTAAATAAATCAAAAACGCTAGCCCAACCCTAGACATGCCTGCAGAGTCCTTCAATGCATTCCAAATTAACCTGACCCCAACCTCTTTGAATTAGGGTTTCAGAGAGCATTTCCAAATTTCCCATATTAAGCATTGAAAGAGAAGTAAAAGTTATTTCCTGATTTTTAGAAATCTCATCCTCTAAAATGAGTATAAAAATGACATTCCCTAACCGAACCTATGAGTCCAAACTCCAAATCATCCTCTTGTTTTGGCCTATTTTTATTTTCCCAATTTGCACACCCAGTTTTGTTTGTCCTTGTTCAACTAAGAACCCAAGTGTGGAATGTGGACAAAAACCAGTTGCTTGAAGCGTGAAGCAACAATTATTCACGAGGTGACACGTGTCACATGTAGGCTAGACGTACTTTGCCACTCTCTAGTCTCTACAATGGATTAAGGTGGAATTAGACTATTTTAGACCAGTCCCATGTTTGGCAATTACTTGAACTGCAACTCCTTGAATTCTTGGAAGTTTGAAGTAAATGGATTGTTGTACCTAAAGCAATTAGAATACATATTACCAGAGACGATGAACAATTTTGTATCATTTTGTAGGGGTTTGAGGTTTAGGGTCTTGCAAAAACTTTCCATTTTTCACCAATAATCGTTACATGAGCAATGCCCCTCTCTAAAATGATGAAACCGGTATCGATCTCTGAGCAATATCTCCCTTTTATAAAGCCTAGATATAAGCTTAGCAACTGAATGACAGTCTCCACAAACACGAAGATTCTTCACAATCTGAATTGGTTGAGATGGACCCAAGCTAATAAGTCCAAAGGCAATCGCTAATTTCTCACTGTGAAGGTTTAGGGCCTGCTCCTGCATCTCTTCTTCCTCAACAAATTGCAGTAGGTGTGACTTGTTCGGCACATATCCGACTGACTTCAATCTCCCTGCTATCTCACCCAACTTTGAGTAGATTTCTTTGGATAGAGGGTGAGAATTATCACCAACAAGAAATTCATGAACATTACCACTGACTTCAATTGAGCTACAACCTGGTTCTTTCTTTATTCCCAAATCTCGCATAAGCTTCCTTAAACCAGAAACCTCTTCCCATTTCCCTGTTTTCGCATATATATTTGATAAGAGTACATAGGCTCCATGATTTCTGGGATCCAACTCAAGCAAATGGCTACAAGCCTTTTCAGCAAGCACAACATTCCCATGAAGTGTACAGGCTCCAAGCAGAGCCCCCCATACAGAAGCAGTAGGAGATATTGGCATTTTCTCTATCAATTCTACAGCTTCCTCCAGATTGCCTGAACGACCAAGTATATCGACCATGCAAGCATAGTGCTTCACTCCATGCACAACCCTGTAAACTGGTTCCATTTGATAGAAAAATGTCCTTCCCTCGTCTACCAATCCTGCGTGGCTACAAGCACATAATACATTGGTAAACGTCACAGCATTGGGCTTGACCTTAGCTTCTAGCATTTTTGAGAAAAAATCCAATGCATCCCTCCCCTTCCCATGCATCGCCAAACCAGCAATCATGGCGCTCCAGACAAATACATCTCTCCTCTCCACCGAATTAAATACCTCAAGTGCCTTATCTAGATCCCCACACTTTGCATACATGTCAATAAGCGAAGTTGTGAGGTGACAATTCAACTTAATCCCATGCTTCTTTATGTAAACATGTATCCATCCACCAAGATCAATTGCTCCCAATTGAGCACACGCTGCCAGAGTACTAACTAGAGTGACTTCATCAGGTTTTGGACTCTTGCTTTTCTGCAACTTGTGGAAAATAGCCAAAGCCTCCTTTGGCTTACCACTTTGCTCATAAGAAGAAATGAGGACATTCCATGCAGCAATATCTTGACTAGGCATCGCATTAAAAACTCGCCAAGCCTCATCATAATTTCCCAACTGAGCATACCCATCAAGCATAGTAGTCCATGAAACAATATCCTTCTCTGGCATCCTATCAAACAACCTTTTAGCATCTTCAACACTCCCACATTTCACATACATATCAAGCATAGCATTATTCAAAGTCAAGTTCTCTCTAACTTCATTCCTTTCAATATACGAACAAACCCACCTCCCAAACTCCAAATCCACCTTCTTTCCACAAGCTGACAACACGCTTACCATCGTCACATCATTTGGTTTCACATTCTCGGCCTCCATTTTCAAAAACAACTCCAATGCCTCCTGAGGACAATTCCCCTGCGCAAAAGCCGTAATCATAGAATTCCAAGAAACAACATCTCTTTCAGTAATCTTCACAAAAACCCGATGTGCCAAATCCAAATCCCCACACGACCCATAAAAATGAATGAGAGAATTAAGGATATAAACATCCGAACCAAGCGAGGCCTTGATAGCCATGCCATGAAAACCTCTTCCAACCTGCAAAGCCTTGAGCTCCGAAGCGGCCTTAATCACAAAAGGGAAAGTAAATTTATTGGGACATTCAAAACAGCAATCAAGCATTTGCAAAAATATGAGAATGCTCTCAACTGGGTCGGCGCTCGACGCATAAGCGCGAATGAGCGTGTTCCAAGTGTAAAGATTTGGTTGGGGAATTTGATCAAACACTTGGCGGGCATATTCGAGGCTTGAGAATTGGGAGAGAGCACAGGCTGTAATGAGCTTGCTGGCGGAGTAGGGGTCAAAGAATAGGCCCGTACGGAGCATTTGGGCATGGACTTGCTTTAGCTGGTTTATGCTGGTGCATTGGTCTATCAGTGAAAGAACTGGGTCTGGGTCGGTTGGGAAGCGAAGGTCGTTAGTGACGGTTGAGGAGGGTTTAGGGTTTGGGTGACGTGGTAGAGAGATAACTGGGGTGCCTAGAGTTGCCATCTCTTCTGTGGTCACACTTGCAGCTTTTTATTTTTAAACAAGGGAACAAGATTGCAGGGTCACCAGACTCGGCATGTTTGGTTCTATTATTGCCAATTGGCATGTAGATGACCAAGACAATAATTCATCTTCTCTCATCTGTGGTGGGTTAAGACTTAAAGAGTGTGTTTAACAACTTAAAAATCTCAAATGGCATTTAGCCAAAAAAAAAGGTCAAATGGCAAAAATATTTGTTATAAGGAAGATGCTAAAGAAATAGAACTCCCAAATTTTTCTTTTTTTTAATCGTCTCCCATAAAGAGTAAAATGTGAAATGGTTAGAGACGGAATGATTTTTTTTTTTTTTTTTTACAGATTATAGTTCCTAAAGGACCTAAACCATGTTGATATCACATGTGGATTGTGGACTTAAATTAATAATGCATCTTCTTTGTCGTTTTTTTCATTGTAAATTTGTAAGTATGAATTAAGTTTTTTATTTATTTAACAAAAAAAAAAAAAAAAAAACAGAGATTGGTGAGACAGGAATGGAACCAAGCATTGGAGTTTATAGTCTTAAGAAGGGCAAAGTGTATACATCTTACTTTCACAATTACTCATCATGTGAGTAACATGTGATGGATAGATGTAAGAGAAAGGACACATACGACCATCTCACCCAAAAAATTTGGATTTCTTGGTCAAATATTTTGCAATCTTAATTCGACTTAAGGTGAAGGGGGGTAGAACACAGTTTGTGACGTGATGCTAACATGATCTGTACTATTTGGGTTGTGCTCATATGAGTGTATCATATCGTGTACAATTTTAGAACAATATAGAAAACAAGAATTTATTTTACTATTGACTTAGAACGTAAACAAATTAGGTAACACAATTCCCCACAATTCCTTAACAAGATACAAGAACATAAGGAAAATAGCTAGTACTTTGATGAGTTTTTCAACCTATAAAAGCATCATCAACCCATGTTAATTACAAGCACCATCTTTCCCAATCACATCCTCAATAAATTTACCAAGAGAAGCAAAGGAAGACCCACCATCCTTCACAGCTTTTCTGGTCATCTCTCCCATCTCTTTCACTTTCTTCCTCACCTCACTATCCATGTCCATTACACCAATCACAGCTCTCTCTACCTCATCTGCCATCACAAGCTCATCACTACCCTTCTTGTAATCCAACCTCATCTCAATTGCTAGCCCCAACTCCTTGACCATTCTAAACGCATTGAGCTGTTGCTCGGCATACATAGGCCATGTGACAATGGGCACACCATGCCACAAGCTCTCCAAGATTGAATTCCACCCACAATGAGACACAAACCCTCCGGTTGCCTTGTGGGCCAAAACTTCCACCTGTGGGGCCCACCCGCATATGAGCCCCTTCCCTTTGGTCCTTTCCAAGAACCCATCTGGCAAGACTTCCTCAAGGTTTGAGCATTCGCTTGGCACGATGAAGCCTTTGGCTTTGGGTGGTGGCATGCGTAACGACCACACGAACCTCTGGCCGCTCTGCTCGAGCCCCGCGGCAATCTCTCTCACTTGGGCTGCACCAAAGCTCCCCATGCTCCCAAAACACAAAAACACAACCGATGATGGAGGCTGATCATTTAGCCAATTGATGATGCTGTCGCGCTGTGCCTGCTCTAAATTGGAGTGACCCCGAGGGCCACTGACATCGAGCACTGGTCCAACTGGGTACACCGGCGGTGTTCGACCATCTAAAAAGGAATTGATGGCATGTGTCTCTAATTCAACAAGTGTGTTGGCTATAATACCTTTGGTATCTCGAAATCTCGAAGCAAGCTTAACATAAGCAGTGTAGCTACCATCAAACAAAGACACAGGTAGAACTCGAGGAGGAAGAGGGTGGACAATACCTGGGACTAACCATTCAGGATCGGAGTCCTTAGGCTGTGCACCCTTGTGTTGATGATGTGTTGCAAGGTGGAGCATAACAGAGAGATATCCTGCGTTGCTTGTCAGGAATAGGTAAGAGGGAAGTTGGAGTTGGTTGGCCACATCGATCATGGAGACGCAGAAGAAATCAACCACCAACCCCGCAACGCGAACAGAGTCGGAATTAGCATATGATGATACAAGTTGAGTGAGGATTTTGCTGACATTGGGTACGTGATTTTCAATGTGAAGAGAGAGAAGTTTTGCCGGGGACTTGAATGAGTCTGGTGGAGGGGTTTCTGAAGGTGGAGGGACATCGATGACTTGGATTCGGGGTTCAGAGGCTGCAAGGGACTCTGCGTATGAAGCTATAGAGCCGGGGAAGGCTGATTTGATAGCGAGAATGGTGATTGAAATTCGATCATCTCGCTCAACCAGAAGCTTTGCGAATTGCAAGGCTGACACAAGGTGCCCGGCTCCTGGTGATGGGATCAACACTAATACTACTTTCTTCATCGACATTCCAGAGACCCTTTTACTTTGCGTGTAACAAAGAGAGAACAAATAATATAAATAGAAAAAAGAAAGAAAGATTGATATATAAATTAAGAGTAACCGTCAACTGACATCACTGCTGCCGTACCCACTATAGTGTGTCTGTGCACTGACATCACTGCTGCCGTATTCTTAACGTGGAGCTCGGTCCACTATATAATATAGGATTTGTTCCTCAAAAATCAAATCCATGGCCATTTTCATTTCTGCCTACGATGATGAAGATAGACTGGAAGGTATTAGGGATGAATTACGTGAGCAATAACTCACATGCCACAAGATGACTAGCTAGTAGCTACAACAAACACAGTAAAATTTTATTTTATTATGCAACTCTTGCCCTCTCGCCCTCCTCCTTGTCTGAATCAAAAATTTAAGGGTTAAATACAAAAATGATCCACAAATTTTACACTAATTCTTAATTTGGTTCATTAACTATAAAAAAGTGTCAATTTAGTCCACAAATTTTTCATTTCAAGTTGTACCAAAACAATACAAACATTAACTTCTATCCGAAAATTAATGAAATTAGTCACATGAAAATGTGATGAACGGACTGAAATGCCTCTAAAAGTATGATAACTTGCTGTGCAAGTTGTGCAACTTGAAAAGTTAGTAGACCAAATTAATATTTTTAATAATTAATAAACCAAATTAAGATGCACTGTAAAATTCATGGACTATTTTTGTATTTAGCTCAAAATTTAATTAAAAAAAAAGTTCACTACGAGCTATCCAAAAAAGAAAATTTGCAAGACATCCCATTCCCATCACCATCATAAATTGCATTGTCTGGATCACCGTGAATCAACATATAGTCAAGCAGTCGACCAATCTTATGAAACAAGATTCACCTTCCTCGCCTCACTATCACCTCCACAACACAACTCACTGCTATCTCAATCTTGTTGGCCGCACAAGATCTCCATCATTCCTGTAATCGATTTTACCTTCACTGCAAATCCCAATTCCCAGACCACCTAAATGGATTCAGTAGTTGTTTGCATATACAGGTCAAGTCCCAATTGGCACACGCACACCATACCACAAGCTCTCCATTCAAGTGAGATATGAACCCCTCCTATGGTATGGGCTAGGACCTACACCTGTAGGGCTAATCCACAGATGACCTCCCTTCCCTTCAATCCTTTCTAAGAATCCTTCTGGCAACCATGTAGATTGTAGAATGGAGCTGTTTGCCATACTAAGTAAGTTATACGCATGTAGCTCCAACTTCACAAATGTATACATGGCTTGAAAAATAAGAAATCATCCTTTAACAACCCACTACATAATCGAACCAAGTCAACAATCTGTTTCATCTGTGCAAGCACATAAGCTTGCATGTCCAAGCATGCGCTATTCTGCAGCAAAAACTCAATTCTAGTGAAGTTTCAATCTAATTGTTTACAATTTTATCTACCTCGGTTGATTTTCAATAGTGAGACTTCTTCAATGTTTCAAAAACATAACCTTAAATTACTTTTCTATTGAGTGGTGTCAATATTGTTACTTTTCCAAATAATGAAACTAATACTTCTATAATCTCAAGAAACAATTTATACTGACAATTCAAATCCAATCTCTTCTAAATCCACTAATCCAAACCCAACATAAGTGAATTCTACTCATAACACTAGACGGTAATTAAAAACATAATAAGAATAATTGGCTAAACCCCCAAATCCTTGTGAAAGCACATTTATGCCCAGATCCCAACAAAGCTTAGTTAGCACCTCCAACTCTCCAAGAAGTGCACACAGCCACACAAAACTACTCAAATAAGTTGTACACACCAACAAACATGACCAAAACACGAAGAAACAACCAATCCGAGAAACCAAGAATCCATGACTAGTCACAACATTGAGTGAACACAGTTATATAGAATCCAGTATCATGGAAAATGCATATTCAACTCCAAGCATCCAAATTCTACAAGCACCAAGTGAACATAGCTACAGAGAAGTAAAGGGTGCCATACTCAATTAGCTAGCAGAACCAGATCTCAATTTCCACAAGCACACCATAAAAGTTAAATCTTGTTTAACTGAATTTAATTAACATCACAAAATTCATATGAATTGCCCTCTCAATTACACAAAAAAAAGGTTTAATTATGAAAAAGAGAAACAAAGTTTAGGCTAAATTGTCAAACTTGATAACAGGAACACGAAAAGCTCCAATTTTTTTGATCAATTAAGAGAAAATATTACATCAAAAAGTTTTCCTAAGATAAAAAAAAACAGCAATTATACAGTCATAGTGTACCATGAAAAGCGATTATGTGATAATTAATCACCGTTGGACGGCGGCGATCAGTAATCGACGACCTCGGAATCGGCGAGCGATCTGGATTGCTGGACGAGGGATCGGCCGATGGAGTTGATCCACTCCTCCTTCTCCTTCTCGGAGTCGGCGATGAAATACATGGTGTCGTGGGCGGCGGTGGAGAGCTCGAAGGCGCAGGGCTTATGGAGCACGTCCTCGGCCCCCTTCACGGTCAGGCACGTGCCCACCGGGATCACGCCACGTGGCGTGGACGAGCGGGTGACGTGGCAGTCCTTGAACCAGAAGAGCTTGCCTTGTTTGAGGACGAACCAGCGGCGCCGCCAGGTCTTGATGTACTCGCCTTGCTTGGTCAGCCACGCCGCGCGTTCCGGGTTGGACCAGAACTCGATCCCCTTGTAGTCCTCTGGGCTTGGGTCTTGGCCCGTCGCGGCCCGCCACAGGCCCTCCATTAGTGATTTGCTTGAGGAGCACGCGAGCTCTGCTGTGCTGTGCCGTGCTGTGCCGTGCTGTGTGATGTGCAGCCGACGAATTCAAGAGAGAGAGGGAGGAATGGGCATATGGGTTTTATTTCGGGTTTGGTTTGGGATTCTGAAACCGAATCAGTTTCTTGTCCTAATTTCGCAATTCGAGATGAACAACTTGGAGTTGTTGTTGTCTTGTTGATTAAACAAAATAAGAAATAAATAAACAAAAAAAAAAAGATGCGCAACTTGCTGAGATGAAACGTTGTCGTTTACTAGAATATAATAGGTCACCATCACGAACTTTCTTTTGTCGGGGTCACGTGTAACTGTGTAAGAGACTATGACTCTATTCATATCTCTACTTTCTGATTCTAGTAAGAAATTTCCAATTTTATCCTTGAATAGAATTAGGAATATAAAAATACAAGAGGGAACCATTGTCGATTATCCCTCCGCCACCGCCAGCCACCTCGCCGACCCCAACTGGAAGCATCTTCTTGCCAAGTGTGCAGAACATCCTGGGAGATATTTTGCAAAGGTTTTGCACAACTGCCCAAGGCACTGAAAGGGCACACTTTTAAGGGTCATTGTGTCAACTACCACGATTGGTATAGTGGCAAACTGGGGGGAGGGGTCTACGTTTGCTTACTACTTCTCTTTTAGGCACTCTCAAGAACCTTGAAATTGGGGAATCTAGATGTTGAGCATGATCTAAAACCATAGCATAAGCACCGAGTTATTCCTGCTTGAAATGATTACCCTTTCATCATTCCTGAAGAATGTATAGAGCTCCAAAACTTTCTGAGTTGCTTTAGGTTTGAAGAAATGTAATGATATGTACAAGAAAAGTATGAGCCAAAAAAAGTGAATAAATCTTCAACATAAATCTAGTTTTACCAGTCAAGGGTCAAGCACAGTGTAGCAGTCTGCTTAAGTTATTAGCTATCTGTCCTGGTCGACTCGAAAGTCTCCTAGTAACTCACAGGTAATAGGCCACGTTTGCCATTGTCAAAACAGATTAAAAAGAGAAAACCTACAAATTAGTACCCCTGGTTGGCCGGCAAACATGATTTCTTTTCCGAGCATGTTCTTCATTATGGTGCTGTGTCCGACATGCATATCCATACCAGCAATCTTCCCTTTTTGATGTATCTGGGGGTAGATGATATTTGGGAATCGAAATCCGAAACCAGTACAAGAGAAATGAGATCAACTTCTCATAGCAATCATTGCACGTATGTGTCCCAGAAGTTATCATCTCAGCATGCTTCAGTGGCATCCTTGTTCGATCAATTTCTCTGTTGTTGAACTTTGCAATCCATTCTGCAATAACCTCCTGCAATGTTTTCCCCATCTGTGCAATGCACCTCTGGGTGATATCTTGTTCATGTCGATTATTTTCATGTGCTGAAGTAGGAATCCTAGAGATGGTGCGTTCTGAGATTGGTTTAAAAGTCTCGTGACTGCACAAGCGGTGAGAATCACTTTGTGCAACCCTTTGAGCATGCCAATATGCACCACAAAATGCCCTATCACATCCTAAACAATGTTGAGGTACAGTAATATTGGTTCGCGTAGGCATCATTCCTCCACATGCATGACATTGCAGATGGATAGTGTTTCGGTTGCAGAGAAACCCACCAAATTCAGTATCACATTGAGGGCATGGAAGCTCTACATTATTAGCTTCTTCATCTACTTGTGACCGAGCCCTTTTCCCACAGAGATTTTTTCCAGACCTTACGACAAGGTTTGATCTTATTGTTGCATAAGAATCTAAAATTGCCACTTCTTCATTGGAACGTTGCAGTGAAGAATCCGCTTTTAGTATTTCCTCCGCAATGTTAAGCAGGAAGTGGTTTCTTCCAACAAATTGTACAACTGCTCGGCACTGGGGACAGAGTACACTTGAACGTTTCTCCTGTGATCTCCTTAACCATTCTGAGAAACATCCATTGCAGAAGTTATGGAAGCAAGGAGCAACGGTAACAACATCATGCCATATATTTAAACAAATGCAGCATTTTGCATGCTCAACGTCCATAGAAATCTTTAACTGCTTATGACAAGTTTCAGGACCAGGCAATATATTTAATTTGTAGCTTAAATACCCATCTTTATCAGGACCTGAAATAATTTCACTTCCACATCTGATAACAACAGCGTCTTCAATTTGGATTACAGCCCCATCAACAATTATTGCATTTGAACTTTTATTTTGTATTGTTGCAGAAGAGTGGTCTGAATTCCTTGTTATTTTGCACCACTTGCATTTTTCAATAGAAGAGAACAGGATATCTGAGCAAATTGCAATCTCATCTGACCTAATCTCAACATCCGGATATCTTGAGTCAGATGGAACGAGCTTGGCCCAGATTTCACAAGAGGGTTTTGTACCCGAGCTTTCTCCAGCTTCCACCATCCCTTCCTTCATTCACAAAGGAACCAGGAGCCCTTAATTTAAATCTCACAGTTAAGCAACCAACCATTTTTAATTGCATTAAAATAGGCCCCGTACAAAATTATATTCAACAATTTATTTTTAACAGAGCAATGTCTAATTTTTAATCAATCAACAAAATCTTTATGACCAATCAGATAATTCTCCCCATCCAAGTAAATATACTATAGTATCCACACAAAAAAGCTCAAACCTCTGATTCTCAACACCACTAAACAGACCAACTTCAACTTTTTGACACCTTAAAAGTTAAAACTATGGAAATTGAGGCATACCATTTCAAGTTAACCATATAAGCTCTTAACTCAGAACATAACCACATGGAAGATAACCCAAAAGGCTAAACCTCCAAACGAAACATAATCTTATTTAGTAAAAATGTTCTATTGAAATTTCGACCAGAAAAGAATCATACTTTTGCCAGAAAAAAAAAAAAAAAAAAACAATTGCAATTCTATTATAATCCATGATAAATCCATTGAAGAGGGCACAGAGCCCACAACAGATTACACAAGCACGACATGCAGAGAAATTAAAAGCTATATTTCCAGAGAAAATTACTTGAGAACAATTGTGCCGCCCTAAAATGCCCAAAACCCAGCCATTGAAGGAAATTAAAAAACTGACTGAAAGCAAAACATAAGGGGGAGACGAAGATCGGAAAGAAGAAAGAAATACCTTTCGGCTTTTGCTCCTGAGTGAGTGAGACCGTCAAGCTGAGAAACCCAAGAACTGATTCAAGAAAGAAGTGCAGAAGAACCGAAGAAATGGCAAGGGCTACCGGAGGGTGTGAAAAAAATGGGAAATTACAACTTAGCATTCTATACTCGATTACCAAGTTGTTCTCCATTTTTTTAATTTTTTTGCGTTAAATATAAAAATGGTTTAGGAATTTTACAATAATTCTTAATTTGGTCATCTAATTATAATTATAAAAAGTGTCAATTTGGACCATGAATTTTTTAAGTTGTAACAAAACAATACAAACGTTAACTTCCATAAAAAAATTAACAGAATTAGTCACATAAAAATGTGATAAACATATTGAAATGCCCCTGAAAATGTGGTCACTTGATGTGCATATGACCATTTTCCGTTAAATTTTTCGATGGAAGTTAACGTTTGTACTGCTTTGATACAACTTGAAAAAATTTATAAACTAAATTGACATTTTCTATAGTTAGTGGACCAAATTGAGATTCACTGTAAAATTTATGGACTATTTTTTTATTTAACCCTAATTTTTTCAAATTATAATCTATTGTTGAAATTTATGACAATATAGCTCATTCAGTTATTTTACCGTCAGATTAATGGTTAAAGAATAATGTAATTAGATTAGGACCCTATTTTATAAAAAAAAAGTTTGGGAGTTTTAATTAGAAACCCAAAATAAGAAAGAAATTTAATTCAAACTTCAACCGGCTAAAAAATTAAGTTGTAGCCCAAATGGTCCATCGATCGCTCGGTAATCTGCATCTGAAAGTTGCATTTGCAACCTAAAACCTCCTATGCATATGCAAGACTACAACCTAAAAATGTACGGTTGCAGATGCACGCCGAGCTCTTGGCAGTGTAAATTTTTCAGCCCCCGCGCGTGTACATAGACAGATTAGATTGTAACTTAATTTTTTATTTAGTTGAATTTTCATTTAAAATTAAAAAAAAAAACTGAGTTTATATTTAGAAGCTATTTTCAGAAATCCTGGGGCAGCCACGTACACCAAGATTAAGGAGTCAGAGCTTTCACTCCTAAGTCCTAACGGTCCTAACATACGGCAAATTGAATAATGTGGCGGAAGCAGTGTACATGCATGATGCAGCACGGCAGCACCTAATGGGTACTGTTGATGGAGTCACAGTGGATCTTGTGCAAGAGATCACCCAAGCGATGTCTGATATCATCATAAACCCATCAACGCTCAAATCAAAGCCACACTTCTCGCCGCCGAGGGAGCTTTCCTTTTTATTCAAGCTCATTCCCAAGTTGATCGATACAAACAGATAATCCAAATCCTATACATATGACACTTTTTAATATTCTCTTATTTTCTCCAAAAATTACATAACAGAAATTTTCAAGTTATAGGGGGGTTTTAGGTTAACACTAACACTAATATTCTTACTAGTAATTCTATCCTTGTAATTTTTTTCTTTTTTAAGAAATTCTTTAGAACTTTAAAAAAATTAAGTGGACCTCCAAGGTCAGCTCGATGATGTAGTTATTGGTGAGGGGTTGGTGTAGCTATCACTTCAGTTGTACAGATGCATGTACATGATTTTTTAAGGAGTTGATTCTTTATGTCTTCAAATGAACCCAAAGTTTAAATATTTTTTTTCAGATAAATATGTCTTCTCGATTACATTATATTATTTTCTTTTAATAAATTTGTGTGCTAAATTATATTAAAATTAGAAAATTAGGATTAAATATCAAATCTCAATAATTTTTTGATATAGTATGAAGACTATATAATATTTCAATTGAACTACTAAATTTAAATGTAGTTTTTTAGATTATGTCACAAATATGTTGGCTCATTTAATTTGAGCCTTTTCCATTTGACATTTTTGTCCTTTGACCCATATATGATGGGTGTTAGTTAAAATTTATAAGGTTTTGACAAAATTACCCTTGAGGTTTTTATATTATCTTGAAAATTTACTAATGTAGTCTCAACTTCACATTTAGTTGTGACTGTACGATACTCACAACTTCAAATTTAGTTGTGACTGACGACAGTCACATCTAAGTTGTGACTTAATTGAATTTTTTTTAGAAAAAATTATACTACAATATAGTATAAATAGAGGTCAAAACAATACTTTTACTCAAAATAATACATAGTATAGTGGTGTAAGTTGTCTCTTTCAATTTACCAAGACAGTCACAGTTAAATTGTGACTGAATTAATTTTTTTTTAATACAATATAGTATAAATTAATGTAATATTTGTGATGTAATTTTATTTTTATTTTTTTATTATAGTGGCATGTGACATAATATTTGTAATTTCTAATATCTTTTACTTTATTATTTTGTTTGACTTTTCAACTAGTACTTAATCTAAAATGCTATTTAATTTTGATACCTAAACTAAAAAATTATTGAAATTTAATAGTTAAAATCTTATTAAAATACGTATGACAATATCTTACTTGTTAAAAGTAAAAATATAAAAATAAAATAAAGAGTGATTTCCAATAAATAAAATATTAGATATATGATGAAGCAAAATTAATAAGTAAATTAATCTAGTGAGTGTAATAGTACTCCACACAAATATCTCTCCTTACAAATAATTGTGCATTTGTGAAAATGCCAAGTATGCAAATATTCACGATAAGCCTTTGCTTTGCCACGTGATAATAAATTCAGCTAACACGTAACTGTCTGATTGTCTACTCTTCATATCCCCTACCTGAAACTGATCATTATCATCATCGGTTCTCTCCTATCTCAGTCCCTGTATTTTCAAGGTAACCATATATACTTCTTAGCTTCTTTTTCTTCTCCCTCTTTATGATTTTCAAATTGATAAATTGCAGCTCATATTGTCTGACCAAATGCCTATATATTGATTGTCTTTGGCACCGAGTTATGTACCATCCTTTTCTTTGGACTCTCTGACTGTTTGATGATCTGGCTTGGTTCTATGTGTCTGTGCTTTTCTTAGTTTCCAACTGAAACATGTGGAAGGAAGAGGGTTTCTATTGTTTTGAGTTTTTGATATGTAATAGACTTAGTACTTATAGATCAATTTTCTGGAATTTAGCCAATATACACTTGAAGTATATATCTTGATAGCTTATTGCTTCCCATTAATTGTTTTATTCTTATTTTGGACATTATTGTAAACAATTAATTATATGACTTATTGCTTCTATTTTCATTTTTAATCTCTTCTACTTTCCATAATTGCAGACTTTGCCTTGACTGCGGCCATGGCTACCACCAAGATATACATAGTGTAAGTATATCCATATATATAAAACCCTCTTTCTCAAGTTGTTGTGTACATACTGACTTTGGATGTTGATACTACTTGTTGCAGGTACTACTCCTTACATGGACATGTCGAGACTATGGCACGGGAAATACAGCGAGGAGTTAATGCAGTTAAAGGTGTTGAAGCAACACTTTGGCAGGTAACCTCTTTGATATTGATTATGGTTATTAACATTGATGGATGCTTGTAAGGTATTGGCCCTTTAATATTCTGAATTGATTAGAATGGAGCAGGTACCAGAGACACTTTCCAGTGTCATACTGCAAAAGATGAAGGCCCCTTCCAAGGCCGATGATGTGGCAGAAATAAGGCCAGAACAACTTGTGGAAGCTGATGCTTTTATCTTCGGGTTTCCTTCTCGTTTCGGTGTGATGGCAGCACAGTTCAAGGCCTTCTTTGATGCCACTTATGAGATATGGGAAACCCAAGCACTTGCTGGTAAACCTGCTGGGATCTTCTGGAGTACTGGTTTTCATGGGGGAGGGCAGGAGCTTACTGCGTGAGTTAACAAATGTGTTCAATTTGCAAATTCCATGAACCTTTCTTGCATAACCTCAGATTCTACCTTGTTATTTTCACTAAAAGAGGAGAATTATGCTCTTCTAATTAAAGATTCGCATTATGTTTCCATCATCCTATTTGATTTCTTGTAGTTGATTTTGATTCTTTGCCATGGTCTATATTTTTTTGCAGATTAACAGCAATAACACAGTTGGCACATCATGGTATGATATTTGTCCCTCTTGGGTACACCTTTGGAAGTGGCATGCTTGAAATGAATGAGGTAAAGGGTGGCTCTCCTTATGGCTCTGGAACTTTTGCAGCAGATGGAACTCGTCAACCAACAGAACTAGAACTGCAACAGGCCTTTTACCAGGGTAAATATGTGGCCGAAATTGCAAAGAAGCTCAAAAGTTGAGCCCTTTTAGCATAACAGATATGCTTAATTTCAAGATGTTATATACTCATCATACCCACAATGAAAATAATTATATACTACTACATGATGAATGAAGAGGTTTGTGTATATTCAGTGCTTCCCATTGCTTTCTTTATGTTCCAAGCTGTGCGACGTTTGTATTTCTTTCTTTCTTTTTGAGTTTCTATTAAAATTATAAAAATTTTTTGCAATTAAAACAAACAAAAGAAAAGAAAAAAAAAAAAATCAGATGTTAACAACATCAATGATCACATCGCCAGTGTTTGTCCAGGGATTTTCATTCAAGGAAATATGACATTATTCTTAATTTGGTTGAACCCAAAAGAAAATCACAGTGCCTTACTTATAAGACAAAACTGCCTTATCTTTGAACTTTTAACCCCTGACATAATTCACAGTTAGCGAACATTTCATCTTTCTCCTTCATCAAACTCACAGTATTCATCCAGAAAAACGCCACTCAACTCTCGAGAAAATGGGAATTGCTGAAAGAAAACTTGTTCTGTTCATTTCTCAACAAACGAGGACTCTGCAAGACGAATAGCACACGCAAGAGCAGCAGCTTTGTTCTCACACTCTCTCTGCTCATCAGCAGGATCACTGTCGGCCACAATTCCAGCTCCAGTTTGGAACTGAGCAACCCACTCTCGGCGCTTGTTTACGTCCTTGTATGAAAACATTGTATCATACCGAAAGCTAGTTGGGAAAACAATAGTTCTCAGAGCGAGGGCAATGTCCATGTCGCCAGAAAACGAAATTCCTCCGAAACCACCACTGTATGGACCACGTCTAGTCCTTTCCAGCTCATCAATCAGCTCCATGGCCTTTACCTGCAGTACAGCAGAGATAATAATGAGGAAATTCAAGCATGAATCATAAGCAAATTCATCTAAGATAAATTAGGAAATCATGACATCACTCTCCATATATCTGCCAACTACATTTACCCAATAATGATGTGATAAGCCTGTTCCTAACTAATTAGGTTAATCCTCTTCAACAGCTCCAAGGTTAGAACTTGCAGGATTATACTGGTTAATCAACTCAGGTGAGTTCTGGACTAGATGGATGAATAATTCTCCTATTAATTAGAAACTTTGGAAACATCAATGCAAAGCAAAAAGTGGAAAAGGGCTCATGATGAAGACCTTTGGTGCTCCGCTGACAGTCCCTACTGGCAATGCAGAACGTAGAACATCCCAGCTAGTTAAATGATCAAGTAACTCTCCAGTGACCTGCAATGACAAGTGTAAGAGTACATTCTTCATATCCACAATTTCAGATATTACATCCATGAGCAACAACTATGAAACTAATGTGGATGTCTTGGTTATAATCACAAAAGATACTTAAGCCGCTTATTATGCGTGTTGCAAAAGGAGATACTTACTGTAGAACTTAAGTGCATGACATGGGAATAACGTTCAATGTTCATGAGCTTCTCAACCTTGACAGAACCAGGTTTTGAGACCTGCACGACCAAATTATTACGCACGTGATTATGGCACAAAATACTACTCAATGAATGATAGCAGATTATGATAAACCAATAAATATAAGAAATTGTGGTATCTTAAGGAATGAAGAGACAAGCCACCACATGTAAACTTATTGAGCCGATGCTGAAACCTACCAATGGGTAGCATAATGAAATGTTGTCTCCCACTATGGAATGAGAATATATGTACAGTTTTACACTTTGGAGAACAAATTTCAACATACATTAGAATATGAATGAATATACAAATAGGAGAAAGAAAATAGTACAAACCTTCCCGACATCATTCCTCCCCAAGTCTACAAGCATAATATGTTCTGCACACTGCTTTCCATCATTCAAAAGCTGCTTTTCCATCATTAAATCTTCTTTAGGTGTTTTTCCTCTTCTAACAGTCCCGGCAAGAGGTCGATTGGTGATCTTTCTCTGTTAAAAAAAACAAGACATGCTCAACCAAGCAAGTTATAGCTAATGAAAATGATAGCATTATTGTAGAAAAACAAAGGGCAAAAAGAAAACATATGCAGGACATCTTGTAGAAATTATCAAAGGTCAAATTTTTATATCATTGCACCATAATAAGAGCTACTCATGGAATAAGGTGTAAACTCAGGTATTCAAATTATCTGGATTTCTAGTACTTACCTTCTTGACACGTGTTAGAATTTCTGGACTTGAAGCAACCAGAATACAGCCTCTAGCCTGATCATGGGAAGTATGTACTCATAAAATCTCGGAATTACAAGATGAACAAGAAAACTACAATGGTTTACTTAAATGAGGCAAACCTGTAAATAAGTCATATACGGACTTGGATTAACTATCCTTAATGCTCGATAAATTTCGAACGGGTCTGCAAATGTACGCCTTTCGAAACGCTGGCTTAGTACAATCTGAAATATATCCCCAGCTAAGATGTGTTCTTTAGCTTTCAAAACTGCCTCCTTGTATTCCTCCCTTGTCATGCTAGAATCGTCCAATTTAGGACCAAAAAGATGAGTTTGTAACTCTATAGAACCTGCAGGCAGCCTCGGGCTGAAATTGACAGTTGATACATTATTAAATCAACCTTATGATGAAAAGGGAAAATGTAATGAAAAGTATGAACACTAATCTTTTCCTCCACCCTCACGCAGCCTCGAGCTGAAATGAAAATCATACATTCTCACATCAACCTTAAGATTACAGAAGAAAATGTCATGAAAAGTATGGAACCCTAATCCCCTCCCCCCACCCAAAAACAAAAAAAAAAACAAAAACAAAAAAGTAGTGTGCTTCCTCACCAGTCACCACACTTCCTGCTCATCAGTCATCCCATTCACCACTATAATATAAGTTTTTAAAAACCCACATTAATCACACCCAATATTCAAAATTTACCCTAAACTCTAACCTCAATACTTTTTTTTAGCTGGTCATAGAATACAACAATAATCTCTCACTGCCATTCCCATGGGCTATGGCCTTGCTCCCAACCCAGGTTGTGGCACAACACTATTGCCATCCAGGCCATATGGCAGCAAGAAATTTTTTGTCCTTTTAAGTAATTTTACATAAGGATAAATTTGTAATTAAAAAGGTGGGGTAAATACAATGTAGGATAGAAGTAGAAACACTCGACAAAAAGAATAGAAGAGAAGCAAGAAAGAAAGGAATTGATTACTCACGTGATAATGTCATGCACTCTAGATACCAAAGTTTCCAATATATTTATTCCATCATTGAAGGCCTCCTCAACAGAAGAATATTGATCTAATTGCACCCAGTGAATTACATGTGCTTTCTATAGTAAAAAAAATCAAAAAATAAAATTGGTTACACACAAAAGATAGCATCCAATTTGTTCAAATCAAGATTTCCAACCAAAGCATGCAAGTTGCTAATTCTCCTAGTTCTTATGGATTTTACAGCGAGATATTGAAAAAGAAAAGAAGACCTGGAAAAAAAAAAAGAATATAAGAATAACAATGACTTGGAAGAAAGAACTATTATAACTAAGGAAGAAGGTATATATATTGACATGCGTTTGAATATAAATGGAACAGCTTAACTGGAAAAGACATTGAACTCTAAATGATGAGAATCAAAGTATACCAAAATAAAGCAGGCTTAAGAGTATGCAATATAGTTAGAATGACAAGCAATATAAACCACAAAGCTAGACGAATCAATACTTGTATTCCTTGTTTAGGGGCAAATAATTGGTCATGGGTCAAAGTACCTTCTCCACATGATCGAACACTATGACATCATCATAAAGGCCGAGATGAAGATCAGGAAGATTTCTGTCATCTGGCGGTGCACTAGAAAATGGCAGCTTTTTCTTCTCCACATAACGCACTGTGTCATAAGAGAAGTAACCGACCCACCCACCTGGTTAAAGAGAATGCATATTATTAAACACCAATTCATGACTTCAAAAACCTCCATTGTTTTAGGACTGCATTAGACAATAATACGAAGATAAATATATGGCAATGTTGTGAACTTGTGACCAATAAATCTTTTGCAAGAATCCACAACAACAAACAAAATATAGCATTTGTGTCAACACAGTACATCTACAGCTTAATAAAATGAGGGGTACTTCTAGCAAACAACTCTATCTGCCTAGTCCAGAACTTTGACACAAACTAAGAGGAAAAAGAAAGCAAAACTATGACTTCATTTTGGAAATAAATCCACCACCAGTTCACAAGTCTAACATTATCGAATAACATAAAAGGAGTGGTGGTTTATATTGAACTGGGAGGTTTGAGATATGTGTACTGTGAACAGATTCAAAGTATGTTATCTGTGCACTTCACTTACCACAAAATGCTTCTGGAAGTTCATCAACAAGTTGCGGTGTCCATCCTTCCATGATTCTCTGAGGAACAGTCATTGGATCCTCCACAATCTCCTCTTTCTTACACCCTTCTCTATGGTCCATAATGGTAACCATGTTCTCTTTTGCTACAATTTCAATACATGGTTGGGCTCCAATAACACTGTATCGCCCCTAACAAAAAATTTACACATAAGATTTTACAGATGATCCACTATTGTCTAAGGTTACATCCAAACAAATAAAAATGAGACACAGACTGAAAGGGCTTACAACATTAGATTCGTTGGAACCCGGCTCAACTGACTCAAACAGAAAACTCGGAGCATCTCTATCATCCTCCTTGACCAGACACCGGTAAGCGAGCACAGGCGTTAAGTGATCTGAGAATATGCTTTCATATAGAGGAATTAAATTCCCCTTCTTTGAAGCCTCTAAAAACTTCTCTGATTGCTCGGCTGGAGGAAATGAAACATACCAATCAAACCTCAGATGATACAAACAGAACAAATTGGTCCATTTGAACACGAAAACTACGAAAATGGCAGGATTTAGCCAACTTTAGGTCTTTGTTTCCTTAGTTCCAAAATAAAATCAGAAAGCAAAGTTTCTAAGAAATGCTGGGAAAAATAAATACATTCTGAGTTCTAATTATAACAAAAACCACTGCGATCATTGTTCAGCTTATGGGACCCAAATTTAAATTTATAATGCAATTCAAATACCATTAACTAAAAATCCCAAAAATTCAATTTATTTTCTTTCCCCTGTTTTCTCCTAGACCAAACAGACACAAATACTCAAATTGTGACTAGTCATAATTCGCGTCCCCTTAGTGTTCTACATTTTGTCGGAATCTAAACATACCCCCAAAATCAACTAAAATTACTCCATATTTACCTATTTTGTTAGGATGATAATGAGAAAATTTACCTACTGAGGCAGATGAGAGGGCCGAGACTCTCAGTGTACGCACACGAGCGGTGGAGCGAAGCAGAGCTAGAGAGCTCGAGACTCTGCCGTTGAAGTTAACGGAGACCGTTGAGGGTAATGCGAGAGTTGACGGCAGCTGACGGGAGCCAACGGCTAGGGTTTCCATGGCAGAGCAAAAACCAGGAGACTGCTTTGAAGTTTGAAGTTTGAATCTTCTGTTTTGAAACGGACGAGGTGGTCCTGTGTGCTGACTGCTGAGAGGGGAGACCTGGACAGCCTACTGGGCTTTGACTTTTTTATGTCTAAGACTTGGGCTTTGAGTTGGGCCCAATTTTGTAGTGTAGCCTGAGATTATCCTAATAACTCAAATATGGAAAAATAGCAACAAAAAGAAAAACTCAAGTACAGAAATAAACAAACGATCATGTCTATTCACAAATAAAGATTTACAATGTTGGAGAGGTTTTAAGTTTGAATCAAATAAACAAATAACTGTTTAAAAAACATGATCGAAAGATTTAAACAAATAAATAAATAATTGTTCAAATAAATATTTACAATGTTTGAAAGATTTACAATGTTCAAATAAACAAATAACTGTTAGGCTAGAAAAAAAAAAATTTACAATGTTCAAGAAGTTTTAAGTTTGAATCATCCATCATTCCATCCTCAAATACAAATTAAAATAAAATAAAAAACATGTGCATGAGTGCATGACCCTGTAAATTATAATGAACAAACTTCATTATTATTTTGGACAAAATTACACATGAAACTAAAACATGCTTTTAAAATCACCAAGTACATCACATATTACATGTAATCAGCTATGAAGCGTACGTAACTTTTTTTTTTTTGGCCGAGTAAAAAAAGTTAAAATGGACAACAGGTAAATTAAAGACATATCTTCTGTTTAATATTCTACTGCAGGTATATATCATTTTGCTTTTAAATTAATTATCCAATGAGGTTGAAAATCAACTCATAATTGGCTAGTCTTTTGTGTTTTCTGGGCTTGTAGCCCTCCTTTTTACCAACAAAAAAAAAATCAACTCATAATTAATTCTTCTTGCAGTTATGAAAGCAAGTGTCCGCAAGCTCTTCCATATCAACCCGAGCTGCACAATCAAGAGTGACCATAAGATTCTTAAAATTGGAATCAAAAGAACTATTTTCAATAAGAGTGACCATGAAATATTTAAACCCAATAGAGAGAGAGAGAGAGTGTGTGTGTGTTTGTCATACTATATTTCACAATGTCTATCCCTGAGCCTATACAATCCAAAGTGCAATGGTTGGCAAAGTTTGGAGGGTATTGATGAAGAGAGTTTATTCTCAAGTAAACCCTGCAGTCCGTAACACATGACTTAACACAAGCATAATATCCAGAAGACCTACACAACTCTGTTGCAAGGCACCTTCCTTCGCATTCATTGTAACAAGTCATGTTAAGACTTCTTTTCTTCTGAGCAATTGAAACCCCAGAGAGAGAAGGAAGGGTAGAAGAAGAGGGAGGACTATGCACATTGGCTTGTACAATGACAAGCACACCTACAACAAAAATCACATCAAATATTTCATTGCAACTCTATTAATATTCATGCTATTTTTGTTTTCCATGTCTCCCTTAAGATTTTTGTTTTGTGAGGTTGATCAATATGGAACTACAATTTATAGGGTCCAAGCTAGTAGAAAATTTAAACGAATCAAATTTATTCAAATTGGGATTGGCAAATCAATTTGGTAGCTTTTTTTAGCTCAGTTTGCTGTTAATTTTGGCTTTATAAATTCATTGGCTATAGGAGTCACCATTTTTCATAACGGTCAAAAATTTTTAATTTCTAGTATTGGTTTAAATTTCGAAAGGATGCAATTTGTAATTAATTTTACTTAGACAAAAAGGTATATATTAATCGAATGGAATCTTAAAATGTTTTGTTTGGCCTTTAAGCTCTTTCCCCTAATTGATTCGTTGAACCAAAGGGTCCCAACGCTTGGCAAGTAGTTGAAGTCCTTTTTCCTGTTCTTATTTAATCTTTTTATATTGGGGGTACATTGACAATTTGACATCCACTCGCAAAGATGAAAATAAAAGAAAGCTCTTGGAATTGCTAAAAATTATTGGCTGGTATGCCTGTATTTAGTGTGATTGGTGAGGATTATAAATATAAAACTAATTAAAAAACAAAAACCTTTAATAGAAAAAAAGAAAAAAAGAGGTAGTTTTCAGAATTTTATCTCAAACTTAAAATAAATTAAAATAATTATGTGTTTAACATAAAGAATGTATTACAAGAAGCTAGTAACAGCACAGACAGTTACATCTTATGTGTATAACCTAAATTAAATATTTTCTCTTTTTTTTTTCCCTGTACCATATTTTTGTAAAGGATCTATGAAGTAAGATGTCAGGCAAAGGCAACATTGGACTCTATGATGGACAACCACACTCCTTGATCCATTTCAGTGAGCTTATCCAGAATTCTTGGGCAAGCTTTCCTACCTTGTATCTGAATTTGAAAAAGGTGGAAAATAGGAGCAGCCAACATCAAGCATAAGAAGAATCAGGAGTCCATATTCTCTGAACAGAATCACTGAAGACAGTTCCGAAAGAAACGAATTCCCTGTGTTCAAACATAAAGAGGTAAATACAAACAACAGAAAACCATAGATGAAAAGCAAATACTTATAAGAGGCTCAGATATATGTGTTCCCACCTGCAATGCAAAAGTGATGTCTGCTTCATCTACATTCAGTGTCACTCTTTTTAATTTTTCTTCGCGAAAGTGACCGCTCATTTTGAGGAGCCCCTGCAGGTAGAATTATGCCTCAGTAACTTACTGAATTTCCCCTTTCTCATGTTGGTAAACAAGGAATGTTGTTGTAATTAAATGTATTTTCTTACCTGGTCATTTAGCACTCTGAACATACTTGAGAGTTCTGAAATTCCAACTGGTGGAATTTGTGCTGATTTGCAGATGTCCATGTAAGATTTATTTAGCTGCATAGAATGTGTAATAAGTTCAGAAACCAGTAACATAATGTTTACATACTTCCATTATCTTTTATTGTCAAACAATGGCCAGGAAACACACCTCTCCTACAGTTGAATCCTTCTTTCCCCCACGGAAAAGCTTCACAGCAGAGCAAAGTAAAATCTGTGGTCAAAGTAGGTGAGAAAATTTAGCAACACTGGACTACAATTTACAAAGTATTAGTTAACTATAGATGACATGAAAGCTAATGGGATACCAGCCAGTGATTTAACGGCTACTTGCAGCCTAAACTAACCCCATGAACAGTAATTTATAGTGCTGCCAGTCTATGTTCAGTTAATGACTTGAAAGTTTGAAACCAAATTGAAATACTCTAAGCCCCACAGCTTTGGTACAACAGCAGTACAACTACATCCCTCAAAAGCAACAGAACATTCATGTTAGTATGCTACCAGCAAAAGAGTTACCTGTTGATGTTGCGGGAGACATTGTATGGTATCCACTACTGGTGATTTGTATGTCTTTGACAAAGCAACAGCCATATGATCTATTCTCACCTGCAACAAGCCCCAGAACTCATAAGTGAAAAAATAATAAATATAAATGTATATACTACTAATAATAAAAGTCATGAAGGTTAGTTGAGAATTAGGATGTCAATGGTGACCACTTACAACATCAATCTCCTGTTTTTTCACAACATCAGGACCTGGAGCTGTCTTTTGCTCAAAGAATGCATTCACTACTGATGATGCATTCAAGTTATCAGTAGATTCTCTCAACTCTGCTTCCAGCATCTCAATTGCACTCCTGGAAAAGTTAGAAAGAGTCAGGCTCTTAACTCTACACAAGGCTCCTAAAAAATAAAATCAAAGTTGCCAGACTTATTGAGACATTTGGTGATATAATGTATGACTCATGAGATATTTACATTTTCTGATGCATTGTTCAATCTAAAATGATTGTTCCTTTCTTACACATGGTCAATCACACTGGCAGTGTCTATTCTAATCAACCAGAATTGTCAAATTGAAATGCAAGAGTAAAATTCTGACACCGGTTGTACAGTTAGTCATGTGATTCAACCAAACTAACCTGCAAATACAAAGAGCTCTTCTCATATCTCCAGATGCAGCAGCAACTTTCTGCCATTTTTCATACAGTCAGTAGTCAGCCTATAAAAATGCTTTAATATAAAGAATGATAACAAATAAATCCATCAAGGATCTCCTAACAAATATAATAAACCATAGAAAACTCACTCTGGCACAAAGTTCCAATGCTTGCGGTTGAAAGACGGTGCAGGTTAGTGTCTGTTAAAACATAACAACAGTTATTACTAAGTAACACTAAATAACAAGTATGGGCCGATCAAATAATAAAACTCTACATATATACTCGGAACTAAAAAAGGAGCGCAAACTTACAGTTAGTCTATCTTGAAGAATTCTGAGAATTTGTTCTTTGGTGTAGGTCCGAAAAGTTATAACCATAGGCTTGCCTAGAACAAGAACATAATTGGTATAAGCACCAGGAAGTGCGTAGTACTACACCCAAATGCAGAGCAGCTTAATTCTTATGGCACAAAAACTAGGTTATTGAACTTACAGTTTAATGACTGAAGTCTTGGAAGAAAACGATCAGCTAGGTCTATGGCATTTGCTACTCCTGCAAACGCAAATATAACATGAGGAATTCATATATCAATACATAGCATACAAATTTAACACTAATAATTTGAAATGGACTTTATATTAACTACAATTAATACCTATGAGTATACATCTCGAGAATGGGTACGTTGTGAGCATGAAAAGATCATGAAGCACTGCCCGGTCTTTAGTAATTAAACAATCCAACTCATCAGCTATTATCAGCCTGATAAAACAGAAACCAATTAAGCATAACCAAATTGTAAGGACTATCAACTAGCCATTCAATATTAAAAAGAGATCCTGCCCATCTTTACTTTTTGGGTTTTTCCCCCCACAAACATACAAGAAACAATGTATGTTTATGTAGGCATCAAATATTGCATAGGTTGCAGCAGAATGGAGATAATTTGCTTACATCATCTTCCTACTAGATGACTGAGGCTTTTGAGAATACAAGTTCTGCAGAAGTTGCAGTGGTTTGATAGTGCCTTTAGCTTTCTTTTGTGGTTGGATTTTACCAAGTATCTGCCAAGTTAAAACAGATGTAAGCACATCTGCTCATTTGCTGTTGCAATCAACAATAGAAATTATAGAATATGCTTTGAATTTCATTACCTTGGTGAAAATATCTGAAGTGTTTGATAGAGAAGTACAATTCAAAGCCAACACATCCGGTTCCTGAAATCCAGCCTGGTAATAAGAACAATTTACAGGTTATTTCCCCATCTCTCTTGTTTGACTAAGAGTAATCAGTGATGGTGCTACGAAACAAACACAACAACATAATGCTAAAGACCTTTCAAGTCATATAAGTGAATCAAACTATTGAGGGCAATAAGCTCACCTCTCCTGACCAATCAACCAGAAGCTGCTTCACTTTTTCCATGGACAACGACTTTCCGGTCCCCGGACACCCACAGACGTATAAACTCCCAGCCTTCTCTTGCTCCACGCATGCCTTGCAGAAATCCAAAACCCTCTTCTGCTCGGCTTCACGGCACGCGACAGTAGACGGCACTGTCGACACGTGCATTGCCTCCTTCACCGCCCTCATTTGCTCAGTATCTGTAAATTCAACCAAAATAATTCGCTAACTTTCAGATCAAACAAACACATTTTCCTCAAAATTTCAATTAATTCTGTTTAAACAAGGCTTGCCTCTGGGATTCCATTTCGGTTTAACCGTTGATTTGCAAAATTCTTGAAGCTTTTCGCTCAAGTCTTTCTCAATTCCCTACAAATAATAAGAGATTAAGCAAAATTTAAGTTCTCCAACAAATTGAATTGCTAGATTAACTAAACTAGCACAATTATTTCGTGGATTTAATTTATTAATATTAATTAAGTAAAACTCACATTTGCGCGACTGTTAGCACAAGCACTGAGGCATCGGCGAGGCGATTTAACTTTCATTGGCGAGGAGATCGGGCTCCGCTGCATCGGTGAGGCATCGGATCTGAGCTTCCGCTTCTGAGGAGTGATATCGCCGTTGGATCTGACAGCCTCGGCGGTCTTGTCGGATTTGACGGCTATGATCTCGTTAAGATTGGTCGCAGCGGCGATCGGAGAGAGGTTGCGTTTGGCGATGGCAGGCATTGTGTGTATTTGGAGGGAAACGGGAAGTGAGAGATTGGTGAAAGGGTGGGAACAGACCAACTGTATATAATAAGCGACCTTTTTAGCGGGAATAGAACTTCATTTGGCGCGCTGGCGCAAGTGATTTTGAACTCGCGGAACCAACAAAGAGCGCGAGCGACAACCGAGTTTTTTTTTTTTTTTTTTTTTTTAAGTAACCGGGTTGATATTATTAGTTTTCATGATTTTAAAAAGGAAAAACAATGAAGTTAGTGACTTAGTGTATTAATTTAGTTTTAGTAAAACTAAATTTAGCCAAAGCTTATGTTATGCTAATATTTGTTAACCTTAATTTGGTTTTATTTAGGATTTTTTTTTTTTGAAGTCCAAAACAAAAAAGCTCATGATCGGCTGGCCCACTTGCAAAAACACGATGATAGACTTGTCCACTTTAATGAGTCAAGCTCTCGACACTTTCACCGAGCACTCGGTACCGTTCACCGAGCGTTCGGTATTGTTCACCTAGTGCTCATAAATTGCCACTGTCTGAAAATGACAGTAATTGCTACTGTGCAATTGTAACAATTTGCCAAGTTAAAAAAAAAACTCACTGAGCGCTTGACACCAAAAACACATAAGCAAATATAATGTGGGGCTTTATTTGTACAAAATTAACCTATTTATCATTGCAATTTTTTAAGTAAATTTATTTATTATTAAGAGTTATCAAATGAACTTTAGAGTAATTTACTTTTTTATTTATTTATTAAGTTAATTTACTTTGTGGGATAGCCGTTCTCAACTTCTCACATCCAAAGTTAAGTTCAACTCTCTCTTCTCATTTTGCCTCCTTTATAATGAAAAAAATTAAATATATAATAAACTTAATGTCTAAACTTCTCAAAATAATGATTTAAATTTTAAATCTTTTTTTGTGAATGATTATTTGGTCTAGTGACATCCAGTTTTTTTTATATATAAGAGAAAATCGTGAATTCAAACCTCATAAACAATAGTTGATTAATAAAAAATAAAAATACTTTAATCCTTTTTATTAATAATTGACTCAATCCATAGGTTATAAACTTATACTTATACTTATACATCACTTAGGTTGGGCCAAAAGCTGAACCTAGGTTTTAAAATATTTTCTTTTGGATCAACTTGGCTTAGCCTAAAAATCTTCTTAGTTGTGCTTGGCCAGAAAAGCCCAACACTACTAATAGGCTCAAACAGGGATGGCAACGGGGCGGGTTTGGGGTGGGTTTGCCAATACTATACCCGCCCCATCGGGTAATCAAGTCCCATCAGGGGTATTCAGGGCCCCTATTATTTTTTAAAAAATAATTCTTTTTTATTAATAACATATCAAATTAATATAAATATATAATATAATAGATGAAATATATTAAAATTTATCATATTATATTACAATAATATTAAATCATAAAGAGAACACTATTACATTTTAAAGACATGCAACAACAATTAAAATAATAAATTAAAATATAATTATATAATATAATATTTATATTAAATAGGTATACGAGAATGAAGCAGGTATTACCATACCCGTTTAATCGAGCGGGTCCCACGGAGATTTCGAGGGCGGGGAATTTTGCCATCCCCGCTCAACGCTTAAGGGGTCTAAAAGTCAAGTTTGTTTCCCAACAAATATGTCCTATATTCAAAATTTAGATTGAAAAAGATAAATTAATATTCAAAGTTTGAACTTTGAAGCATGTGTAATTGTTGTAGCATCATGTACGGTATATTGTGGAGTATGCGGTAGGCCCTCTTACAATGTGGTCTGCATTTAGTCTTAAAACTGCTTAAAGAGTATATATGGTTGTTAAAGCCTATAGCTGGCTAGAAGGTGTTAATTTCAAGTGTATTTGGATGTATAATGAGTGTATAGTGACACCACTAAATAAACTTTAGTGTAGTAGTGTTAGAGTTAATTACACTTACACCCCTTGAGGTTTATCGTCTTTTCACATACACCCCCTGGGGTTTCAATAATTACACATACACCCCCTGAGGTTTCAAAACTGTTGCATATAACCCCCTATAGTGAGACAAAAAATGATGAGAAATTATGCAAAAAGGCATACTAAGGGATAAAATGATCTAATAAGATTACTCAAGGTATAAGGTTCAACCTCAATACAAATATTTTCTTTTTTGTTTATTTATTTTTTTCTCTTGTAGGGGGTTATATGCAATAGTTTTGAAACCTCAGGGGGTGTATGTGTAATTATTAAAACCCCAGGGGGTGTATGTGAAAAGACGATAAACCTCAGGGGGTGTAAGTGTAATTAACTCAGTAGTGTTATATGTGGTTATATGCGCACTAATTGTCCTTTGTGTCTCACGACTTACGCCCACTCAAAGTAATAATTGTGGTGTTATTCCGAGTTAATTAAGATTTAAGACCAAGGGATTGTTGACAACACATATATATGGTTTGCTTTCATTTGACAAAAATTCTATTTTATTTAAGACTCAATACTTTAATTTCTAAGCAATGGTGCATATTTCAACTAATAATCTTATAATCAATGATCATTAATTGTCTACAACATAATAAATCATATATTTAATAATAAAATTATATATATAATACTGTTGGAATTTTGATAATTTAGTTATAGATATATCATATATAGCTTGATTTGATATGTATATACCTCCATCTCTCACCTTCTTAATTGGTACATGAAGATCTTGAATAAAAATTCTCATGCATTTATCAAAAATTGGTACATGAAGACCTTTATGTATGCGGTGGTGGCTGATCTATATATTGGTCATGCAATGGCACCCATGTATATTTGGGACAAAACCAACATGCATAGTGCCAAGTTGAAAGCCGTGAAAATCACAAACTAGCTAGATAATATTCTATTTTGAGAAACCTCACTGTCACTAACTTTCGCAAATGTAGATGTACGCAGGTTCATCAGAAGACGAATATAGATTTCAATGCAGGTAGACGATAAACCTAGTAATGCATATGGATAATCACTGCCCCAGAAAACTAGGCATTAAACATTTAATTGATAATGTAGGGGTGTATATACTCCACAGGTCTCATTCACATATATCTCATTGGCCCTTGCATAGCATATATGACTTGGCGATTTGTATGGACTTGAATGGCCAGTTTCGATTGGGGTTCTGTGGTCTGTAATCAATTGAGTACTGGCCCAGTCGGTGAAACCGTGAAAGCGACAACTTGCATGTCGAAAGGGACCAGCTACTACACGTATCTGCCCCCACTTAGATATTTTTACACATATTGCACCAAATTACCGAAATATCCTCCTCCCTTCAGAGTTCAGACAACCACCTTGCAAACAATACGTTAACCAGGCATACCTTTAATACTTTCATGTCAAAATTACGAAAGTTGTTGAAGACTGGGTGGACTGGTCAAACACTCTATAAACTTGTTGATAAAACAGCGGATCCACACAGCGCATGGACTAAAACTAGCATTCGTGAACCTTCAAATGAAAACGTATACGTTGCTTATGCACACATGGACATGGTAGTGTCCATTTAGTATTAATTATTTTCCTTCCAGTTTAATTGACTATTCCTATTCCTTCAATGCCAACATTCGAGTCTCGACGAACCCTCCCATCTCATTCTCATCTTAATTTCTTGCTTCAGGATGAATCGATCATGCACCATTCTACGTACGTTCCTTAATTGTAACGTTTTCAATGGAAACGTTTAAGTGCAAGAATTTATATGCGTATCAATTAATTATTTATTACGATATATCAATTTCCAACCAATATCCTTACTTCATGTTCCTAAAAGTTGAATATTAATTTCACTTGTAAGCATTCAATTGGCTTTACTTACACACAGACATTTTTTTATGATAAAAATGATGAAAAATATAACTAGCTATTGACTCAATGGTATTTCTCTTCATTGTGTTAGAAGATGTCTCAAACTAAAAATTTTCCTACACATATTATATAAAGATGATGATGACGATAAAAGTCTTAAACTAGGAATTTTTGTGCGCACAGATAGATATATATATATACACATAAAGTATTAAAGTGGATAATGTTCTCCTATCACAATTAACCAATTGCATCTCACCTTTAGTGATAATATACCTAATTAATAGTATAAACTAACAATATCATTATAACATTTCATGCCGTCTGATGAAGGGGCATTCCATATTTACAGTGGTGTTTACTAATTACTAATTCATAATATGATATATTTGAGTATTATATAAATGATTGTTCAGTATTGAGTATATTAAGTGAGAAATCTCGTTAAACAATTATCACGGATTTTCAAAGAAAATTTGAGTATTTTTACTTAGAAAAACTTTGCCAAAAGCCTAGCCCTTTTCAAATTCGATTTTAGATGATACTACATATACTGACTGCATTTGGTTTTGAAGAATATGCCAACAGAATAACCCTAATGGGAAGTTTAACTAACCAATTGATCCCCTTTTATAAGCACCATTTGGCAGGTACATACTCTGTAGCAGCACACTTTGTTTAACTAGCAAACAAGGATATCAAACACCCACATGCACCATGTGGAGTATACTCTGCAGCCCTCCCTGTCCTTAATTTCTTGAACACAATCTGGGTATGTGCCAAAGTGTGTCATGACCAAAAGTATTGCATTGTGAGTGTTTTGGCGTAAAGCACATCAGCCCCCTTCTTCATTACTCGCGATAAGTGCAAGGAAGGGGCCATCTTGGTCCACAATTGTTATGCCACAACCACCAAACGTGGCCAATGGTCTGTGCAACACATGGAGGCCTAATGTTGCAAATAACATGCCCTCTTCATGTGATCTCATGGATGCACTTGAGGTGTTTGTGATAATGAAAGCTGTTACCATCATATATGGGTTGGTTCGTACTTCGTACAGACATGATTGGGGGTGCCATGGAACATGTTAGGCCAAAAGCCCAAAAAGTTGAGAACTAGGCAATGGCCCAATGAGATATTTTTGGGGTTCTTGTACGGGTAAATGAATGCAAGGAGACAGAGTTTCAGTAGGCAGTACCTACCATAAGACAATTTCAGTTCAAATTGAACAAGTATTGCATATGCATCCATGTGCATTACCAAAGCTTTGGTTGTAGTGTTGTACGCTATGATCAATTGTCATACTAGTACTGATATGGTCCTGTCTTGCAAAGGCTGAGTTAATTTAACCCTTTCCTTCTTCAAATTGGTTCTGTGAACTTGGCTTTCTATTTTGTGCATACCAATCATTTGTAAGTTTGTGAGCTAAAGAAGGTGAGAAAGTAGGCTTTTACATTGCCTCTTTATTTAATTCTTATTGGTTTCTTCTCACGCAGATTGGATTCTTTGTGGTATATCTCCCCTACGTAGTAGGATTCCCCTGTTTTTTGTAAGTACTAGTGTTATTCTCTATTCTATTTTGTTGGAATCTACTTCATGTTAAGAGTAATGCAGTTTGCTAGCCCTAAATTTTTGGCACAATATAGTCGCATTCATTTACTTTGCTGGTATGTTTTAGTTAATTTCTATAGTCACATTCATTTACTTAAGATATCAAAGTTTTCGAGTGACTGATCCAAGAACATGAGCGTCAGGTTTGCACCCACCGCTACTTCCTCTTAGCTGAAGAGCTAAGGGCAATAAAGTAAATTTAACGGGGAAAAATGATTCGAGCTTTTTACTGAGTTTATTACATTTATACATCTTGAGGTTTATCATCTTTTCACATACACCTCCTGGGGTTTCAACAATTACACTTACACCCCTGAAGTTTCAAAACTGTTGCATATAACCCCCTATAGTGAGAGAAAAATGATGAGAAATTATACAAAAAGACATGCTAAGGAGTTAAATGGCCTAATAAGATTATTCAAGGTGTAAGGTCAAATTTCAATACAAATATTTTCTTTTTTTATTTATTTATTTTTTTCTCTTGTAGGGGGTTATATGCAATAGTTTTGAAACTTCAGGGGTGTATGTGTAATTTTTGAAATCTCATGAAATATATGTGAAAAAACGATAAATCTCAGGGGGTGTAAGTGTAATTAACTCACTTTTTCCTAGTGCATTTAAGTAGGTAGCTGGTCAATCAACAGTGGTGATAATACTAACTTCATTAAGAAGAAAAGAAGCCACTGTACATTTGTACCTCAACAATAATACCTCTGACGAATTTTTCACTACGGCCCAGCATGCATGGCAGATTGTACTGGACATTCCAGCCTCACCCACATGAAAATTTCATCCACCTTAAGTCCACCAACTAGAGAGAGAGAGCATACATATTCGGTATATATTCCTATATTATTTGTAGTTACATATAGAACTCCATTGTACGTACTTGTTGCCCAATTGCCAACTATTATGTTCATTCATATTGGTCTTTTCTTCATACTATGTTTCAAATAAGCATCTAAATTGGCCTTTTCTATTTGCAAGCGGTCTTTTTCTTTGGCTTCATGCTCACTGTCCTGGTTCTAGCCTAGTTAGTGCGCTTCACTTTTCATTGACAATAAATTATAACAAGCTAGCCTCTCTCAATTCTATACAGTTAGAACTGAATTAACTATTTGACATGTCATTTATAAGAGTGTCAATTGATCGAGACCATTCATCATATGAATTTTTGTTTGAATGTGCAATTTAAATTGACAGTTTAACATCATAAGATGGTCTGATAATTAAATATTATCTTTGCACTAAATAATAAAGTAATCTCACACAGTGCAGTGTTACTAGATTGTGCCAGCTTTTCTGAAAAGGAAAGGTTTAAAGGTGACTTGTTGTATCTTTCATGGTTGGAATATGATAACAGTTGGGCAACAGTTAACAGTTACCCTGTTGAATGCTCAAGCTAGCAGCATAAGAAGCGAGCTGCTTGATCAGAGTCAATCCGGCAAAGTGAGCTAAAGCTTCAGTCTGTCAAAATTTCTAGAACCAATAGACCTTCTTAACTCAAAGCACACTTTTATTCTTTATTAAAGAAATATATGGGCGTTTGGATGCATTCGGAATTTAACTAAAATATCTGATACTGATAAAGAAGTTGGTAAAATTTTCATCGTTATCCCTTCAAATTAAGAAAGAAAAAGAAAACCAAAAGCTAAATGTCAATTCGACTTTATCCTCTGAACCCAGCAAGGAATTAATAAGGATAGATGAAAGCTTGTGCTTACAGATTTAACATGGACTATGCAGCTATGGCCAATTGGGTCTGTCGGTGTATATGTTGTATGGAAGTGAGTTGATGAATTTCATTTACGAATTACGAATTTAGAATTTACACAGTCACACACACTAAACATGTAGATGTTCCTCTCAAATTAATTATCCGAGTCTTCAAATAGGTATGAAGTTGTACAAGAAGCCTCAACGTAGATGTGTAGTGTAGAGCCGTCTAACTCTTGGAGTACCCCTTCGAGTAGCACCAAAGACACTAATTATTATTCCAACTTAACTTGTATAACAATATACTTATATACATCATCATCAACTAGCAATATTTGCACGGCGTGGAGTGCTTGTGAACTTGTCTAGGCATGGCACAGTCCTCACAAACCACGCCTTTGGGTTTAGCTGGGCCAGGCCAGGCCGACCCTACATTTCATGCTAGTCTCATTTCTTTAATGAGCAAGAGCAACAAAAACTTGACTGGTTTGGACGGCTAATATCAAAACAGAGGGGTTAATTTGTATGCACAGCTCGGACCATTTCAAGCTACATGCATGTTGAGAGTAACTAACTTTAAGTGGCCTCTCAAACATTGAAAAGAAAATCATTGTATTTAACTTGTTGAGCATGAAAATGATTCTATTTGGATATATAGTTGTTCGTTTGTACGTACATTGTGTTTTGTTTGAGTTATGTTAGGTGAAGAGTAGCTAGCAGTTTAAAGCAATAGCTAATTAGCTATCCTAATCTCTCTCTCTCTAATTAGAATAACATTTGTTCTTATAACAAAAACATGTAAGATATTCTTGAAAGTTTAATTTATGGTAATGCAATTACAAAAAAAATTTTGAGTCGAAGATTGACGAAACTTTGGTTTGAAGTTAAATTTACCTTATACGACCTATATGTATGTGATTTGCCGGTAATTACACTTATTAGATGAATAACTAAGTTGTTGAGATTTTTTTTTATTGTTGTTGAATTATACTATGATTTCCAGTTGATAAGTTAAGTTTATTGTTTATCAACTTTTGGCATTTAACTCGATCAATTGTAATTCTTCATCAACTAAAATAATGATCTTTGAATATTCTTTGCATCACAAGAAGAGTGGTTATCAATTTGAAACTCACTAGATATCCAAATATTTAATTTTTCACTATTGAGTTTGACAAGAGAAAGCATCTGATAACGTTCGTACAAAATCTCATCATATATATGATATAATCATATAATCAATATGAATAATGCTATACTTACCACATTTCTTATACCACATTTTTATACCATCTCACGTGTCATTACTTTATTGGACAGAGTTTTTTTTTTTTTTTTTTGGTTTTTATTTTTATTTTTTAGTATCCAATGTATGAATGCCATGTAAGTTGCCACATAAGGTGGTATGAAATTATGGTATAAAAATGTGGTATATCTAGCACTACTGAATCAATATATACCTTTTGTTTTTTCTCCTTAAAAATATTATCTTCATTATGGTGGAGTGATAATGTTTTGATTTTTTTTTTTCTGACTTACTCACAACATAAAGAAGATAATATGTTGTCAATGAATCAAGACGGTGGATTAATTGAAATTTGTCTTAATGTACAATTTAAATTCATACTATAATAATATAACACTTGAGTTTAATAAAAATTAGGTCTTATTTAAAGACGAAAATTTAACTTCTTATACCTAATAAAAGTAATCATTTTCTAATACATAAGTCATAATGCACTTGCGAATCAATATGGAAGAGCCTTCAAACACTAATATTGGAAATTAATTATATATTTTTTAACACATATGAGAACTTTCTGACAATCTCATTAACTACGTATTTTTTATCAATATTTGAATACTCTCTCACATTTCACATTAATATTATAATTTTTGTCTCGATATTGTACAGTACAAGAAGAAAATATCTGATTGGAATCGGAAAATGAAGACACAAACAGTCGATGCAGAAATAATCTGATTCTTCAAAAAGATCTGAAAACAGCAATTGGTGCCGTTGAAATGGAGATGTCACCACATCACCAATTGGCCTCTCTCTTCTCCCGATGGAACCATCGAGCAAGTTGGCTTAATTTTGGACCGCTGGTTCCTCACCCCAAAAACCAAGCAACTAGATGTTTAATAATTTAATAATTTTTTTTAATATAATTTTGTCATTATTCGGACTAAATAAATAATAAAACAGGAAAACAACAACTCCTGGGGAATAAAAAAAGGGCATAAAATCATGAAATCATGAAAGCATTGAAAGGAATAATAAATAAATAAATGGCACCCACCAATACCAAGTCTCATACTTGTTAGTTAATAACAAAGATATTATATTTAATATGTTATGGAAATGGAAGGACAGGTTGTGCACTTGTGCCTCACGTGAAAATTCCATAACAATTGTCTGGGTCTTTTCTTGAACAAATGCAGCACATGTCCTTTTTTTTTGCCTGAAATGACGAAAACACCCTTTATATGTATTGCACATTCGCACGTCGGTTAATTTTTTTTTTTCTGGTCTAAATTGCATGTAGTTTCTTGATGGGCATGATCTAAAGATCTAAGTTAAGTTTTGGCTTATCTTGGTCGTTAATCGTTACCTACGCGTGAACGACCTGAAATCCTTAATAAGTGTGAATTTAATGTAAATTAAAATTCTAATGAGAAAAAATTTATAATTGAATTTAGTTAATTTAAACTATTTACATATGCATGAATGATTAATATTATTTAATAAGTATGAGTATATGAGTCAAATTTAAATTAAATTTAGTAAATATGAGTCATTTGCGTGCATGTGGATGGGCTATAAATTGTTGACAGCCTATAGGTGTAAGCCTACTATAAGTTAGCAAACTTTGGTCAGCTAGCATGCATAAAGTCATTCCATGTTAGTATTGCTTAATGTATATAACTTTGATATTGTAGATTAGCTAAGTGGCAATGAAGATGTTAATTTTCATGACTATTTAGAGCAAAATAATTATTGACCTAAGATTTATGATAGGAAATGGGACAAGTGCAGTTAGTATTAGTACCCAACTTTACAATTTTAACACTTGCTCAACAATTATACGATGTGTTCATATAAAACATAATTTCTCTTTTAAAGAAGTTGCTCGCGCCAAATAGAAATAGCTTAATGAAGGGTCATCTAGGGTAGCCTAGTGTGAGCAATCAATTTATTGCAATTTTGTTTAGGGAAGGTGAGAAGGGTGTGATAGGAAGTTTGAGCTTAATTAAGCAAACGTATGAATATTTTTGGCACATTAGAGTGGTTAAATTGCCGAGATATACATGTGAGGGCATTTGTGACATTTCATCACTGGTTAAAGTGGATTTTATCTTTCAAATGATTTGTTACCAGTCAAGCACCATCATGTTATGTAATCACAGAAAAGTCAAAGTTGCTTTGTGAGATTAGTGAAATAAAAAAATAAATATCTGTTTAGCTAATCTATAGGATTTGATGGAGTACGTATTTTGCTTTATGTAAATAAGTAATTAAATATACTAATTACTTGGAATTGAAATGAGAGTTTTGCACACACATAACAGTTTGCATGGGAAATTATGTAACAATAAGTGTCATCTCTAAATTTTAATAAATTAACCCACATGGCTAAAGCATTCGATTTTATTAAGGCACTGAGATTGATAATTTACTTATTTAGATGTAATAACTTCGTTTTTTTGGAACTGATCATTCATAGAGATTGAGAATGATTCTTTATTTTTTGGCTGGGGACAATGAATGATTCATCCATTAAAAAAAGGAATACTAAGTAATTCTTTCTTTTTTGGCATATAGACATTGAATTTTATTTTTAATTGCATCTCATTAATTATAAGGTCCATTTTAACTACTAAATTTCCATAATTTTTTAGTTTAAATATCAAAATTAAATAGCATTTTAGATTAGATATTAGTTGAAAAGTCAAATAAAATAATAAAGTAAAATGTATTAGAATTTATAAATATTACATCACATGCCACTACAATAAAAAAAAATTACATCACAAAAATTATATTAATTTATACTATATTGTATTAAAAAAAAATCAATTCAGTCACAACTTAACTGTGGTTGTCTTGGTAAATTTAAAAAGACAACTCACACCACTATACTATATATTATTTTTAGTAAAAGTATTGTTTTGACATCTATTTATACTATATTATAGTATAATTTCTTAAAAAAAAAATTCAATTAAGTCACAATTTAACTATGACTGTCTCACAACTTAGATGTGACTGTCATTTAGTCACAACTAAATTTGAAGTTATGAGTGTCGTACAATCACAACTAAATATGAAGTTGAGATTACCAAATTTTCAAGACAATATAAAAGCCTCAAGGACAATTTTGTCAAAACCTTATAAATTTTAACTAACACCCATCATATGTGGGCCAAAAGACAAAAATGTCAAATGAAAAAGACTCAAATCAAATGAGCCAACATATTTGTGACCTAACTTAAAAAATTATATTTAAATTTAGTACTTCAATTGAAATATTATATGGTTTTCATGTTATACCAAAAAATTATTAAAATTTGATATTTAATCTTAACTTTCTATTAATTATATTATGTAATCAAAACAAAAAGCAATTTAAAAAGAAAAAACTCTCTCCTCTCCTTTAACCTCTCCATGGGGGAGGGGCGGCCTTTGTGTTCTCACAGACTGCTCCTCCCCTCGCCCCTCTGTCTTTTGTTTTTCGTTTCCTTTTTCTGTGTTTTTATTTTTGTCCTTTGGGATACTCTCATCCCAATAAGTGAGAGTGTTTTCATCTCTCCTTGTGAGAGTTTTTCCACCTCTCTTCGTGAGAGTTTTTCAGATTTTGTTTGTTTTGGTTTGTTTTGTGTTTTGATGCTTTCAGGTTTTCTCTGGCGCTCATCACAAGGTGTTAGGGAGTCACTATTTTCGCCGGTACCGGTCATATTTCCACCGGTTACTATTGCCACATCCGCCACTTTGCGCTATTGTCAGCCTCGACTTAGAGATGTTGGTAGGATCGTGAACCCAAACGCGACTAGTTCGCTAATTCCTACGATGCCTCTCTGGCTCCGTTTGAGGGCTATAGTATCTGCTCGATGCCGATGTTATGAGATCTTTGAATTTCTGTGGGCTTTTCTGCTCCACTTTTGTGGGTTTTTGTTTTCTTGTAAGCCTTTAGGCTCATATTTTGTATTCTCTCTGCCTTTTTGGCTGTTTTAATACAATGATTTGCTTTATTCTAAAAAAAAAAAAAAAAAACAAACAAAACAAAAAGCAATTTAAGTCCTACTTTTATTGTGATGTTTCGTACTACAATATAAACGGATACCATAATTGTATATATAATTTCATATGTTCAATGCCATAATAAGACAAGAATATAACAATTAGAATAATATGAAAATTTAGTGCGTTAACTTTTTTCTTGGCACGTTCACATGTACATGCCAGTTGATGCCACTTAGGGCCAGTTTGGTATTGTTGTGAGAAAAAATAACTGTGAAGTAAAATAGCTGTGAAGTAAAGTCAGCTGCAAAGAAAAGCAGTTGAGTGTTTGGTAAACTATGTTTTCAAAAGTGCTGTGAGTGCAAAAAATAATATCAAAGTGTTTGGTAAATGTTAATGTAAAAGTGTTGTGACTGTGTATAAATTACTAAAATGGATATGATGCTGAAAGTGTATTTTACTTATTTGTTTGGTAAAACTAAAATGTTTTTTTACTTATTTTTAAAATTTGTGGCTACAAATTTTTGTTAGCATTAATTTTTTATAAGAACAACATTATTAAATAAGTATTCCTATTATTTTTTTAAGTATATTATAATTTTAATCCTACAAATAAAATATTATAATTAATTATCACAATATAAAATATAACTAATAATGAACATATTTTTTAATTTAAAATAAACAAATATAAATTATAGAAATCAATAAGGGTAGTATGGGTAAAATAAAATATTCATTGTTGTTGTGATTCACTGCAGTTTTCAAAAGCACCTAGAAACCTGCTTTCTGTTTTTGTTGTGGGAAGTTGAAAATTGTGGGGAAAAACAGTTTTTTATTTTTTTACCAAACACCAAAACTGTTGTAGGTGATTGAGAATTGTCATCCATTAAAACTTTTTGGTCCTCCACCGCAATCCCAAACAGGGCCTTAAAGCAGTTGTTTTTTATAGGGCTAATTACAAAAATATCTCTCCCACGTTTATTATTATTTTTAATTTCCTTTATAAGGTTTCAGGTTTTTTAATGTAATATATATAGTTTTTAATTTAAATTAATGTACAAATTGAAAAAAAAAACTAAATAAAAATTAACTCAATTACCCCCACCCCCAACTCAGCCCTGTTGTCCCCCACTCAACCCAACCCCGTCGCATCCGAGAGAGAAAGAGAGAGCGCCAAAGGGAGAAAGAGAGAAAAAAAGAAAAAAAGAAATAGATATACGGGATTGGGGAGGGTGAGGGCGAGGATAATTGAGTCATTTTTTATTTTTTTAGTTTTTGGTTTTATTTTTATTTTTTTTCAGTTTGCACATTGATTTAAATTGAAAACTATATGTATTACATTAAAAAAATTAAAATCTTATAGAGGAATTGAAAATGATACTAAATCTGGGAAGGGTATTTTGTAATTAACCCTTTTTTATATATCAACTAATTATTGATATAATAGTATTTTTCTTTTTAAATAAGTTAGAATTCCCTATTCCTAAAATAAAATATAAAATACAAAAACTTTATTACAAAAACTATTAGAGTCCAACATTATAATTAGAAAATATGATCCATTTATCATTAGACTGCCATTACACTTGTAAAAATTGTTTATTAATATTTGTTTACCAAATTATGTGATAATATTTTATTTATTTTAATTTGAACTAACTGTAAGCTTTATTTGTTTATGTTAAATTAAATACTAACATGTATATCAACATATTATTTAATGAGTAAATTTAATATTCAATAAAAATAAGTAAATTTTGATAACTCTCGAATTATTATTTTTTACTTGAGAACTCTAGCATAATTGTTAAATGTTATTTTAAGAGAAGCTTTGTTTAGAGAATCACTGACATATGTATCAAATAAGGTGATTCACATGCCACCACTCAGCAGTTGTTCCTTTAGTCAAATGGTAAGCAGACACGTGTCACTAAAGGAACATCAGTGACGGTAGAAATCACAGTTCCACAGAAGCAAAGGTGGCAGTCGGTGCAAACAGGTGGCACGTGGAGGGATGCCAGGTCAGATCGAGCCGGTCCGCGTAGCTAGCCGCGGGACTTCAGCAATACCTTCGTATAAAATCCCCCTGCAAACCGCCATAGGACTCGGCCCCACCGGAAACAAACCAAAAACCAACTAGTAATAAGTGACCGGTTACCGGGTCTCCCAGTTCACACTTGTACCGTCTCATATATACAATCTGATTATTTATTTATGAGCAAATTACACGTAGGTACCTCAAGTTTATCCTATATTTTAACTTAGTACCTCAAGTTTAAAACGTTATAAGTTGGTACCTCAATTTTCATTTCGTTACAACTTTATACCTCCATTAGCTTTTCCGTCTGAGAAGCCGTTAATTGCCTACATGGCACACTGACGTGGCTTTAAAAAATGCCACATAAACAAAAAAAATAATAACTTTTAAAAATAAAATAAATAATTTTAAAAAACAAAAAAATTAAAAAGCCTAATAATTAAATTATAAAAAACAAAAAAACCATTTATTCTCTTATCTCCCTCTCTCAGCCGCCCCCCCACCCCCGATTCTCTCTTCTTTGCCTCTCAGCCGCCCCCCGATTCTCTCTTCTCTTCCTCCCTCAGTTGCCCTCTCCCCCCGATTCTCTCTTCTTTCCTTTTCTCAGCCGCCCCCTCCGATTCTCTTTTCTCTCCCTTTCTCAGCCGCTCCTCCCCCCCGATTCTCTCTTCTCTCTTCTCTCCCTCTCTCAGCCGCCCCCCCATTCTTTCGTCTCTTTTCCCGATCTCTTTCTCCCGCGAGACCACCTCATCTTTTTCCTCTCTTTTCCCGCTTCCTCCCTTTACCTACATTTGCCCGGAAAATCGCTTGAAAGTAGACCCAAGGGCCGACGGCACCTTTAACGAATCTTTCTTCTCGCTTCCTCTCTTTCTTGGGTGGTGGTTGTGGGTTGGGGTGGTTTGGGTTGTGGTTCGGTAGCAGGGTATGGGAGAGAGGATGGTTGCTCGAGTTTTGGGGTTTCGAGGGGTGGGTTGATTTGTGTGGCTGGGAGGAAGGAGGGTTGGCGTGGGTCTCGGGTGGTGGTTGTGGGTTGGGGTGGTTTGGGTTAGTGTTCAGCAGCGGGGTCTGGAAGGGAGAAGGGTTGCTCAAGTTTTGGGGTTTCGGGTGTTGGGTTGATTTGTGTGGCTGGGAGGGAGGAGGGTTGGGGTGGGTCTCGGGTGGTGGTGGTTGTGGGTTGGGGTGGGTCTCGGGTTGTGGTTTTGAGTTGCATAAGCACAATGGAGGGATGATGGTTGATTTGTGTGGGTCTCGGGTGGTGGTTTTGGGTTGTGGTTTGGCGGCGGAGTGTGCGGCTAGGAGGGAGGAGAGTGCTCGGGTTTTGGGGGGTGGCTGTCAGGTGAGGAATGAGAAGGGGTTGCTAGGTAGGGAAGAAGAACAATGAGTTGTGGATTTTTTGGGTTGATTTTTGTTGATGATTTTGATTGATTTTTTGTTTGTTTGGTTTTAATTGAATTATTGGTTTTTTTAATTTTTAAAAGTTTATTTTATTTTTTTATTATTTTTTTGGTTTATGTGGCATTTTTTAAAGCCACGTCAGTGTGCCACGTAAGCAATTAACGGCCTATCAGATGGAAAAACTAACAGAGGTATGAAGTTATAACGAAATGAAAGTTGAAGTATCAACTTACAATTTTTTAAATTTAAGGTACTAAATTGAAGTATAAGATAAACTTGAGATACCTACTTGTAATTTGCTTTTTATTTATTTATATTTGTTCTAAAAATTTGGACGCTCCAAGATTTTTTTATGTGCAAGTGTCAAATTAAGTGAAAGTGAACTCTGGCGCTTGTATATATTGAACCAAAAGAGTGCCTCTCTGTATCTAAAGATACGGTTTGTACTTCGCTTTGAGGGGCTCGCCGGAATTCTTCGCGTTCTTCCGAGTTTGATCGGAAAACTTATCGGAGTCGTAGAAAAAAATTAAAGTGAGTTCATTTTCCAGCTGAAGCTTTTTTGTGATTTTTTTAATGCTTAGGGATCTAAATTTTCATGGTTTTTGTGCAAGTTTTTGAGTGGCTTCGGGATGCGTTTTTCCCGATCCGATTTTCCTGGAAAATACAATGAGTAGCATGATACCTTAGTGATTATAAGTCCGGAAAAAGCTTGGAAATTTTCTATTTCCAAGTTTTCTCGAGTTTTCCGGGAAAATTGGGGAATTTTCTCACGTGGTTACTTATTTGGTTTGTTTGGTTAATTTTTTTTTGCAGGTTGGAGTGAGTTGGAATCAAGAAAGGCAAAGACTTTTAGCAGATCCGATTTCTAGTAAAGAAAAAGGAGCAAGAATTTTTATTGAGGAGAAAATTCAACTTTATAAAAAAACAAAGCTTTTTCTGAAGCTCTGATTCCTGACTAGAAATGGTAGTGGAAATAGCTACCACCTGTTTGCACTGGTCGCAGCCAATTGTTCCTCCCTCCACCCCTTACCCTCAAACCATAGCCACCGCAATCTCGTCCACTTCCTCAAAACGAAGTCGAAGCCGTGGCGGTGGTGGCGAAGGAGGAGGAGCTCTCCTCTGCCTCTACGTACACGGATCGAACCGATCGGCTCTGTTTGGAGCCCCGTCGAAGAGGCTACAGCGGTGCCGGTCTTGCGAGTATCAGAGGCCGAGAACTCGTTCTGTAAAACGCGCTTGCAGTGCGAGCTTAGACGCTTTCTCCGACGAAGAATTCTCCAAGAAGATTCAAGAATTGGCGCTCAAATTCCAGCTCTCCGACGATTGCGGCGGTGCCGGTAACAGCGACGGTGACGCCTTGAATTCGGAATCAGATGCATCCTCTGATCCAAGAGAAAACCATGGTGTCGATGGTGCAGAGTCTTCGAGAATGGGGTTTGTACAGAATCAGAGGCGGTTTCCACTCGATTTGGAGCCTCCGTGGCAATCGGATTGGCAACGGAGGGACGAGATTGTTGATGAGGCGAGCATCGAACGGAAGGCGAACAGCGTGGACCTTCCGCTGTCGCTTCGGATCATAAAGAGGAAGATGCAATGGCAGGTGGGGTTTCGAGAAGTAGGCGGATCAGCGTATGGCTCGGTGAACAAGGCCTTTTCTTCAATGGTGTTCATAATCCGAGAGCTCCATAGCTACACGTTGCAGATGCGAGAGGTTCTGTTCTACGAAGATTTACAGGGCATTCTGGGTCGGGTACAGAAAGAGATGCATGCCTCTTTTGTTTGGCTGTTTCAACAGGTCTTCTCTCACACACCGACTCTAATGGTGTACGTGATGATCCTCCTCGCCAATTTCACCGTTTACTCCTTAGGCCACAACGCCGCCATTGCAGCTTCACCCCCACCTGGGTCTTATGCAAGTTTAACAGAAACAGTGGATTCGGTTGTTGAGCTTCAGGACCAGAAGCACCCCCAATTTGATTCCTCGGCCAGTAAGACGTTCTCGGTTTCTTCCGGTGGGAAGACGACTTCCATCGGCGGAAACAATGGCGGCGGCGGGAAGGTCCGGCCTGTCGGAAGTGGCACAGACGGTGATGGGGGGTTCGACCGGTCGGAGGAGTACCGGACAATTGTCCCGGACGGGGCTTCCCAGTTGTCTTCTTTGGGGACAACGAGGGAGGCAGAGTCGGTGTCGGGGCAAGAGAGCAGAGAGGAGGAGGTTGCTCTGTGGAATTCAATGGTGGAAGAAGCCCTTCAAATGCAGGCCAAAGACGAAGCTCTGGATCAGGAGACGATGCAGAGATTCGTTTCGCCGGTGATTGTGAATATCGAGGCCGATGATTACGCAGACTACTTCAGAACCGAGCTTCTCTACCAGACGGGACTCTCCAGGGACCCCAACAACGCTCTTCTCCTCACCAATTACGCCCAGTTCCTCTACCAAGTTGCTCACGACTATGACCGGTACAGTTCCATGTTTTTTTTTTTTCTTTTTTTTTTTTGCAATTAGATTCTCAAACTTTTGTTGGTAATTTTAACTTCATGCATGTTCATATATTTGTTGGTTTAGTAGTTAGTGCATAGTAGTATGATCATAGCCTCATAGGTTAGCAATTAGCAATTGAGAAATGTGGAAATTAGTTCAACTGTCCAGTGGACCAGTGCCAGTCAATGTTTTGTTTTTCTTTTTGGTGTTTCTTCCTCAAAAATATCCCAAGATTTTTTGCTTTGTTTGTCGTGTTGTTTAAATTTGGTGATAAGCTGACGGGGTCCGTGTGGTGGTGTTTCCCTTAATTGGCAAAATTCATCACCATATGTTGGTGAGCTCATGCGCTTCACTTGAAAGATCTTGCTTTAGATCGTCGTTATCTTTAGCTTAGAAGACTATTGCAACCTATTGCTCGACTTTTATTTGTTTTTGAGAAAAAATCATGCATACAACTGTAGTATAGGAAAAAAAAATCTTTTTATCAGTTGTCGTAGTATGAAACCATTCTTATATATTCAAACAAGCAGTTGGGTTATCAAACTTGGAATTAAATATTAATAATGGTTTGTTACTTAAATTAAGCAAGCTGAGCTTGAAGTGTAAAGGAAAGTGGCTGACTTTGAGTGATTTTGTTGTTTATGTTTGTTTACAGAGCGGAGGAGTACTTCAAGAAGGCAGTTGGGGTGGAAGCACCGGACGCGGAGGCGTACAACAAGTACGCCACCTTCTTATGGAGGGTTAGGAACGATTTGTGGGCTGCTGAGGAGACCTTCTTGGAAGCCATTTCCGCTGACCCCACCAACTCTTTCTATGCTGCCAACTATGCTCACTTCCTCTGGAACACCGGTGGCGAGGACACGTGTTTCCCTCTCAGCTCCCCTGATACCACCCAAGAGGGCCAAGACGCTTAGAAAATTAATAAACGCACACAAAAGAAAAAAGAAAACAAGAAAACCCACAGAGAAGAAAATAGAGAAACCCACCACCCCAATGAACAAGCCTAGTGGCTCCCAATTTTACTCGGAATTTGTTGTTATAAAATCTAAAAAGAATGAAGAGCTCGAGAGGGGTCCTTTCTATTTATTTGTTTTTTTTTTCTTTTTCTGAGTTTTGGTGGGCGGTGGTGTGATGTGGTGGCGTGGCGTGTGGGACGGAGGGATGCACGTGATTGAGAATGAGACTGGGTTCCCTGGAGCAAGCAAGGCAAAACGGCAACAATTGCAGTGTTTTATGCTTGCTTGTTTTGTTGTGAGAATGTGATCTCCATGGAGTGGGCCAGTGGGGAGTCCAACCAATGGGAATGGTTGCCTTTGCACAGATTATCATGATTTTTTTTTCTCTTATTTCTTTTTGGTCGACACATTCACATAGCAAAGTGTAATTATATTTTGTTAATATATGCCATTTTTAAAAGCACGTGTTTCTCGTGCACTTTTGCTTTCTAGCTATTATTGGGTTCCTATCTCTTTTTATTATGCATGGCTCTCATATCCCCTCTTCTGGAAATTTCTGCTGCTCATATCAATTTTGTTAACAATGTTTAGTGGGGTACAAAACGATGTGAATTTGCTCCTTTTTAAGTCTGGAAAGAATGAGGAAAGAAAAATCTCACGTCTTTTTGTCTAAAGATAGCACACTTAGTCAATTAGATAGCCAATGAATGATGCATGGGTGGTTGAGAAAAAAAGAGAAAACCAATGGGGAGTCCTCTCCCACTTATCAGTGTAGAAACACTTCCAGAACGCAAGAAAAGGTCTTGTGTGCAACATCATTTCACATTTAACCCCTTACATGTTAGTAGTAATGTGACCAATTATTAAAAAGAAAAATTATATTAGAATTCTCAGGACATGGAGAGTTGATAGAATCTAAAAAAACTTAAGAAACAAATTAAGCGATTAAAACTCATTTAGATGATATATAATGTGTGCTGAGTTTTATATGTGGAATTGGAAAATCTACTCGGCCACTTTAAACATAGAGATATATTTTAAAATTGCTTGAGCTTCTTTGTTTTGGTTTGTTTTTTTTTTTTTTAAAGAAGGAAGGTTCGAATTGAGACAATTTCAAATATTAATTGAGAAAAAATATATCAATAAATAAATAGTTAGTTGGTATGAACTTCTTTGTTGACCAACTATAAATTAGCGTCAAAGGATATAAATGCATGTGCATTCACAATGCGCCACTCTTTACAATTATGAGGAAATTACATAAATAATCTTCGCTAAGTCTTGTTTTGGTCCACAAATTTTTTTTAAGTTTTATATTGGTCTATGAATTGTCTGATGTGTTCCATTATGGTCTAAAATGGACAATTTTATTCCTCAAAGTCAACTCATTGATACAAAACTGAGGGGTAAAATTGACCGATTTTACCCGATTTGGACAAAAATAGAATACTTCAGACAATTCGTGGACCAATATAACACTTAAAAAAATTTGTGAATCAAAACGAGACTTAGCAAATAATAAGTAGACCATTTATGTAATTACCTCTACAATTATTGGATGTCATATTATTATTCTTCATCTTCTTCAGTGTATTGCTAAATTTTAACCTTTGTGATCAACATGCTTTGTGTGGGGAAGGCAAAACCTAAACGCGTAGTAGGAACTTACAACTGCTTGCCTTTAAAAAAGCAAAGCAAATGACTAGACTTTAGACATGGCATTGATAAATGACAATCAATAATAATGGGTGGAGTCAAATGGGTGCATATACCAAATAGGGTCCAATTGGTCCTGAATTGAGATTAATTATGAAGATAGGCCAAGCAGAAAATGACAGTTCATCACGTGAAATAGAAGATAATGATTAATTATTTAACCTACTGGCTACTACTAGTCTACTACTCCATATATGTCTCCATTCATCCTCCAACACCCCCATGTCTCTCCATACCTTTCTCACATTCTCATTCACCAATTTCATGCCTCTCCATACCTCTCTCACACTGTCATTCATCGATTACCGCTCCAATATTCATACATGTATAGGGTTGGACACAAAATGGTGAGTCATTAATTGGATGTAAAAAAAAGAACAAGATGGGACAAGAACAATGTAGATGTAGTTTTGTGCATAATTTGTACATCAATAATGCTAGTTGTCCCACATTTTTTTTCTCACATTTGTATCCCACATGATGTGTCATTACTTTATTGGAAGAGTATTTTATTTTTCTTTTTTAGGTTTTATTTTTTAATTTTTAGTGTCCAATGTATGAATGCCATGTAAGATGGTATGAAATTGTGGTATAAAAATGTGGTAAGTGTAGCATTACTGTTTGTACATGGATTTGCTAGCGCTACTAGTTCACGCGTATTTTAACAATGGTGGATCTATAAATATTTTTTCGAGGGGCACCATCTATCTTAGTTTTTTTTTTTGTTTTTTTTTTCATATTTAGTACCTGAATTTTGACCATTGTCTTAATGTGGTACCTAAACTTTTATTTGTCCCAATTGAGTACCTAAACTTTTATTTTGTGTCTAATAGGTACCAAAATGAATTTCTGTTAAAATTATCAACAAAAGTTAGGGGCAATATAGTCACTTCAAAAAATTTATTTTTTAATTTTAATTTTTAATTTTTTTTGTTTGTTGTGTGTTTTTTTTTTAAATAATTTTAAACATATAAAGAAAATAATTAAAATATACTTTGACTATATTGCCCCTAATTTTTATTGACAATTTTAACAAAAATTCATTTTGGTACCTATTAGACACAAAATAAAAGTTTAGGTACTCAATTGGGACAAATAAAAGTTTAGGTACCACATTAAGACAATGGTCAAAGTTTAGGTACTAAATATGAAATAAACTCTTTTTTTTTAGGCATTTCATGCATTGAGTATTTTATTCCACCTTAAAAATAAAATAAAATGGATTACCATAACTGTTAAGCTAAATTAATCATTATAATTCATTGTCAGACAATAACAATTAGGCCCACTGTCAAGATCTGCCATTGTACATAAGCGATTATAAAACATGGATTAATGTGGAACCACTGTCAGACACTAACAATTCTAATCGGTGCATATAAAGTTTGAATATATGGATCACCATTGAGTTCTCAAAAATTATCAATGGGATAATGCTATATTTACCACATTCTTATACCATATTTTTATACCATCTTACGTGTCATTATTTTACTGGACAAAGTTTTTCTTTTTCTTTTTGGATTTTTGTTTTTATTTTTTAGTGTCCAATGCATGAATACCATATAAATTGCCACATAAGTTAGTATGTCTAGCACTACTGTTTCTATTATATCTTTTATTACTAGACCATCAGCACAGATTGTGTGAAAACAATTTATTTTCCCTCGTGAAAAGAAACATAATGAAGTGAGTTTCAAAACAAATTTAGGCCCAGGTCTATTAGAAGAACACGATATTTCTTAGCACAACCAAATTTGGGCTCGATTCGGAGCCAGATATTTGCTATAGGCCCAACCTATGCCAAGCCTTTTTGCCGAGTTTATATGTGAACCACTCCATTGCTGGATCAGCCCAGGCCCAATGTTCAATTTATGATGTCCGAACGAACTTCCTATCGGTACGTTATGAGAGAATTAAACTCATGCAATAATGTAAACACCCGAAAGTAAAGAAAAACGAAAATGAAACACGGTTTCATTTGAAAGTAAAGGCCAGTTTGATTTTTTTTTTTTTTTGTTTCTTCTTTTAAAATTAAGGGATAAACGAGAAATATGTGGAAGAAAAAAGAAAGTACTAAGATGTGGAATGATAGGGATGGGGTGAAACAAAGAAACAACATACAATAACAAAAAAATAGTTTTTTATTTTTTTCCTGAAACTATCCCATAACTTATCTTCTCTATTCCTCATCTATAACATCTTATATGCATCTCTATTCTCTATGGTCATTTCCTCATTTTTCCATTTATATATCTTTACCGAAAATTTTAAACCAAAACTTAAAGAAAAACAAACGAACAAAACCGTACGTGATGCGTGGGTTTGAACTTTGAAGGGTGGTGAAAAACATTCCAACTCTCGTTAGTCGTGAACAAAAGTGTTATGAATCAGAGGCCGTTGGGAAAGTGAAGAAAACGACACAAACAGGAACTGAAAAGAAGCCACAGAAAAAATGATTGCAGTCACAGCTACAAAACGAAAACCATACACACCTTTTGTTCAGAAAAATTAAAACGCTTATCACCACGCTACCATTTGAGCAACAATCCAACCAACCCCATACTGGTAATTCCCAACTACCACATTACTACTCCTGCATGCCCAGACAAAAAAAAAAAAAAAAAATAAAGAATCCAGCAGCCTTCACATTTATAAGGTGATCATTAATTGGTTCCTGCAGACTAATAGAGAACTAATAGAAAAGTTCCTCTTCAAGTTGAAGATGATCAGAAGAAAGTAGTATTGTTGGTAGTGGTACCTTGAGGGAATTGAGAGGAAGAAGAAACCATCTCTATCAAATCCATCTCTCTCCTTTCATTTGAAGCAGCAGCAGCAACTTGATGATGATGATGATGATGATGTGGCACCAAATGATCCATGTTTATGTTATAGTGCTCCCAGTGATGATGATCATGATGATCAGTGGAACAATTAGATGATAATGATGAATTAGTAATATTGGCTGTTCCATTTAGCAGGTAAGAGAGGTAGAGATCAGAATAGAGGTGGGTGGTGGGAGTAGTGGGAATTATAGGAGTGGAAGTAATATTCTGATATTGTGTGGGTTGGATCAGGTTGTTGTGCATGGGCATGTTATCAATGTGCATGTTTTGTTTATGAGCATGAGCAGCATGATGATGATGATGATGACCATTAGTTTGATACAAACTCAAGGATCCTGGGGCCTCCATTGGGCTCACATTTGGGCTTACAACTGGGCCTCCATTGTTGTCACCAATGGGTGGCTGCTTGTTGGTGAAGAAGTTTTGCATGAAAAGAAGCTCCTCATCATTGTATGTGTCTGAAGAAGCAATGTTCAATGGAGAGTCATCGCAACAAGTAGACTGATCAGATGGGTCTGTGAGGTCGACAATGCTGTTAACATTATTGAAGTGGGTTTTTGATATTGGGTCTTGATCAGTAGAGAGAGTGGAGGAACTGGTAGGGGTAGTATTGGAAGACTCATTAATGTTATGATTATTGAGAATATTGATCTTGGTTCTGATGTAATTTTGGAGTATGGAAGGTTGAGGAGGCTTAGAGCATGACGACCCATTTTTGGTGTCTGAAGTCTGTTTGTTCTTTCTCCTTGAATTTTGTCTCCTCTTTGTGGCATTCCAATGGTTTTTTATGGCGTTTTCAGTTCTTCCAGGAATGCGCTTTGCAATCTCTGCCCATCGGTTCCCAACCTCAGCATGAGCTTCCACTAATATCCTCTCTTCCTCTTCAGTCCAGCTATCTTTCTGAAAAACAAAGCCAACCAACAAGAAAAAAATGGCATATAATTAATGTTGCACTCTTTATTAAAAAAAAAAAAATGAAGAAAAAAACCCTATATATATATGCATTTTGTAAAATGAAATTTAATTACAAAATCAAATACAAGTAATGAAGTAAACATCCACAAATGCATATATAAGAGGGTAGAAGATATGAGAGGGTATGAATGATATAAACCCTAGTTTTACTTATGAAATTTTTACTTACCCACATGGAAAAGAAAGAAAATCTATTAGATCTAAAAATAGATCCTTCAAATCACAATCTAAATTTGAATATTTGACTTTCGTTGTGTAATAATAATCTATAATATGGCGGCATAGATCACAAAATCCAAGCAAAAATATAGCAAAAGCTTGTATTTTCATACTATACAAATTAGTAACTAAGTAATTATACCCATTATAAGAATCTAAGCTGGAGATCTAATTAATTCTTTAGCCATTCATGTATCATGGGCATATTTGGAAAATAATTGTAGAATTATATATAACAACATGAGATCGATCAAAAGAAGTTAACCTTGATATCAGGGCGCAAATGATTATGCCATCTTTCTCGACACTGCTTGCCAGCCCTACCCTCCAGCTTCTCAGCTATCTGTGCCCATTTCCTCACTCCATATTGCTTCACCAACTTGATCAGCTTCCTAAATATTCACACCACAACAAACATAACCCATTAATAATTTACATGCACTTTTAGTTGATGAAGAAATTAACCAACAAACAAACACCAAATGATACGAAGTTTCTCAAATTTAAGCGTTCGGACGCTTAGCATTACCTGTCTTCTTCATCCGTCCACTGACCCTTTATTAAAGTGGCAGCATTTGAAGCTTTTTTAGCTCTCTTTCCCACCACTTTAGAAACCTTATTATTATTTGCTTCTTCTTTGAAACCCAAGTTAGGGCTTTTGTCTTGCATCCAAGTCATGGCGGTGTCTCCAATATGATCAACAAAAAGTCCATCCACAAAGCTTGTTGCTGCTGATAACTCTCCATTGATTACACCACCAAACGAAGAAGAAGAAAACCCACACAACCCATTTGAGGTTCCGACCACTTTCTCTTTCTCTCTCGCATTGTTTTGATGAAGAAAATGATGGTCAGACAAATGGGCCTGAGTAGTGCCACACAAGAACCTGTCTATGGCTGTCAATGGAGGACCAGTTCGATATCTGTGATGGTGTGGTTGGTGATGATGTTGAAGATTATTTCTAAGCCCGTAAACTCCATGAATATCAACACCATCACCACCACCACCACCACCACCTCCTACTTCTAGTACTCCTCTCTCACCTTCCATGAAAGCCACTTGAAAGAGGGCTTGAAACAAGAACAAAAAAGGGATTAATTTAGGCTTGAATTTTGGTCAGTTTTTGTGGGTTTTTCTTTTTCTTTCTTTCTTCTCTCTTGTGAGAGAGAGAGAGAGAACCCCCTAACGATAGCAGGGCATGCAATTAGCTCGTGCTAAGGCTTGTAATGAGCAGCCACATGGCCTAATAGCCGTTCATCTGGAGGCATATCCGACGGTTATTAATTGGCAGTGGCTGTAACTCCTGAGCTTCCTCCCTTGTACAAAAGTAGAAAGAGATGGGGGAGAGAGATTAGTGGATTCGTTATTAACTTATTACACGCACAATTATTAAAATTAATAATAATATTATCATTTTATTATTACAAATTTTAAAAGTTTTGGATAAAATTGGGAATGTATTGATATGGGCAGCCCCAAAATGTTGATGATTTTGGCGCCATATGGTGGAAAGACAATCCTGCCCCCTTCACACTCTTATATTAATATGACACAAGTGAAGTGAGGGTATTTTGGTCCATTGATGCCATGAAAAAAATGATGGATAGAGACAATGTAGAACAAAATTGTGGGTGTCCGAGGTCAATACTGAAATTAAATATAATTTATTAGGAAGAGGAATTTTGGCAGAATTTTAATCCCTAGTTTTTATTGCTTGTGTGGGTACTAAATGCTAGCCAACTCAATTGTGGAGGTAATATGACTCATGTGGCCTGTTCCTATTTCCCTTCTGATTAAGTTCCCTCACTGATATTTTCCTTTTTCTTTATATATATATTAATTCTAAATTACAGTTTTTTTGTTCTCTCAAAGCTTCTTAAATTCACTTCAAGGAAAGGAATAAGCTATATCAATATTTTGACTCAGGGTTGACAACTTGATAGCACAGGGTTGACAACTTGACATGCTAGGATTGGAAGAATAGATTAAGCTTATCAAATTTCTCAATTTACTCTTCCTAGGACATTATTTCCAAATCCCAGAGACTGTAGTAACGGATATTAGAGTACATGAAGAGGTTTTAGATTGAAAATGAAATGTGCATAGGCTGTTAATAACTTAATATGCATCTTAATGATTATCCAAAAATAAAAATTAAAAGGACGTCAATGGGAGGTAATCAAGACAAATAAAACTCAGATATAAATCCACTCATTAATTTCTAATGGCATAATTTTCTTTATAATTCAAGAGAAAATGTAAGTATATATAGATATATATATATATATATTTTTTTCATTTGATCAGAAAAGAATGATACTATTTCATTAACAAAACTTTAGCTACAAGTATTACATGTTGGAAAATAAATTGGAAGGTGACATTGATCGGTATGAATATATGTTCCTTCTTACAATACAATGAACAAATAAGAACACAGCCTGTAAACAGTTTTATCCATCTCTTATGGTTTTCCTTGGCTAGCTTGCTTGGCCATTCATAGCCAAGTAGCAAATGCAGACAGAGCTGCAATTTCCAACTCCTTTAACATGAGATGCTATGTTTGCAGGAAATAAATATTTTGGCCTTCTTGAACAAAACATAAAGTATCCACTTCTTCCTAGCCTGGAAACTGGTATGTGCAGCCAGTTCCTTCATCTTAACCTAATAAGTACATGTCTGGATCAGGACATTTTGGCCCGGGCGAAGAATATTCCAGCAAATAAACCTGGAAGAGATGAATTCATTAAATTGAGAGTAATTAAATCACCCTACACTAGTATTCATGGCCTTTAAAGTTGATTATGTTGATTACCGAATAGTATGCTGAAGAGGTTTGGTAGACTTAGAGGCACCTTGAACAGGACTAAACCAGCAAGAGAGATAGGAATCTTGTTTAAGGAACCCACCAGACTGTAAAGCAGAAGCACATCAGAAGTTCTTATATATCAACTTAAGAAAAGTTAATTTTGAGCTTAAGTACACAGCATTACCTATATGTGGTAGGACCAGTTTGATGTAAAAACCACATGGAGGTGAAGCTGATGGCAAGTCCAAGAAATCCACTAGCTGTAGCAATTAACCAAAACACTGGTAATTTAATTACATCCCTGCATATTGAAACCAAAGCATTAGGTAAAATAAACCAAATGTGCTTGCATGAAATTATGTCAAACTCAAAATTAGAAACATATGCTTACACGCTCATTACATATTTCCATTCACCAAGAATTATGATCAAGAAAGCAGCAAAAGGTAGAGATAGCAAATTATTCAGCAAGACCATTGAAACTTCATTGAGAGATCCAGATCTTGTGTATTTTTTCGCTTCATCCATGACTCGCCTTAGAGTGAGCTGTCACAAAGAGAAAATCTTAAAAACTTGTCTTTGATTTGTAAAATTGTAAAATGATCTGCACAAGGACCATAGTTCCCATAGTCCAAATTTAAATTGCTCGTCTCAAAAACAATCTAAAATTAACAGATGCCCAGAACTTAAATAGCACTACTTACTGAGTACAATGCTGTTAGTATGCAATTTGAAATCTGCCATGAGTAACCTACTGTATCAAAGGATATATCTGTAATGCCACTGCTAATAGCAGAGATAATCTGCAATACATAATGAAAAGTAGCACTGATTAGAACTTTTTTGTTAAGAAGTTATCTGAGAGAAGAAATGAGTAATATATTTCATGTATGGGACAATTTGAATGGTATGGGAATCAAAGTGCTGGCTGTTTCCTATAACACTAATAGTAAAGTGTTAATTACCATCAAGAACATGGCAGTCCACACTTTCTGATTCTGATGTTTCCGGAACAAATATAATTCTCCAATTGCTGTTAAAATATTTGTCACATTCTTCAAAATGGTCACCATTGCAATATTTATGTATTTCAAACTGAAAGAAAAAAAAATGAACCACAATACATTCATTAACAAATCATATAAAGCATCAAATGAGGGAACCATATATTGTGAATCTTATCACCAATGTTTGCCATCATTTATATTTACTCTAGGCCTGAACAATAAGCCCTGAAATGAAAAAATAAAAATAAAAATAGAGCACCTAAAAATGCAGACTCTGCAGTTCACAACTTACCTATACATGCCTGATACAAGCATGCCAATGAAGATTACATTGACAGGGATCCAGACCCTAATCAGTTTCCAATTGAGCTTTTCCACAGTAACAAATCCACAGCAGCCCAAGAATATAACTATTACAGAACTTATCAAATTCTGCAGAGAACCATATGGAAGAAATGAGATTTCATTGTGGCTGGCTAAATTTGTGGAATTGCATAAGAAAACTGAGCATCCAAACAAGTGACAAGGACTCAACTATCAGCCTACAAATTACCCATAACAGAAAGACATGCAGCATAGAGAGAATAGAACTTGTAAAACTAATAAAATAGCCTTTACATATTTCATCCTTATTGAAACGAAAGTGAGTTAGAATTTAGAAGTTAGAAGGTATTAACATACTTGATAAAACATCAATGATACCCCTGCATTGAAGTTGTAACTGGACAGCACAATTTTATTCAGCAATATCATGCTGCAAGAAGAAATGCAATAAGCTGTCCCAGACAACAGAGGTCCAGATTTCTTTGCTGACCCATGTTCACGCTTTTCACCTCCATCACTTGGAACAGAGACGGTCTCCGCATGCCCTGCTCTACTCCCTCTAAACAACCTGCTTTGAGAACCACGAAGGTTACATATATCACATGCTCCTTTCACAATAGTTCTACATCTAATCATGCACTTGATTCACATTGGAATGACAATTCATGAATAAAAGTACATAACAAAGAAATCCCATTTTTTGTGGAGCTTCAATTAACAAAATGAAGAGGAGCTGATGACTCTACCTGTCACTGAAACCTCTACGTTCTGGAAGAATCTCATGAACTACTCCTCCATTCAGAGAGCCAACTTCTGGGTCCTCACTGTCACGGCCTTTAACTGCATCTAACTTGAAATCAGATGACATGTCACCGACCTGCAAAAACAAAATCCCAGTTGTAAACTAAAGTCAAATTTTCACTCTGTGAAGCCCATATCCATTTCTATAATCCAAAGCTATGTTCGTACCAAATCCTTGGGAGCTTTAGTGTTTCACTATAAAAAATTGAAGACAAGGAATAGGAATGAATAGGTTGGCTAACACCGAAATGGGTTGTTAATAAAACCAGAGAGGAAGAATAATATCAAAAGCCTGGGTGGCTGGGTAACAAAATCATGCGAAAAACGTGAATAAATGCCATCATCTTTTTGAAGGGCACGCAAAGGCAATGAGGAAAGGAGTAAAAAGAGAATTAGAGAAGAAAGAAGAAGAAGGCTCTGTGGATCTGAGAAAGAAAGAGTGAGCATTAAGAAAGCAGAAGAGAGTGAGTGGGAACGCGAGATTCCAGGCGAGGGAGGACCGCCATTGAAATTGAATATTTGGGAAGGAACGCTTCCCGAGGAGGCTCCCCAAAAGTCAAACGCTGACAACCATCCATAGCTCTAAGCTCAAGCTCTCTCTCTGTGTTGGGTACTTGGGAATGAGTAGGCCTTCGAGAAGAAGAAGAAGAAGAAGAAGAAGAAGAAGTGAAGTGAATCAAATTTGGAACTCTGGTAACCTTGGATTAATTAGCACTAGCAGCAAGGTTTTGGGTTTCGTATGGAATTTCAAACGGTTTGTTTTTTGCGCGGAAATTATGGATGGGTTGGGCTTTTGGATTAGATAATGATCTGTATTTGGGCTTTAGAACAGCTTTGTGGGTTGTAGGTGACTAGATGGGTTAACAGTCTGAGGCTCTGAGCCCATGTTTTCTATATAGCAATTTTCATAAGAAGTCCGTTATAATGTGCACCCTGAAATCTGATCACTACACCGAATAGCTCATCACGTCCAGGGTTTTGAAAAATAAAACAATAGTTGCTCACAAATTAAATTTTTTTAAAGAAAGTCTCTTATAATTTCTACAATTATTAGAAAGAATATGAAAAACACACTTTTTTATCTTTAATCCTTGAGTAAAAAAAAGTTTGTTTCAATGAAAAGAAGAATAAGAAAAGGTAAATAGAATCTTACCAAAAACAAAGTTTAATGGAAAACGAAGTTGATGTAACTTAGCCATAACTCCTCATCCGCATATAAGCCCAATTCATGCAATTTAGAAAACCTAAGGTTAGTGCCAAATTGTAGTTTATGGTGATTTCTGAAAGTATTAAACTTAAGCATAAATAGGGACGGACGCATGTTATAGGTGCCCGACCCCCCGAAGAGAAGAACGGCGACCCCCCACGTCGAGCAATTGCTCGATGAAAGTCCTGACTGAGCTATGGCTCCTGCTCATCTTCTTCTTCTAGCTTTCCTGGTCTATGAAAGCCAAAAAAAAAAACAAGCACCAGGGTCTATCCACTAGTAAATCCATTTGTTCCTCCTTTTCGCTATAGCCTGTAGGAGCTTCGAGATGTTTGCAGTGATTTTAGTCTTTTGATTTTTGGTTTTACTATTGTTCTCTATTTAATTGGTCGAACCACTTAGTTATGAGTTCTTGAATACTTCAATAGTTCTACTTGTGAATTGTGATGAACCTCTCTTTGGGCCTCTAAATTACCTTTTATGAAATCTTTTCTTCAAAGAAAAATGCTATATACTTAAATTAGTTTATAATACTTAATCAAAATAATCGGTTGAAAATAGTTTTTACAATAAATTACATATTAACATAATTTTGATTTCCCAAAACAAAACAAAAAACATAATTTCAAAAAAGACCCACATTTTTATTTTTGTATGGGCCCCCCAAATGTCAAGGACAGCCCTGGGTTCAACCATTCTAGCAGAAGCAGAGCAGCCTTCCACTTATTTTTTTTAGTTTGTAGCCTGGCCAAATAATGCTACATTTTCAAAATATGAAACTTCATTGTGGACAATTGTAGTTTGTAATGTTATTTTCTTTATTATTGTCATCCAAATTTTTTATTTTTTTTACTTTTACACTATAACCCCCGAGTTAGGGATCCTAGATCCGTCACTAGCATAGAATCGCTTAGCCAAAAAAACTTAAGCATAGAATCCCTTTGAGGATACTTACCATGGACCTTTTTTTTGGGCCTTATATCATGGACCTTTTACTCTTTTTAGTTTGCTTTCTCAAATGGCTTTTAAATATCTTTTTACCTATGTGTCACTTCGTATACTTACGTGTCAATTCGTATACTTACGTGCAGTGTTAGATAAGTGAAATTCATCTTCATCATAAGTAAAACTAGCAATTTTCGTTCTTTATGTAATAAATAAATACTATGCTAAAATTCGAAAACATATTACATATTATGTAATGAAAAAATAAGTTTGTTTTCATATGCCAAAAAAGTTAGAATCCATTATAAACAACAACTTCAGCATTCACAATTAGTGAGTGCTTAAGCTTAGTGATATAGCATTTACTCTTACATTTAGGATAGCAAGAATTTTACTCTCCCCATCTCTTGGACAAATAAATAAAAAAACACACTTAGACCTAGCATTCTACATAATGCATCCTAATATTGATTCAAAGTTCCAAAATCATACTAAATGGGGCAGTAACCACATGAAGATGAACTGACTAACACGTATAATGGCACAACCTAAGTTACCCTAACATGGCAGGCAGCCAAACATCTATCACCAATTAAATCCATGCCCCTATGTAACATGTATCATCGGATTCAATGTTAAGATTGAACAAGCCGACAATGCCACAAGGCCATAGGGTCTCATTATGATTGGTAGCTATTGGGGCATTGGGGCTGTGACCAGTTTTTGGTCACGGACCAATCAAACACCTGTGAATCACCATCATCAGATTCATCACAACCACACATGACAAAATTCACAACTCTTGATCTAAAATAATTTAGGACACTACAAGTTCCATGTATCACACTCACACCGTCACACGTTATACACAATCACAAAGCAAGGAAGCACAGCCCTAGGATTAAACACCAAAAGCTCCTCCTCATCCACCCTCGTGTGGACCCCGCTCCCGCCTCGCCCGACGACTGAGTCAAACCCGCCGCCCTCCTTGTCCACATCTTCCTCCGAATCACACCCGACCCGACCCGCCACGACCCGGCAAACCAGCATGGCCCGCTTCACGTTCATGAACTTGAACTCCTCCTCGATCTCATCTGGGATCGCCACGTGTGCCCTGGAGCTACTGGACAGCGTGGAAATTCCATCCAACTTGGGTGAGAACCCGGACTTGATAATCCCGCAAACACTACAGTACTGCTGGTTGCAAATGCCAGAATTACCATTCAGTCCCAAGTCGCAGAGAAACGTCGAGCAGTGAAACCTCAGAAGCTCATTCCCATCCGCAATGCACCTTTCGTCTCTTCTCCGAACGGCGCCGTTTCGCGCCGCCTTGGACTTTACCGACTCTCTGTACTCCTCGAACCGCGATAGTATCTTGGAACTGTTGTGGATCTTCAGAATCCGGTAAATCACGGGACTCTTCTGGGAATCGGTCCAACCCGTTTTGAATATGATCCGGACGATGTTCTTGCCCGAATCGCCATCGATTAACTCCGAGACGGCGTGTTTGATCGCTTGGTGCTGCTCGAGATTTTGGGGTTTCTGGAAAATCTCGCCGCAAACGGTACAGGGGAAGATATCGTTTCGGAGAGGGAAAAAGAGGTGGTCGCCGCCGGCCGATATACAGGAGTCGGGGCAAGACCCAGATGGGTTTTTACGCGGAGGGTCCGAAAAGTGGTCGGAATCGGGCAGGACGAGAGAGACGATGGAGTGATTGGAGGAGCGAGGTGGCGTGGAGGGGTGGGTTTTGCAGGTTTTGGGGGAGAGGAAGATGCGCTTGAGAAAGGACCAAGAGGTTGAAAGGGCTTTTTGGGGTTTTAGAGAGGAAAGTCTGCGTTTTTTTGTTGGGTTGGTGGTGGTGGTGGTAGTGGTGGTGAAAGCGAAGCAGCCGAGGTGGAGGAGGAGCAGGAAGAGAGAGAGGAACCTGTTGAAGAATGATGATATGGTCGCCATTAGAGACTATAGGAAGTGAAAGTAGCTAGGGAGCTTAATTGGGTAGCTAGGCATGGATCGAGGAGACCAAGTGATTGCATGTGGTAATGATGGAAGGAGAAGAGGAAATTAAGGAAGAGATGAAAGGTGAATTACGTAGAGGGGAGTACGTGGGTGGGACATGGGAGTTCAACTAGCAATGGCATCAATGGAAGAAGAAGAATAAAGGTTAAAGAGAGAAAGAGTAGGTGGAACGCAACTTCATGGTATATTGGTATCTCTCTTTCTGCCCCTCTCCTCTATATATGTGGCTACTTTATTATTGTGATTATGAGATGATACGGAGACTTGGGGAGATTATAAGAAATATCGCGTTGCATTAAATTCATATAAATACTATGTACAAAATATGAGACCTGTACACGTTAACTTAAATATGATGATGTATAATCAGGGACGGATCTAGGATCCCCAACTTGGGGGGTCATGGTTAGCTAGAGCCTGGCGCTGCGAAGAGGCGGCAAAATTTTTTAGGGACCGGGGCAGGTGACCGGCTTCGATGGTAGGGGCTGGGTTGGGCGCTTGGGCTCTGTCCTCTGTGTGTGGCTGTGTGAGTTTTGCTGTTAATGAATGAGGATTGATATTGAGGAAGAGGCTAAAAGAGCACGACATGGGTCACTGCGAGCAAAAGTCTTTCTTTTTTTTTTTTAATTCCTAGCTCAAAACGATGTCGTTTTGAGTAGGAACTTAAAAAATAAAAAATAAACAGCCCGCAGGCCACAGCCCACTAGCCCAGCCCCCTCTTCAGTCTTTAGCTCTTCTCTTCTCCTCTCTTTCTCTGTTTCTCAATTCTCAGACTCTCAATGAACACTTTCATGGCATTTCATCACCTGGAAGGCTGGAGGCTGGAGTAGTGGAGCCCTGGAGGTCGCCTTCTTCACGTCGGGCCGTCGGGGTCGGGGGGTCGCCTTCTTCACGTCGGGGGGTCGCTGGTGTCGCCGTCCAGAGATCCAAGCCTGCGTGCTCCGCCGTTTCGGGGGGTCGCCCGACCCCCCAAGCTGGGCTGTGCGTCCGTCCCTGTGTATGATTTGTGAGACTCACTTTGCATTGTAATTCTATGATTGAAGCCGTCTATTTTTTAAGTCTATATATAGAGATCATCCTTACAAAAAATTAGATAAATTAAAAATCGTTTAATCATTTGATTAAAGGATCATCATTTCAAATGTTAATAGAATCCATATATTTGTCTATTTATTCTATTATAATTAGATGTTTTAATAGTTTTCGATTTACCAATTTTTTTGCAAGAGTAATCCTTGTATAGAAACTTATAAAATAGACTGCTTCGATCATTACATTACAATGCGAAGTAGGTTCCACAAGATATACTTCATTATGTTTAAGATAATGTATACATCAACGGAAGAGACCTCTACAAAAATATTATATGATGCATATATATATATATTTTAACTTTTGAAATTCGAATCATGACGGGTTTATATATCTTTCCACTACTAAAGTATAGATTAACACGTCACTAGCATATGTTGATTTAACGAAAAAGCACATGTACATGATCAACGCATACTATTTCTTAACGGTAGATTGGATGAGATGTAACATAACATAAGCAGTACATTGCTTAGCATAGACAATACTATATGGCAAATAATAAAAATTTCACATTGCCAATACAAAGATAATTTTAGATGAGAAATGACTCATAGTTCAAATTAATAATCTGGCAATATTTCGTATAAAATTATATGTAAAGAGGACATACATTTTCCCGTAAAGAAAATTATATTTGTGTAATTTCGATTTCTGTAAATAAAAGCCAAAGATTTCAACACTTATCCTCTCCTCTAAATAAAGAAAACAAAATTGGATGAAAAGCCTTTGTAATTAGTCTTGTGCTCTTGGTTAAATATAATTAAAACCCATGCTTTGCTTGGAAATTAAGGAAGGACATTAGTTTAGTTGACAATACATAAATATATGCAAAATAGTGATCATTATGTCACACCTTAGGCATTTGTATATGGTACTACAAGTACAAATTAAAATGAATTAATCATGTCAACGATTGACAAACCCAAAATCCTTACAAACAATCGAGGGCAACTGAGATTAGCATGTGAAATCTCTTAAGCTGATCATGATGATCATGTACATATAGTAAATTAGTCTTATCAATATATATCTCCTTGGAAATTAAAGAATATAATGGCCCGTCTGGTAACATTTTACAGAACAATTTTCTAAAAACTGTATTGTAAAATGAAAATGATAAATTAAATTTTGCATTCTCAAAATATAAGAAGCCGTCTGGTAACGCAATTGAAAAACAATTATATAAAACAAAAATAATGAAAACACATTTGATATCAACCAATTATTACAACCAAATAATTATATTCACAAAAGATATTAATTATAAATTATTATTAATCAATTTCATAAAATATATAATTAAAAAAGAGAGAAGTTTCATAAAACTCAACCCACTTTGGCCGGTGCGACTACCTTGGAGGTAGAAAAGTTGTTGGTGGCCGTATTATTAATGGAGAACAAGACTGCAAGCACCTATGATCTAGCTAAATGAATGTATTTTCTCTATGTAAGGGTTGTTAAGGCTCGTGAGCTTCCCGCCATAGATGTTACATGGAGTTTTAATTCGTTTATTGAAACGAAAATTGGAAACTATAGAGAGATTACAAAGTATATATTTTGAGAGATGAGTAAAGAGAAAGAGAGGGAGAAAGAAATAGAGAAATAGAGGAGAGATGAAGAAAGATGGGTAAGGTGGGCAGCGACCGGGAAGGGAGGGGGGCAGCGGCCGGAAGTGGGTCTGGCTAGGTGGGGAGGAGGTGCAGATCACATGTTTATTCATTTTTTTTTTTTTCAGTTGTAACTTTTTTTTTATTTGTATCCGTGGTGTTCTCTATGTTTTCTAAATTCACTGAAAACATCATTTAGTCGTTTTCTGAATTTACACTATAAACTAGAAATTCTATTTTGTATTTTTCAAAAACTGTTTTCTCAATACGGCAACCAAACGCATTTTTGTCATTTTTTTAATTTGTAAAATGAAAAACCGTTTTGTAAAACGTTACCAAACGCACCTTAAGAATTCAAGTTCAAATCCTAGATCGAGATATATGTGTATATAGACGTGGCTCCACACGTGCAAGATTTCCCGATAAAGCGGCCAAACCCATTTCACCAACAATTTTTGAATCATATAAAACCAACAATATGGCATTTATTTGTTTATTTATCTAATTGTTAGTTTTAAATGATTTAAAAATTAAATAAATGGGTTGAACATGCATGCATGCATTGCCATATCTCTCAAACTCAAAGAGAATCCAAAGCCTGCTCCTCTAGCTGTTAACCATTTCAATTTTATTCTATTTTTTCTATGAAAGATATGAACACATGACACATGATTTTTGTCTAATTGCAGGTTTCTAGCCATCAGTAAATCTACAAATAATAATGTTAATGACAAAGACAAAATTCCGCATATTTAGGATGAATTATATATATATATATATATATATGGAGGATCCCCAAGATTACATGCACGAGACCAATTTAATTGTAAAAGTGTGAAGGTAACTTCGAGGGGATGGCCGGAATTGGTTTCAGTGCTTCACCGAATCGATTCTATGACTAGTGGCCATGCATTTTGGAGACATATGCCTGCGATTCACCTTTTTCCTTCTCAGCGATTCTTTTTGGTTTTCAGGAATCAATATCTGCAATCTGCATCCATGTTACCAAAGATTGTTTAAGGTTTTACCCAAAATTGCATTTTGGATGCAGCTAATGTTGCTTTTTTTTGTGTTTTGTTTTCCTTTCTAATTCACAGAGACAAAAAAGAGAGCTAAACTTCTTGTTGTGAGTCTATTAATGAAGTTTTAAACCCCTGAAGATTATTTTATAGTTTGATGGTAACACTTTTCTATATTAATTTTAGACATAATAACCATAGTTAGTAAATTCGGGTGTAGTACGTAAGTATTTATGAAAAAACTTCCGTTTTTCATATTTTTTTCAAAAGATATAAAAAAAAGCATATTTTTTAATCTAAACTTATAATACATATATTTTTCAATTATATGCATATCAATTTTGTATTAAACATGTACATACATATTTTTGTCGTCCCGTGCATTACTAACTATGAGAATAACGATCACTAGTATTAAATAACATAACTTGATATTGTACCTAATATTCATTTAGTCCTACTTTGATACCAAATACCAGATACATGTATTTGTTTTAATTTTTTCAAAAAAGAAAACGTGGAATAGCTAGGATACGACTTTGAGAACTTTATCTCGTGATATATTGACAATTTGGCACGAAATTACCAAATATGTCCGGATGGTATCATTATTTCAATGTGGGCTCCGGCCCATAAATCAGTCTAATGTGGCCCACTTGATGAATAAGTCGAGTACTAGCTTTCTTTCTTGGTGGGCCAAAATGCTTCTATCTTTATTAGCAGATGAATATTGAATAGTATGCTGAAATCTCCTTGCCTCCCGTTCATTAAACTATGTCACCTGATGCACCCCACTTCTATGTTAAAATATGAGGTAAATATGTAATCATCGTACACAATTAACCAAATGACCTTACCCTAATAGGAAATGACAAAATCTACTGTACTAATTTGTGAATTATTGAGAGTAGTTTGGGAAAATCAAAATGTAACATGCGTTTTATATGTAATATATGTCAATGCTGAATTTTAAAAACTTAAATTCTAATCGTGTGTGTTTTAATATATGTATAAACAAAACTTTTCTTCTCTTTTTTTATCCCCTTGATGAAAATATGTACCTAATCACTTTTACTTTTTATTAGGGCAGCAGGTTAATAAGTGTGTTTGATTGACTTTGACCCTATTGTTGACTTTACAATATGAAGTAAAGACCAAGCCAAAGAGGAAGAAAGAAATAAGTAAAAAGAGGAAAAAAAGAAAGAAGTAAAGGCAACTCTATTGCCTTTCTCTTTTAGTAAAGCTTTTCATATGTGACTATATGCTTTCTCTTTCTCCTTTGCCCCTGTCACCAGCATAAGAGAAAGCAGCTGACATTGTTTTAGATTAGTGGGTAGAGATGATGCATCATTAATCTACTTTCTAGCTTAGTGACCATGTTATACACACACCTTGTCACTTGGAAAGGGCTGTTTGGGCAGAATGTTAATCATGGCATTCAATAAACTATCTTATCCTCCAACCATATGAGAGACTCTTTATCTTTAGGAGCTAGCTTTGGTGCTTAATTAATATGGAGTATCAATTGGTGACCCATTTGATGGGCACACTTATATTTTCACTGTGGGGGCATGGAGTTATAAAATTGAGGATCATGACCATGCATTACCAAATTTTCTGATTCTTATAATCTTTGTTTTTTGGTCTTAGCCTCTTGGTGGTTGTGGTGGGGTCAAAACACAAAAGTCTTTTGTCCAAAGTTGAATGAATCTGTACCAGTAAGTTTTTAGTTTCTAGTTTTCTACAAGAAAATGCCTCAAGATATTATTCTGTGATTAAAATTAAAATGTATGAATAACTTATATACTCTAATACTATATAAGGATTAGAGCATTTAACACAAAATTAATCAACAATAAATCAAAATTGTATATTATAATACAAGTCTTCATGTTCTGAATGTGGGATATACTCTTAACACCGAATTAGAGCTGCAGGGATTATTGAATGGGAGAAATTGATCCTTACATATTATATATATGCTAACTGCCCCAGCCAATTCACAGAGACAAGGAGGTGAAAACTGGTTGGCCTGTAGCCAGAGGGACCTTTGTCCTGACTAATAAGTTGATGGCTGACCTACAAAGCGTTTGGTTCTATTCTATGATATCCACGTTAGTCATTATTGTCCTTACTTGTTTAATTAGAACTTTTAGAATCTGAAATAACTCTGGACACAGAAGCAGTTTAGCCATTTTCTTTTGCAAGGTATGATGGCTGAGTGACCCACAGTGTTGGTTCAGTACTTCATTAATTCCAGGAGTTATAATTTGTTACTCTACAAGAGGGACACAGCAAAATATTTTTCAAAAGGAAATCATTCATGGAACGGAACAAGCATTGGACCGATTTCGGTGTCATTATAACTCGAGATTTATTTGTTTGTTTTTTCTTTTCTTTTATTGTTCTACTCGAGAGATATTGCCCTAGTTCAAACTCAAGAGTTAAGACGTACATATTAAAAATGATCGATTTTTTAACAAGTTTTTTAGGTGTTAATTTTATATTTATATCTAAAGTTATGTCGTTTTAGACTTTCATATGATATTTTCATTTGAAATCCTAATGCTAAACTCTAATCTCGATATGCTTAACTCTTAAATATGAAAATGACATCATTTTAACTAGGTGGATTTTACCAGCAATGATGGACACTGCAGTTGAAAAATGAAATATGGGCCTGTTTTATTTGGGATTATATTTGAAGTTAAGTTTAGAACAGAATTATCCAAGCCCATGCCTCGTTTTTGGGTCCGAAAGCCCATACAATTTCAATTGGTAATTTGGTAAAGTCCAGCCCAATTTCTCCCCATAAGGCTTTATTGAGAAAATATATTTATTTATTTTTTGGCCAATATTGAGAAAATATATTTATTTATTTTTTGGCCAATATTGAGAAAAGTTATTAAATAATATACTTAACGGATTCGGTTAATCACCCAGCTACCCGGAAAGACCGTCGTCTTCTTACCCGAACCTTGACAATCCAATCCCCTTCCATGCAACTGCCACGCAACTGCCACGTGTCCAAACTGTAACCAATGCACATAAATATCCCTCCAAATTCTCTCTCCAAAACCTTACCCAACCTTAAAATCTCTCTCTCTCTGAACACTGAGCAGCACTCCATTTCATGCTCCCAACACCACCATGAACGCGAGAGCTCTTCTTTACTCCTTCTCTCCCAAGCCAAACGTCCCGCCCGATATTTCGGCCCCCAAGAGAAGTTTCGGTTTCGGCTGCGATTTCAGACCACAGAGCCCGTTTCAGTTTCGCGTGCGGATTCAAAATCGGGAACACTGCTGCGTTGTTCGAGTTTCGGGTAGGGACGTCTCGGGTGGTGGTGAGAAGAGAGGCGGGAAAGTGTTCGCCGATGTTAAGTCGGAGGCGTACGAGATATCGGAATCGGCGAAGTTCGAGGGGGGATTGAGTGATGTGGTGGTGGCCGGGAAGGATGGTTTGGAATTGGAGGACTCTGTGGCTGAGCCTGAGGCTTCGTGGTTGGAACAGTTCCCGAAACGATGGGTCATTGTGATTCTGTGCTTTTCGGCTTTCCTCCTCTGCAACATGGACAGAGTAAGCTTGAAGCTTTGCATGGAACATGGTCACGGACCCATGGTCTTGGCATTTAACAAGCACTTTTCTTTATGCTTCAATTGAGAAAAAAAAAAAAAGAGTTTAAATGCGCAATTGTAACTTAATTTATGTAGAATAATATTTTCATTATGACAATTCGGATTAATAATTTAACAACATAACATGCATGAAGTGTTTAGAGCTTATTTTTTAGTCTAGTAACTTTGAAGAGATTAATTATGTGTGGCAGGTAAACATGAGCATTGCCATACTTCCTATGTCAGCAGAGTACAACTGGAACCCAGGAACTGTGGGTTTAATACAGTCTTCGTTTTTCTGGGGATACCTCCTAACTCAGGTTATTACTTGCACTTCTCCTAATTACATTACATGTTTGAACTTATATAGCCTCTCAATTTTAACTTATATGTGAGTTTAATACTAATTCCCAGTCGATCCATTTTTGTTTATCTATTAAATTTTTTCCATTTTGTAACATTATTAATGTAATGTGTCACGTTGACACTGTGACACATTTTCCATGTGGTCCATCCAAAGTGAAAATTTCATAACCTATGAGATTAACATTGTGAGTGGCAGATTGCTGGTGGCATATGGGCAGACACGGTAGGTGGGAAGCAGGTCCTGGCATTTGGAGTCATTTGGTGGTCTGTTGCTACTATTCTCACTCCTGTTGCTGCTAAAATTGGACTGCCTTTCCTACTTGTTGTTCGTGCTTTCATGGGGATTGGTGAGGTTGGAATTCTAAATTTATGATTAATATGTAGGGAATAGATTGCTGATGGCTAATTACTGTGCCTATTTGTTAATTTTTGTTGCCGCCTATGTACTTGGGACAATAGGGCAATCTTAACAGGCCTCCAAAGAAAAGGGATTAATCTTAATTATGTCTGCTTCTTTCTTTCAGGGTGTTGCTATGCCTGCCATGAATAATATTCTGTCAAAGTGGATTCCTGTAGCAGAGAGAAGTAGATCTTTGGCACTGGTTTACAGTGGGATGTACCTTGGATCAGTCACTGGCTTGGCCTTTTCACCATTTTTGATACATCAGTTTGGATGGCCTTCAGTCTTTTACTCCTTTGGTTCTCTGGGGACGGTCTGGTTTGCTGTATGGCTAAGTAAGGTGATACAACTTACCACCCTTGTTGAATTAATGTGGCTTTTCTAGAAACATGTTACTTTTGCAACCTAAATTAGGAGTTCACATCTAAAGACTAAAAGTTACTGGTATCAAATTATCAATCAAATTTTTATTGACTAGTGTATGTATATTATCTTTAATGGCTTTTTGGGGGCTGTTTCTGTAGGCATACAGTTCACCTGTTGACGATCCTGAGCTGCGACCTGCAGAGAAGAAGCTCATTCTTGCCAGTAGTGTTTCCAAGGAACCTGTTAAAGAGATTCCTTGGGGATTAATTTTATCCAAAGCACCTGTTTGGGCCCTGATAGTGTCTCACTTCTGTCACAATTGGGGAACATTTATTCTTCTTACATGGATGCCAACATACTATAACCAAGTAAGTCTTCCTTTCTTGCATTGTTTGTTGACTCTAATTTAAGGCTGTATCTTTCTTCTTTTTTAAGTATTTAAAAGGATTGTCTTGTGGCTTGTCAAAATTGATGGTACTAAGCAGTGGTTTTATGCTTATCACTGCATTGGTAGCAATGTGTGCAAACAAACCTGAAATTGCATGTTGAATACTGATTTTATAATTAATCCCACCATTAGGTGCTGAAGTTCAATCTTACAGAATCAGGGCTTTTCTGTGTTTTGCCCTGGCTTACAATGGCATTTTCTGCAAATCTTGGAGGGTGGATTGCAGACACACTTGTGAGCAAGGGTTTATCTGTGACAAGGGTTCGTAAGGTATTACTAATTCCTTAATGTTATATATACATTTTTTTTCTTTCTAATCAATTATTTGAGAACAATTTTCCAAGATAGGAATCATATTTTTTGGGGCTAAAATATATTTATCAGCAGTGGTCTATCTGGCTAGTTCTGGCTTGAACTTAACAGATGGCTGATGAATTCAACCCCTTATTGTGTTTAATCATTTCCCCTCTTTATTTGCTTATTGACATCCTGTCATGAAGACAGAAAACCAAAACTTGGTTCCCTTGCTTTTTTTTTTTTAAATTGCCAGTTTGTTAAACAGTTGGGTTTTCTCAGTTCAACTGTCTGTATTTCTAACCTAATCTATGTTTTCCTTTGCAGATTATGCAAACAATTGGGTTTCTTGGCCCTGCTTTCTTCCTAACTCAGTTGAGCCATGTTAATTCTCCTGCAATGGCTGTTCTGTGTATGGCATGCAGCCAGGTCTGATTCTTACTGTAGATGGAAATAGAAAACTTAATATATATTTTCCTCCTCCTTTCCAAAGCTTGTACAATTTCAAATATTTTTGTATTTCATTCTCTTATTTGCTATCATATGCCTAACTATTTTCTATTTGGTTTGCTTAAATAGGGAACTGATGCGTTCTCACAGTCTGGTCTATATTCAAACCATCAAGATATTGCTCCACGATATTCAGTGAGTATCAGTTTTACTTTTTATTTGGCTTGCATGTGCTAATTTTTTCTGTGTTATTAGAATTACCATGGGATCAAAATCACTGGCCAATGCATGCTTTCTAATTGTAGAGGAATTCTAGAATGGTATTATATGGTAGAGTGGAAAATAGGATAAAAAAAATGGTTCTAATTTATCTTGTTCAAATTGTTTCTCAGGGAGTATTGCTTGGTCTGTCCAATACAGCTGGAGTTCTGGCAGGTGTGTTTGGAACAGCATCGACTGGTTACATCTTGCAACATGGTTAGTGTTCATGTATTACAAGTTTTAGTTGCTAGTGAGCCATTACAGAATTATATGGAACAATCACATTTTCACACACACACACACACACACACTTAATGTTCCTCATTAATGAATTCTGATAACTAAGCCAAAGTATTGTAGCCGGATATAGAAACTTTTGACTCAAATTTTGGAACAGTTCCTTGCTAGCTAGTTTCATTTGCAGGCATAAGTGGAATTCAAATTGGCCCTAATTTGGCCTGGCCTTGAGGACACATTGTAATCTTTAAGCAACAATCTGATTTTAATTTTCCTCCCTCTCCACATTTATAATTCTCAGGTTCTTGGGATGACGTATTCAAAGTTTCAGTAGGCCTTTATCTCGTTGGAACTGTTGTCTGGAATCTTTTCTCAACCGGTGAGAAGATCATAGATTGATTCATCGATAATGTGGTCTTGGATAAACCACGTGGCACTTCAATCCTGAACTGAGATAGAAAAGAAGTAGAAGAACTACCAAGAAATTCAATTTGGAAGGAAGGCAGCATCCTTTTACTGAAATTCTTGGACTTAAAGAATTGTTTAAAGATTTTGACTTGGAGCAGGAAGCTTGAATTTGGAAGAGTGAAGTGCTAATGCTTCCAGAATTTGAAGTTCGATAAATTGGTTGCATTTTCATACCATTTTAATGAAGAATGAATACATAGCAAAATGACCCCAACACAGCCTCTGTAAATGTAATACTTAACTCTTCAAATTTGTGGTTAGGTAGCAATTATATTGTATGTATGTATTTTTCATTAATGTATATTTCTTGACTTCTTAGGCTCCATTCCTCTATCTATCATCCAATATCATCACCCAATTAGTAGCTGCGGGAGTATATATCAGATTCAAGTTGAGCCATGTTATTTAGAGAGCCATTTTAATAAGAGAATTGGCTGGTTGATCGACTGTGTTTTATATATTCGACCAACACAATTACATCTCATTGTTCATCAATATTAACCATCCTAGCTGTTTAGGAATGATCGTGTTTTTACATAACAAAACACATAATATAATGTTACGTTGTATGTTATGTTGTTAGAACATAAATATAAATTATAAAGCAAGAATTAACTTGATCAACGGTTTAAAATCATAGCTTGAAAAATAGTAGTTTTATACATAGGAAAGGACAATAGAAATATGATTAAAAGTATACATTTAATTTTTATTGATAAGTAAATGAAAACCCATGTCAACCGATATGGAATATATTATAATGACAAAGACATCATCAATCTTCCAACTTAGATGAGCAACCTAAACTCCAATTCAGCCCACTTTCCCACCCAACAAACCACGTACAAGTGTACAACGGTACAACTGAAAACGTATACAAAAGCAAAAACAAATTAAATGACTTAATTATATAATATTGACACAGTTGATCATGATAGAGACAGCTTCTTAACTTTTTTTTCTCAATGGCGAAAATACCCCTCCCCCTATGCTGAGCTGGCGACCTGGTCCGGCCCACCAAGCTGACGTGGCTCCAAATACACCCGGAGCCCATTCTTCATGAAGAGCGTGAGAGACATCTTCTGCTCCACCCGGAAACCGGGAACCGGAGAAAGGCGGTAACGCAACAGTACGGCCGACGCCACCGACTTCATTTGCAGGTAAGCCAAGTCCTTCCCCAAACAAGTCCTCGGTCCAGCATTGAAGGCCACGAACTTATAACCATCCTTGGGCGGTTCGAACCGGTTTCCATCAACCGACAGCCACCGGTCCGGTTTAAACTCCATGCAGTCCTCCCCCCATATAGTCTTCATCCTCCCCACCGAGTATATCGAATACGTAACCGTTGAACCGGCCGGTACGAAAGTCCCATCCGGCAACACGTCGTCGTTTACAACATACTTAAAGTCCTCCGGTACGGACGGGTACAAACGCAGCGTTTCGGCCAGCGCGGCTTTTAGATAAACCAACTTATCCGCCTCATCGAACACCAACGGCTCTTCGACCCACAGCCGCTGATCTTTGCCACGTGTCCCGCTCAGAACCGTTGAGATCTCGCTGACGATCTTGTCCTCGATTTGGGGATTGTTCATGACGAGCCAGAAGAACCAGCTGAGCGCCACCGACGACGTGTCGCGGCCGGCGAGGACGAAGTTGAGGGCGATGCGTTGGAGGACGGAGCTCGGAAAGGGGTTGCCGTCGACGTCACGCTTGTTCATAAAGCGGGAGATCAAGTCGTCGGACGGAGATTCCTTCCGTGCGACGATGGCTTCGTTCATGTAGTTCTCAACGACTTGGAGGCTCTTCTTTAGCTGTCGCTCAGTTCCGAGGCCGAAGATGTTCTGGAGTTTCCATAGGAATGCCGGGTAGAGAAGGCGTTGGAGAGTGGCTTCGGTGGCGGTGTCGAACGCCTTGGAAAACGGGTGGTCGGGTAATTCGGGTGACAGCGTTTCCGGATCTTTACCTGTTATGGAAAAATAAATTTAGAATTTTCAAGAATTGGTTAATTCATCTAAATTGAGAAAAATTATTCTATATGTATTGTAATTTGAAAAGATTTATATATAACACTATATCAACGTATCGTATGTATTAATTAATGTTGATATAATATGTATTAATAACGCCAAATGTAATAAATAAGGCTTCCAATATTACTTTTTAAATTTTGGCTAATTTCGTATAAAACTATATTAAACAAACTGATCATCATGTGCATCTTTAGTAGAGACGGAGTCCATCAATGTAGAATCTATTACATAAATCTCATTTTATTAATAAAATAGTACAAGATGATCCGTTAAGATAACATAAAATAAGATGAATTAATTACGATCATATGAAAAATAAATATTTTTAACAGATAAATTATAGGAGTATGAGAATTTAAATTGTTATTACCGAATGTGAGTCCGCAAATGTTGTCGAACGTCAAGCGAAGCAACAAGTCCTGCAAGTCGACGGTGGTGTGATCTCTAGCAGCCTTGTCCAAAATGCACCACAGCCGGTTCCTGATGGTCCGGTTCACCCACCGAGCCATGGCCTGTCTCAGCGTCCGAGTTGTGAACTCCAGCGCCGCCGTTTTCCTCTGTATCAGCCACGTCTCTCCGTCGCTATTGAATATCCCCTCACCCAAAAGGTCGTGAAAAGCGGTCTGGTACGTGGGCCCCTTGGGGTAATTGTCGAACCGGGTTCGTAGAATATGCTCTATGTTCTTCGGGTTACAAGTTACCGTAAACAACCCTTGCTTGCGAGCCAAGAAAGGGAGAGCGAGTGTGCAAGTTTGGTACGTGGCGGAACCTCCCGTGGCGCGGAGGTTACTGGTTATCCAGTCGTGGATTTGACTCCGGTTTGCGAAGAGAAGCGGAAGGCTGCCGACCAGCGGCCACACGGTTGGTCCGGTGAGCTTTCGGGCCAAGAGGTAGAACCAAAACAGATATACCGATGTAGCAGCAGCTAGGGTAAAGAGAAGAGGAAGGGTCTCCATGTGAGAGCTTTGCAATTGGTGTTGCGGTATGCAGAAATTAATTAAGTGGTTGGTTTAATTGGTGGATCGATTACTAAGAGAGAAAGGTGTTGGGATGTATATAAAGGGTGACATAATTATGAGAAAGTTGTAGGAGGAGTTGTTGGGAATTTTGGGGTATGCAAGTCGCTGCCAAGTTGATAGGAAACTGTGTACGTGGAGGTATGTACACGAAAACATTGCAAAGATTTATGGGTTTTTTTTTTTTTTTTTTTTTTTGTAATGGCGTTTAAATTTTTGTAATTTTCTAGTCGCTCTGAGTAGGTGCTTGGAAGATATTTGCTTATGGACAGACAGTGATTAATAAGTAAAAGTAGAATGCTTGTAGGTATGGGTTTAACTTTTATTTTCCTTTTGTGGCAGTCTATAAGCAATGCCACGCCCGAGTACTGTTACAGGCTACATGGCATACAAATAATAATTGCTTAATTTGTAATATGATGCTTTATCAATTACTAATCCAACTATTTTCTCAACTTTTTTTCAACTCTTTTTTCGGTAGAGGCTTTTTTTCAACTCTTTTACATAAAGTATATGTCTCACCTATACAGTTATACACACTGTTAATTTGGACTATAATTAATTTGTTCAGGAATTTACAAAGATAATTGGATGCATTAGTACTATTTACAAAATTAAGAATATATATAGTGTATGTACATAGTTGTAAGGATCTGTACGTACTTTCCTATAAAAGTATAATACCAGCTAGTTTGTAATTATTTATCCGAATCTCAAAGCATGCATGCACATTGGTTAATTTCCTTAGCATTCTTGCAAGCCCAGCTATACTCTGAGAGAGGAAAAGAAAGAGGGTAGGTAGAGATGGTTTACCCGATATGAGAAAATGGGTTCAGTTGCTCAAGATCTGCAGGAAGGACACTTCTAAAGAATGTGAGCCAACAAGCAGCTGAGACATGAGAGGAAACTTAATTGACTCTCTTTGGATTGGAAAGTTCTGATCGAGAAGAGGAAAACTTTGGATAGAAGAAATGGAGAACAAAACTGCCACCTTTTCTCCTTTCTTAAGGCAATTGACACCAACCCAAGATTTTTTTTGGTTGAATAGTTGTCCATGTATATGTCATGTTGTATATATATGTTGTAGTGCAAGTTTAGTAAATGGCTTACTTATATGGTAAAATCCGAGTCAAATGCCAAAGGCCCATTGGGGGGAACAAGATAGTGTATTGAGCTGCACTCATCCTCTAAACTAACAATTAGTTTTCTTTATAAATAAACATGTTCAGAGGAGATTTGAATCTCCTCTTTTTCTTTGATTGTATTTCAAATTTATGTAACAAGCCTTAATTTCTACATATTTGTTACACCAATTCAAGGTTGTTTTGAACTTTGAACTTAAGAAAATGTTAAAGGGATTAACCGTATTTGATATTCGTACTCACTACATCCATTATTACGGTGAACAGTTGATTAGCAAAATTAAAATCTCATCGATGATCCATTCAGAGGCGGACGCTTCCATTTGAAGGCCTGTTCTCATAGTTTTCTATCATTGGACTAGTAAGTTGGGCCCAATCCCACTCCACTTGGCCCATTAACTAAACCTCCAGTCTCCACTAAGTGCACCCGGTTATGGTGCTGCCACGTGCCTTTATTCACAACCATTCCACTAAGGATGAGCCATCCATCATCTATTCATCTCACAAAATGTATTTCTCCTCGTACAATTTAACCAAGACCAACAGAAAATTAAAGGAATGAGGATAAGACACTTGTGGAGAGCTTGTGCTACAGACACTTCCATTCAAATCTAAATCAGTAAATGATCATGCAACCGCCATCCAACGGCTGACATTAACTCAGCAACAGCCAGTGGGATATATTATCCTACTCACTCAGCCTCCCTCCTCTTATTTTTTCACTCCAAAGTCCAAAGTATTCCGACTTCCATATAGTAGAATACCATTTTCCTCTACAAGGTGAAATGGCTTCTTTGACAATGGTGTTTCCTCCGGCAACCGGCAGAGTAAAGAGCAGAGTGTACGCGGCGACGGCGGCGAAGGGAGCAGGAGGAAGCAAAGAAGAGAAGGGTCTGCTTGATTGGATTATTGGAGGGATGGCAAAGGAGGACCAGCTGCTTGAGACTGACCCAATACTCAAGAAGGTGGATGACAAGAGTGATGGCACCACCAGCGCCCGAAAGAACTCCGTCGCTGTGCCGCCCAAAAAGAAGGGTGGCTTTGGAGGCCTCTTCGCCAAGAAATGATTCTCATTCTCTGCCATTTCAGGCACTACTCTGTGTCTATTTGCTTTCAGTACTCAATTGTTCATCTTCTGGAACATTAAGCTCTGTTTACTTATTCATCATCTTTCTACATATCTAAGGAATTTAATTTTAATTCATTTTTGATCATCACCTACCGGGTAGTATATTTATAGTTATATACCATGTTTATTGGAATAATTTGTTGCCAAATGGGGTTCTGATTTGTTGAATTAATTGGATAAGTGATTCATTAATTATGTCACTAAAATAGAAAAAAGTATTTTAATCTCTGGTAATTAACATTTATGTTATTTATGTGTGTATTATGTACTCTGCCTCTAGGCATGAGCTCTCTGGGTTATGAAGCGGCTAGAGTCTTTTTGGTAGTGGGATTATCTTTGCAGAGCAGCCTTTTTCTCTAAACAATGCAATAAACCATTTATAGTGGAAAAACAGAGTAAGATCATTTTATTTGGACCAGCTTAGAGGGCGCAGACTAGAAAGAAATTGGGAAAATAAGGACACCAAATTACTGACAGTAAGTATAAGCATAGCTCTCCTATATATAGAACAGACTAGGAGTCGAGGTAACAACAACAATTGGAACAGAAATTCATAGATTTTAGAAAAATCTAAGGACAATTTGTGGTTATAGAATTTGATCTTGAGAAAGAAGAAGAAGAGTTGATGAACTCGATGCAATCATCTATGGCTTCTTCTCTATGAGAATCAACAGCAGCCACAAATGGCATCGACCGTCTAGATATAGAATCCATTCGTGAAGGTCTGGTCCTCCTCACAGATGCCATACCGATACCTAGGGCTCCACCCACCTTGTGAGCAAAATGTTTGAGCAATCTCATTGGTAAGAAGCCTGACCATGTAGGAAGTTTGAATCTAAAAGTTTCAGCAAACCTTCTGTCTTGGCCAACTCTCTTACTGGAAGTCTGCTTGAAATAAAGGACGGTCCTCTTGTTGGCATACTCTCTGTGGCTCATCTGGGTCTTGGCTCTTGTTGCCATATTGAGAGAGAGAGAGAGAGAGAGAGAGAGAGAGAGAGAGAGAGAGAGAGAGAGAGAGAGAGAGAGAGAGAGAGAGATGTACAAGTGGAATTGAACAAGCAAAGAGCTAGCAGGGTAGAAGAAATCCTATAGTGGGTGTGCATATATAATTGGAGGGTGTAAGAAGACATATATGAATATATGATATATGGAAGAGTGTCAAAAGGATCTTCCAAAAAGGGAATGAGACGGTGAGAAAAGAAATCTGAAGCAGTAGCCAAAAGCATGAACTTTGGCTCCCCACTAATTCAAATCCGTCCTTTGACCATGTGAGCGCACCTTGTTGCTTGCATCGGAAGGGGACCCCTCCAATCAACAAAACACCAAAAACAAATACTAAGGACGGAAAGTAATTTGTATGCAAACAGGTACAAATAGATCATATTCACGCCAATAATTTGTGTATAGACTCGAACATTCACTCCACGAGATCCAAAAATTAATTTTTGGGTGGGACGGTTTTAGACTCCATCTCCCTCTCACAATGATCCATATCATGTATTGCTCAGGGTGATTGTATAACGTAGATGTACACATCCCACCTTACTAAATACTCTCTATGAGACCGTTGTGTATGACACATTTACACATCACACGTCCATCATAACTATGAAGATTCAGTTACAAGGGTCAATACAGATTTAGACATCAACTCAGGTTTGATCTAAAATCAGATACATAAGTGAGCCGTCCATGGAAAGATAGTAGGGTAAATAGATGGAAATGGGGCACTAGGGCCAGTGAGTTGTACATGTTAGAGTTCAAATATGGTATTTTACAGATTAAACAGATGTTTCAATGTACTAAAATAGCATCAAAGATAAATAACAGTCAAGTTTTCAAGAACCTAAAGAAAGCATAACACAACATGCAATAACTCTCTGAATATCTATGAACAAACTAGCACAAGTAAACTAGTCAACAAAACTTGAAAGAAGCACAATCAATCCCTCCATGGTTTTGCTTTCAGATGCATATTCAGTCAACCATTTTCTTTCTAATCAAGCCATCTGACAACTTGAAAGCAATTGCTTAGATCACATGCTCCCAATACAAGATATATCTTTTCAATGTGTCAACACATACGATCCACACTCATATGAGTCTATGCCAAAGTCAGACCTTTAGTAATCAGTATCCAGATGTTTAACAAGAGAACGTTGCCCTTGGCTAATAACATTTCACCTCGAGGAAAAATCAACCGAGAAGCCCAATGTGTCAAGATTAACTGAGAATCCTCTTAAAGACCAAGTATGTGACAGTTATCATTTAGCAGCATCATTACCAGTTTACCAACCCCTGCATCACCCTATTAATTCTTACATAGTTACATCACCTCAAAAACCTTAAGCACTGAAACAGAAGACACATAGGAACAAACCAAAACTCTGAAACTTTTTCCTCTATAAGCTGATTCTAAGTCAAATTTGTTACAAGCAGAGTTTAATATACAGTCATTTGGACACTCTATCAGATAACTGGAATTCAAGAAAGAAAATCACTCTTTATTATTCATAACAAGCAAAACCTCTCCACCATGCCCAATGGTGTAATCCAAGAACTCTCTAACCTTTTCAGTATCTTTAAAAGCCTGAGGAGCAACAAGATCACTATCCAAATTGTACCAAACCCCGTCAATCTTCCTCAATGTAACCCAATGTCTACTTTTCCAAAGCCCAGCAAACATTCTAACCGGAACATTAAGCAGAATACCCATCAAAGCATCTTCAGGTCCATCTAGATCAATCGAAGACGCTCCATTACGATGATCATGCCAAACCACATTCTTTCCCTTATCTTCTAAAGCCGCAATTAGCACATTTATGTCATAGTTTCCAGTAAGTGCATTATGATGGGGCTTAAAGAATACGGATGCGGGTGTCCATGTTTCCTTGTTGGGTTCTTCAAGAACAAGTTTTTCAGCAATCTCATTCAATGTTGATCGTGTAAATGCATCTTTTTGCTGTTCTACAACATTGTTTAGATAAAAGCAGACCCATTTAAGAATCAAATCAAATAAAAACATAAAGAAACTATAAGATTAAAATCATAGAACTGAAGCAGAATGGTGGCTTTAGACATAAATGATTAATGGGTTTTCTTCTATATAACCTTTCTTCTGAGCAACCAAGAAATTTATGGAATAAGATAGCATAAAGAGAGGGAAAGAAAGATGGGTTTGGAAAAGGGTACCTGAAAGAGATTGTTGAGCGAGTGTAAGAGGCAAAATTGAAGCCTCTGGCGTTCGTGGTAGATTTGGGTACTATGCTTATGCTCGCTCGTCATCTTCAATTTCAAAATTTCAGTTCTTAAGAAGGGACCGTAAGAAAGGGCGAATCCCAATAGTAAGGCAAAACGCGTTTCAGATGATTCAACGATTCTAAGTAACCGAAAAAAAGAAGAAGAATAAGAGAATCCCAAGTTTCTATGTTTGGCTGTTCAGGAACTGAACTTAGTTGTATGAAGAGGAGGAGGACATTGAATTTTGTTAGAAGTGTCAAGTCTGCGAGTTTCATCTTCCAAGTCGATGAATCGATGCCATATCCACACGTCAGAGAGTCTGGCGGGTGGCAGAAGCGGATTAGTAACATGTGGGTGGTTGGGGATGGTGGTTGGCCTACGGGTTACGGGCCACGGCCCATTGGCCCATCGTTTTGAGTCAAATAAGAGAATTGGTTGGTTAATCGACCAAGAACGCAAAAAATGAACCCGACGCCTAAACTTCCAACTCCGAATTGAGGACCATGTGTTAAGCAATGTCATTATGCTTCACGTCTCAATAATGCTACATGTTTATTGCGATTATTTGATCTAAGTAGCGGTATTTTATTTTATTTTATTTGTTTTGAAATGATCTAAGTAATGGTATTTAGACCTTCTTTAAAAATTATGAGTTCAAATCTCATAAATACATTTTGATCACATTAGTTGACTATTTTATATGACAATTGATATGATAATGCCATATAATTAATGACATGAGCTGATCACCTTAGTCCTACTATTTGATATTTCTAAATGACCATAGTTATTGTGAATAGTGCAAATGAAAAACGAAATGTCGTTGTAGTCTTCTCTGAAAAGAAACACGACACGCCGTTTTATAGCACCTCAGTCCTCAATCCTCAGTCCTCTCCTCACCAACGGATAGGCAGTGGCGCAGTGGTAGTGGATAACAAACTAACAAATCCCACCTCCAAAACTCCAGAGAGAGTCACAGACTCAGTCACTCACAGTTACACTCAACAATGGCAATGGCGACCTCAGCAACACCCTTATCACTCTCATTCTTCACCTCCTCAATCTTCCTCACCTCCTCTAAACCCCTCTCAACCCTCAAACCCAACAATTTGCTTAAACCCCCCACCAAATCCCTAACCCTCAGCTCCAAGGTCGCCACCCTCCCCGTCCTCTCCTTCACCGGCGACAAAGTCGGTGACACCTACCTCGACCTCAAGGCCGCCCAACCCGACACCGCACGCGCCGTCGTTCACCGGGGCATCATCACCGACCTCCAGAACAAGCGCCGCGGCACCGCCTCCACTCTCACGCGCGCTGAGGTCAGAGGCGGTGGGAGAAAACCCTACCCGCAGAAGAAGACGGGTCGGGCCCGCCAAGGGTCCACGAGAACCCCGCTCCGGCCCGGCGGAGGAGTCGTGTTTGGACCCAAGCCCAGAGACTGGAGCATCAAGATCAATCGCAAGGAGAAGAGGCTCGCGATATCGACGGCCATGGCCAGCGCCGCCACGAACACAATTGTGGTGGAGGATTTTGGGGATGAGTTCGAGAAGCCCAAGACGAAGGAGTTTATTGCGGCGATGAAGAGGTGGGGGCTCGACCCCAAGGAGAAGACTACGTTTTTGATGATGGAGGTGGCCGATGGTGTTCGGCTTTCGAGCCGAAACATCGGGACGTTGAAAATGTTGACGCCGAGGACTCTGAATTTGTTTGATATTTTGAATGCGGATAAGCTGATTCTAACGCCGGACATTGTGGACTATTTGAACGCACGGTATGGGGAAGATTACGAAGGCGAGACTGAGGACGAGGACGAAGACGAGTACGAAGACGAAGAAGATGCAGAGCAAGAAGAAGGAAGTGAAGCTCAAGGTTAAATCTTTTATGCCATTGTTTTATGCTTTTTAACTGCTTTGATATGGTTAAATTTGTGTGTTTTACCTTTACATGCATTTTTTAGTATCTGGGTTTTTAATAGGTGAATGTATTGTGTTGGGTTTGCAGTCTTTTCGCATTGAAATTTTACATGTGTAGAGCAATTGAATCTTCTGCTTGTTCTGCTGCTGCTATTTATATTGAGGGGTTAAAATTATACTATTCATGCACATTCATGTATGTTTTAAGCCTATGGAAATTTGCAGTCATGCCCAATGCCCATGCTTGTTAGGCTACTCTATATTAATCGGGTTCTAACATGGACAATAATTTTGCAGGGCATTGTGCATCATTTTACATGGTATATATATGCTATGCATATGTTATGGATCTTTCACTGTGATTGTTTGTTTATCAAACTCATATTTGTTGATTCTTGTGAGTTGGGACATGCAGGAAAGTAGTTTGCATTGAGCATTGGTTTTCATAAAAATGGAAGTTTTTATCAGTTCTCCTTTGTGTGAGAAATTTATTCTTGTTATCAATTCATTCTTTTTGCACTATTATCTACTTAGACATCATATGCTTAAAATACTGGATGCCAGATTGAGGTGAACTCAGTTTATCTGGTTACGTTTGGTGAGGTGAGCATCGATATCATCTGGTTGATAGAAGAGTTGGTGTTGATGTCAAGATGGTCCAGCAATGAATAGAAGGCGAAGGCATAACTTTGTTTTCTCTTTTATGCACTTATATAGTCAAATTTCATTCTCTTCCTGTATTCTAGATTGTGATCTTGAACCAGTCTTGTCAATGGTGGAGATTACTCGAAAGTGTATGCTTGCTCAATAAACAAACCAATTTGACCGTCAATAAATAGCCATGGCATTTTAGGGTTCGAGTCCACTGTTTGAATCTTTCTTCTGCAGGCATTTGAATGCATTCCACCAGTGGTAAGCGGTAGCAACATTGAATCTTGTATAATTTTATGAAAAAATGCTTAGGTTCTGTTTGGTTGGCAATTATTAAACTAAAAATTATAAGGTTTTTATTCTTGAATTTTTTAAATGAAAATGGGACTTTGAAAAAAAAAAAAAAAAAAAACCCAGTATCTGAAAAAGATACAAAGGATTTCTATACATTCTACTACTAATGTTGCATCTTACTCTCATATGTTCAAGTCTTTTAAACACAATGAAGAAGATTTGTGCATGTTTTTGCACTTGCTGTTGTGCAAGGACGATTTTCAGAGATAATAATAGCTTTCATTTTCAGGTTACCATTTGAGAGTTGAATAGTAGCTTACTATCAAATTTAGCACCGAGTTCAATTAACAAAGTGAATTAAAACTGAGTTTTGAGGAAGAGTAACAATTGGAATTGACAGGTAGGAAGGTATTGTATGTTTTCTATCTTATTAAAGATTGAAAAAAGTGAGCCGGAGAAAACAAAAGAATAAGGTTGAATATATACTCTCTATAGCCAGTCAATGGAGTTAGAGGCATTATTTTCCTATTTGGCAAAGCTTCCTAAGCACAGCACGTATCATAGAATTGTCGCTCATTTACTCCCAGCCACGCGACTGATCGGCTCAGCAATGATGCTATCAGCTAGCCCAAACCATGGTCAAAAGCTCTCTCCCCCTGTGCAAGCACAGAATAAACAGGAAAAAAGAAATGCACACTCCCTACGCAGGCATTAACCTGTTCAGGTTCAAAGGGACTGTCTCAGCCTGATCTGCCAGCATCCTAGCCCAAAAAACCAGTGCTAGAGCAGATACAGGCACCCCTGGTGCGTCCTTTATGTCAATAGAATGCTAAAGAATATACACACAATGACGATGTAATATAAATAGAAAACATTTTATTACGAAAAAACACAAGCACAAGCAGAGAAAAGATAATAAGTCTTAAAATGTACTTCACACACCACACAATGTGTTCTATACCATAGCATGAAAATGAAAACCTAAGGTCTCCGTTCTGGACAAGTCAATCATGCACGAAAGTCACCAGGGTTGTCAAACCGATTCTGGTTGTTCATGTGTTCCTGCAAATATCCACATTGGAATCAAGAAATGAGAATAGTTTAGATCTGAACCGTCTTTAGTTGGAAAAAGATAATGCAATGCAAGATAGTAAAAAATTTATCCTTCAATTGGTAAAAAAAAAATTTTTTATTTTTATTTTTTATATGCTATCAGGATGCCCACAATTATGTTTGCTTAAGTACAGAAATCGGCATTTTTTATTTTTACAATGGTAAACTGCATGCACAAAAATACAGACATCATCCGACTTTAACATGCTGTATCAGAAATCTGGGATGGGTCATGTGCTCTAGAGTTGACTGACATTTCCCATGAAATCAACAATTCAACACCTTAACTCTTTTCAAGTCCAGCTTATAGAGCTTGAGACTAGATTAGTCCATCTTAACTCTTTTCAAACTTCTTGAATACAAGTATACCAGAAAATAGCATTTGCACAAGGAAAAGTAAATCCAAAAACATTTACTGACCTTCACCTTTCTGTGGATTTTACGTAACTTTCTGGCAAGTAAATTTCTCCACCAATTTCACCATGTTGTTCCCCACTGACAGTTTTCTTGGCAGCAAGAAACTCAGCACTCATAGCATCCATTCCATGCTTCACAGCTTCCTCAGCACTCCCATAACCATGCTCTTCAGCATACTTCCTCACGTCCTCCGTTATCTTCATAGAACAGAACTTTGGCCCACACATAGAGCAAAAATGGGCCACCTTGGCACCATCTGCTGGCAGGGTTTCATCATGGAAGGACATGGCCGTCATAGGGTCTAATGACAAAGCAAACTGGTCCATCCACCGGAATTCAAATCTTGCCTTGCTTAATGCATCATCCCAGGCTTGAGCATGTGGGTGACCTTTGGCTAGATCAGCTGCATGAGCAGCTATCTTATACGCTATAACTCCAGCCTTCACATCATCTCGATTTGGCAATCCAAGGTGCTCTTTTGGGGTTACGTAGCAAAGAAGGGCAGTGCCTAGAGCCCCAATATTGGCAGCACCAATGGCAGAGGTGATGTGATCATATCCAGGAGCAATATCAGTTGTTAAAGGACCAAGAGTGTAGAAAGGAGCTTCGTTACACCATTCAAGCTGTTTCTGCATGTTTTCAGGAATCTTGTGCATTGGAACATGTCCAGGTCCTTCATTCATTACCTGTACATCCTTTTCCCATGCCCTACGGGTCAGTTCTCCCTGAGTTAAGAGCTCTGCAAACTGTGCAGTGTCATTGGCATCATAAATGGAACCAGGTCTCAGCCCATCACCTATTGACAGGGCCACATCATATTGATTGCAGATGTCCAGAATGTCATCCCAGTGCTCATAAGCAAAATTCTCTCGGTGATAAGCTAAGCACCACTTTGCATGAATAGATCCTCCTCGGGAAACAATTCCGGTCATACGCTTTGCTGTTAGTGGGATGTACCTTAGTAGAACCCCAGCATGGATAGTGAAGTAATCTACACCCTGCTCAGCTTGTTCAATAAGAGTTTCTTTGAATACTTCCCAGTTAAGATTTTCTGCAATTCCATTCACCTTTTCAAGTGCTTGATAAATGGGTACAGTCCCTACTGGCACAGGGGAGTTACGTAGGATCCACTCACGGGTCTCATGGATGTGGCGACCTGTAGAGAGATCCATAACAGTGTCAGCACCCCACATGGTTGCCCATTGGACCTTATAAATTTCCTCTTCAATAGAGCTGGCAACAGCAGAGTTTCCTATGTTTGCATTAACTTTGACCAGAAATTTTCTCCCAACAATCATTGGCTCCAGCTCCAAGTGCTTCTTATTGGAAGGGATAATCGCCCGCCCACGAGCCACTTCTGATCTCACAAACTCTGGGTCAAGTTTCTCACGAGTGGCACAGTACAACATTTCCTCAGTTATAATTCCCTGCTTAGCATAGTACATCTGAGTGTATCTTGGTCCACCTAATTTCTCTCGCCTGTCGATCCAATCTTTCCGTAGTTGAGGGAGTCCTATTTATCAATATCAACCAAGAAATAGGATGAACAATGCTAATGTAAGCCCAAAACACAAAACATTAAAAGACATTGAAGTGGAAACCGTACATTTTTATATTTGAACTAAACAACGTTATATAACTTTTTTCAATCAAATTATCTTAATGCCTCATTGAGAGAAGTGAGAAAACATCCATATAAACAAAATTAACAAAAACAAAATATGAAGTTAGATATGTAAGAAAAAGATTAATACCCTCTTCAACATAGATAGACTACCAACCAAAAAGATGTTAAAATGAACTTATTATGCATACCAATGCGCGGGCTGATGTTTTGTGGACCACTGGTATCATAGTTGTCAAATGCTGGTTCATCCCCAGCCAGGTGGACTCGTCGAAAGGGAACTTTCAGCACATGACCGGTTTGCTCGTGAGCAACTTCCCTGCAGGGCAGATCATACATCAGCACACCACAATTCAATTCACAAGTGTACATTGTGAGCGTGTATAGATTTGACAAGTTATATAATTCAAGATGAAAATCATGTAAAGCCAATGGAAGAAGAGGAAGAGACACACCTGTGTTCTTTTGTGCTCTTTGGGAAACATTGTTCAAAGGATGGAAGAGGCAAAAAATCAGGAGAAGCAGGATCGACTGTATGCCTCGGTTGTTTGGCTTTCTCTGAATTGGTTGCTGGGGGATCAAAGGTTAATGTGGCTCTAGGACCTGAGCTCATGGAAGTAAAGCATATTTCCTTCTTGTATGGACTTGAAAGACGCCCCACAGCATCAAACGCAGGCAAGAAGGCAGTGCTTGGGAACTTGGCAGGAGAAGAATGATTGCCATTCTTGAACACAACTGATGTCAGGGAACTATGCACCGATGCCATCTCTAAGTTAAGCAAAGAAAAGGGAAATTAATATTCAATCCACAAACAACTTAAAACTAGATGCAGAGACTCTTGTGTTCAGTTCATCAGGGAATTATATATAAATATATAATTAGGCGTAAGAAAACTTTGGGATTGCAAATTTATTCATTGTTTATGATAATGCATTAATACTTCATCTTCAGTTTTATGAAAATAATTATCTCTCATATTACTTGTTTTTGTAGTATTAGGATTTTGTTCCATCAAGTATCACTTTGTATCTATAACTCGTGGCACATCTTTATAAATAAAAAAATAAAATAGCCCTCAAATTATCTGAGGGATTACCCAATATTTTCTGAAGTTTCTTCATCCACAATACGATACCACATGATACACGGGCCCAGAGATTGGTATCGGAATACTAAGTTAGTAACAAAGCAAAGCAAACACACAAACAAAAACCCTTGTTGCGGAAAATGAAAGATTTAAGCAATCCATGCAACACCCAACAACTTCAAATCAGAAGGTGAAACTCAGAGCAGTAGAGCTAAAAAACGCGTCAGACTTATCATAAACACTCAGATATGTAGAAAATAATAACGAAATTGAAACTAACAACACTCAACTCAACATAGCTTAGTTCACGTAAATTTTCCTATTTCAAGAAACCAAAACAAACAGAAAAAAAAAAAAAAAAAAAAAAGACAAATTGGCTTCATTTCATATGTACCTTAGCTTTCTAGGAAACCAAGCAGAAAATTAAGACCCAAGTGCGCTAATGGCTTAGAGCAGTGAGAGTGAAATGCCAGGTTTTGGAGAGAGAGAGAGAGAGAGAGAGAGAGAGAGAGAGAGAGAGAGAGAGAGAGAGAGAGAGAGGACGAACCTGGAAAACCTGGGGTTGGTAGAGAAGAGGGTTCTCAGTCTTATCTTGTTCACTTCACTCTCTCCCACTGAAAGTTTCAATGACAGACTCTGAATACAGCCTCAGATTACGCATGATTTTATAGGGAGTTAAAAAGCGTGAGTCTTCCAGGCTACTCCGAAAGCTACCCAAAAAGCGATTGCTTACGTGGCTCCCATGATTCCCGAGATATTTCTGTAATCCGCTTACTACTTTGCAAAGTTGCGAACACATAATATAATTTGGTGCTTAAGCTTAACCCATTATTTTGCATACAAATTCCCATTTATGCATTCTTATATGGCATGCAAAAGCCGTCAAACATGCTTATAAACAATAACCACATAGTTTATAAAAAATGTGCTTGTTGATTTCACAATAAGCACTTAGTTTCAAGGAGGTATTCCAGTTTTAAATGTGCCATGGACCCCTTCACCTTATAAAAAAATTCTTTTTTAATAAATTTCGTTTTGAGTGAGCTCTACAGTCTACATTACCCTTCAATGGCAGGAAGGAGTAAGCGCACCATGGATGTTTTGAAATGATCAATCCATAGGACCATAGCCACCTGACAGCCCAGGAAGGCATTGTGATTGGCCACAGTGGTTGATGTAAAATTGTAAATTACTTAAGTCAACTTGCTTATATATATTTTCCTTATAGTATTCCATCTTTCACAGTTTCGTGTGTTTGAAGGACCGTTAATTATTAATATATATAAAACTCTTAAGCATCAATCCATAATCACACATATGGACAACCAGGACGACTATTATTAAAATTTTCCTTTTCCTTGTAATGGAGGGGCAAAAGATTGGCTATTGGTTGATCACTTGATTTTACTTCCATTCTCACTCCATTGTATTGGTCATGGATTTTGTCTAAAAAAAGCCTAGTTGGGCATGGCATAAGTCTAAACAAGTGATTTATATCAAAACAACTCACGTAAGAAACTTGAATTGAGGAATAATGTCTAAATAAGGGACTTGAATGGACGAATATGTGACATAATATACATTCAAGGGTGGGATTCATTTAAATAAATTATTAATTTCAAAAATTGTGTTAATCCAACCAATAAATACATTGTCGCTCACTTTAGTCCCTTAGAGATGCTCTGACCAATAATATCTTCCCCGGTTTGTAGTCTCATAAAGTTTGTTGCTGGTGATCAAAAATAATATTACAGACGTGGTGTTGCTTGTTTCACTAATCATAAGTGGATTAGTAATTTAGTATGGGAAACAAGTAGGAGTTTACAGTCTTTACAGCTGAATGAATAGGACATTATGAATTAACGAAAGAAACAGAGCCACATGGGACCGTGGCCCTTTGCTGGTTTCCTTACTTCCTTGGCCAAGCCCAAAGGACGAAAGGACAAGTTGCTTTCAGAGAAGGACACTGATATTTTGGACTCCAAAATATCAATGCTTCACAGATTACAATATCATTTGCAATCACTGCCCATCACTCCTCCAGACCAAGGATTACATTTACAGTGTACTTCCAGATTCTTTTAGTTTATTTGGTTTTGATCTCAAAAGTAAAGGCAAAGGCAAAATGCTTCAAAAATATTGGACAGTTTCTACCCTTTGCTCAATTGGTCTATGAGGCACTATGTTTTAGTCTTTTGACTCGGTTTTTTTTTTTTTGGTCATACTTTTGACTCAGTTCAACTTCCCCTGATTCAGAATTAAAATTGCACTTTTCTTCCCGAAATTCTATAAATTTCTAGGCATTTCTCCAATTCTTCATATCTAATCCAGCTGTGGAAAACATAGCTAGCACAGCAAGGGGAAAAACAACAACAAAAGACACACCCCAAGGCCAATTCTTGGATCAACCGCCGGAGTTCCAGCCTGGGACAAACCATCTTTTTTTTCACATATGAAACGCGATTTAGACCGGTCAAATTGGATGAGCATCATTTGGTTTGCCAGCAACAACGCTGGTAAGTGGTAAAGATCAATTATGACCACCATCAATTTGAAATGGGCCACTTCCCCAGAAATTCCATAACTACGATAAGCACAACATTCATCTGAACTTTTTGAACTAATATACGAGGAATACTGTATATTATTTCATATTATAAATATTGTATACAACTTAACAACAATTACAATTGCAGATATCCAGATAATGAGTAATCGAGTAACAGTCAATGTACAACGGTTTCAGATACCAACCCGCTTATGCCAAAGTTAATATGGGTGACACACTTGAGAAGGCCTGTGCGGATATTAATCTCTGACTTCTTTCCCTTCTCTCTAGTTGGGGTGGTAAATTGTGAGTTAAAACAAAGAGCAGCCTGGCATTTGCTAAAAAATGAATCCAAAATTTACTGTAACGGAATATACAAAGTTGTAAGGGTGAGTTGCTGCTAATCAAGAGGATGAATTCACTGACATGACAATGGCACAAAAGGCAATAAGCTACTCCATATTTCACTTAGCATTGAAGAGCAGTAACAGAATATAGTTGTCAACCAGAGCCAGTCTGCAATGGGAGGAGAGACTCTTGCTTGCCACTAATGAAAATTGCCAGTTCTGTTGGCGCAACCACCAATTTTAACCACTCTTGTAGCTCTTCACCTTCTACTTTCTCTTTTTCTGAACAAGAACCACTATCAGAACCCACATGACAACTGCATAGAGTAACTTTTATAATGCAACGGGCACATAGTCCCCATCCTAAGCTAAAGATTTGCCAACTAAAATGAGCATATTATTGTTATGAGAGCTCCTAAGCTCAATAGAGTTCATACAAGCTCCACTAATACAACTATGAACATGCATCTTTCATTAACAAACCCTAGGTAACTTCACCATATAAGTCATAGCACTATCAATTTGTAAGTTATTTAGAGATTTTACAGCCAATTCAACATGCCTACATATTCCAAACACCCAGATCACCAGACCTTGTCTATCAAAGCTAAATCCATACTTTCAGAAAACAAACCATCTCCCACCACCTTTTCTTTGCAAGAAAAGCCCCAGATTAACATTTGTTTTGTGCGGGTTTTTACCAATTTGAGGCTGAGGCAAATTAAAAAGCATCAAATTATATAAGACTATAGAACGCAGAAAATAGTATGATAATACCAAAGCAACAGAACATCACCTTCCAAATGAGCACCAAGACCCTCCAAAACAGTAGGATTAGCACGCACAACAGAGAGGGCTACATCCAAAGCGGATTGTAGCAATAATTTGACCTCTCTTTGAACGAGATCAACAAGATGGCCCTGTTGTCATCAGATGGGATCAGTACTTACAACAAATTAATTAATAAGGAACGAAATAAAAATAAAGGTCCTACCTGATCCCTTCCCCAAGGAGCACCACCCCCAGATTCATCAATTCCACCTGCAGAAAGAGTTGCTATAGACACAGGGCCAATTGTCTGATTGAGACCATACTCAGCTACTGCTTTGTATGCCATGTCAGTCGCTCGTCGTATATCATCAAGTGCACCCGTTGATACACGGCCTGAATACACAAATTCTTCTGCTGCACGCCCTCCAAGGAGTGTAACCAGACGTCCACGTAACTCATCAATGAAGAGTAAATATCTATCTTCAGTTGTTGGAGGAGTATAAGTAAAGCCCAGTGCCCCCCCTGACCTTGGCAATATGCTCAATTTCTGATAACACAAACATAGAGTATTTATTACATCTATGTACTTTGGAAGTGCATAAATGAGGTATTGCACGAGCAAGACTTCAATCATTCACAAGAACAATTTTCAGTACTCAATCTTTAACAATTCACCTCAACACGTGGCTGTCCAGGGAGAAGACTTGCAATAGCAGTCCCTACCACTGCATGACCAGCTTCATGCCGTGCAACTACAGCCTTCTCACTCCCCTGCAACTTGGCAGTCTTCTTTTCTATCCCCTATAGCAAGTAATTCGGCTAAGTTTCCAACTAGTTAATGAGAAATCAATACATTCTTTTTTCTTTTTTTTTCTTTTTTAAAATGGTGTCACTAAACATTATGTTCCTGAGGGGAAAACACATTAGTTAAATATGTGTAACTCAATACACAGGATAGTAAGAAACAATATGGTAAAAGATGTGTAACTCAAATTATATATAAAAAAGAATGTTCATCAAAAATAAAATAAAAAGAACCAACTAAGGGTGCTCTCCTGGGTCATAAGAGCACTTATGGCAACACAAAAATACAGACACTTCATAGGATGGGGACAAAGATCAAGTGGAATGAGGGTTGTATAAATATAAGACAAAACCATAAGGCACCAACATAGACCAGCTCAAGAAAGTCGAGAAAAGAAACTATCATCAGGAATCAGCTGGGAATATAACGAAGGAGACAAGGTTGAAAATTAATCAAATATAATCTCATACGGTTTTCAATCATAATTTAGGAAAATATTTGAATATGGGAGAGAGAGAGAGAGAGAGAGAGAGAGAGAGAGAGAGAGAGAGAGAGAGAGAGAGAGTAACTTACAGCTATTGACCTCTCCACAGCTTGAATGAAATCAATTTTTTCCACAACCACCTTGTTTTGTCTTCCAGCCAACAAAGCAGCTTCATTCACCAAATTTGCAAGATCTGCTCTGCAGAATATTATAATAAAGAAACGTCACTCCCAATGTATTAGGCACAAGCATGACTTTTTCTTCAATTGCATTTATTTACTGATCGGTGCAAACTCTCAACAGAATGAAGAATGAGTAACATATATATACCCAGTAAATCCAGTGGTCATAGAAGCAATGTCACCAAGGTAAACATCTTCCGCTAAAGGAAGTTCCTTTTTAGTAACATGCACTTTTAGAATCGCTTCTCTTCCCATCCTATCAGGTGTTTCCACCTAACGAGAAAAGGAAAATCTTTCATGTGATAAACATTTATACATACTTAGATAAATACAAACATACATACATATATGAAACAAATTATTTCAGAGTGAAACTTGCTATCATATCATTTTTGACATTGAGAGAGGTACTAGAACTAGAATACAAACCATAACCACACGATCAAATCTCCCTGGTCGACGAAGTGCTGGGTCTAAGACATCTGAGCGATTAGTTGCTCCAAGAACAATAACTGCAGAGTTGCTGTCAAACCCATCCATCTCCTGCAATGTGAATTCTCATGCTTTAATTTCAAAGGGATGTAGCCAAAGTTACCCAAATGATCAAAACTAAAATGTAAAAATCTCACAGTGAGCAACTGATTCAAGGTTTGTTCTCGCTCATCATTGCTGACAATGCGGAATTTGCCATCGCGACTTTTTGCTACAGCATCTATCTGCAAAGAAGAAGACATATGAAAAGCAATCCACCAAAAACTTCCTAGGTCAAGAAACAAGATAGTTACACAACACAATAACATATCCATATCCAAACCTCATCGATAAATATTATTGACGGTGCCTCCTTTTTTGCTCGTGCAAATAGATCTCTTACACGAGAAGCACCCATGCCAACATACAACTCTACGAACTCACTAGCAGAGCAACTTATAAAGGGCACTTCAGCTTCTCCAGCCACAGCCTTTGCAAGAAGAGTCTTACCTGTCCCAGGAAGACCCACCTGTAAGGTAAACAAGCCAAACTTACTAATTATTAAACAAACAAAGATGGCCTGTTCTACATATCCTCCAAACATACACTGGCATACAAGCAGTGGATGGGACTGCTCAAGGGTAAAACTATAGAAACCTCCAGGTGCAAAGATATATCTGGTTAATCATACAATGCACCATAACAATCTGACTAATTGCAAATCAGTGTCAAAAGAAAAATAATGACCAGATGTACAATTAAGTGGGAAGCACCCTATACTAATAACTTCTGTAGATTTCCAAGAGAAAAAACCTAGCATGGTTGGCTCATCAAAGTTTACCATAAATGCTAAAGACTTTCATTCAGACCATAATGACTTTCCACTTTATGAGGTCACATTCATCATAGTCTCTGCTTAAAACTCACCAGGAGAACACCACGTGGAGGACGTGCACCAAGTCGTATATATTTGTCTGGATTCCGAAGAAATTCCTGGCCAGAAAACATCAGCATAAATACAATTAAAAAAAAAATCATTTTCAGGAAACATTAGGAAGCCTTTAGGATCCTCTACAAGACTGATAACCTGTTAGTGATATCAAGGTAAACTGAGTGTCCAACATACCACAATTTCTTCTAGCTCCTCTTTAGCCTCATCAACACCAGCAACATCAGCAAAAGTTATTGTTTCCCCTTGTTCACATGCTTTAGCCCCACCAGAGCCCCCAGATTTCCGGTTCCTAATCTGGCCAGCTGTGTGCTGTACACAAGCATGTATTCACTGAGAACCATATAGAAAAAACAAGTTTCAAAGAACGAAAAGAAAGAGACAAAGAGCTGAGAGAAACAAGCACACTGGCTCATACCTGAGAAAAGCTTACAGGGAACCGGTGGAGAAGCCCTGCAAGCACGGCAACATAAAACAAAGCTATCTGCAAGGGTTAGATCCAAAGCCAAAAGATTAGAACTTCCTTGCATGGAATATCGTAAACTTCTGCCACAATACACATCATGAAAAACAAAGCAAACTTCTTTGCGATAGCAATACATTTTAAAATACAAGGGAATTCAGGGTTGCATGTATAATTGGTACATTGGGATTAACATAATACCTATATTCAGACCTTCTACATATACAAAATCGAATCTAAGCAATTTGATATTTTTAATGATTAGTTTCTGATCCATCATTGATCATTCAAACAAAACATAGTTCAAAAAATTTATCATAACAACTTATGCTGATTACTTATTTCACTAACTTTTTGCAACTAACCAAAATGGTTAAGTTCAGAACAGTTGCTCTTTGTAGTTTGCAGCACATATTAGGATTTCTAAAGCTTGTTTTCGGCATAATAATTTTTTCTGCAGCATAACCAAATAATCAATAATGTCTAACCTCCAAAAACTCACCATTGCAGAATTCAAGAATCCACCCGACCGTTTATCTGGGGACCCGAACTCCACCTCATTCTCAAGCATCTTCTCATACGGCGTCCTTATATCAGTTGGCCTCGTTGTCGTGTAAACCACCCTCTTTGTTGGAGCCACACTTCTTATCAAAGACTCCGATTCTTGAAACTTACTCACACCACTCAATTCACTTTCTTGTTCACCTTGTTCAGACTTCAACTTAAACATAACATGAACCCCATCAACTTCGACCTTCTGCACCTGATTACTATTAATCATACTCAAGAAATCACTGTACGGAACGCTAATAAACGTGGTTGGCGTCCTCGGCTCCGACCCCGGTAACGGAATTCCGGGCCGGAGCAACCGCATAACGAAAATCACAATTCCTAATTGCAAGAGCAAGATTCCAATCTCTTGGGCCTGAACTATGGGCTGCCACCGCCACTTGCCTCCTTTGGACCACCACCAATTCTCTTTCTTTTGCCTCTCCCTGCGCGGGTTCGAAGCCGGAGGGCTCGAATTGGGCGAGTTGCCGTTCACGCCCTGGCCCTCGCTCGCCTTCGCCTCGCTCTTCTCGCCGGAATCGCTATCCTGACCGCTCGCCAAAACCCTAATCGTCCTGAGCCCTCCATGGCTCCTCCCGTAACCTCCCCAGAGACTGAACCTCTCCGAAACTCTCAGAGCTTTACCCTGTCCGTACAAAACGATTGGAGGAAACGGCACCGAATTCGAAACGCATCTTCCCCCGCCCTGATTGAAAACCCTAGATTGACCGCGAAAGAAGCCCAATCCATGGCAGTGATAAACATTCGAATTCGAATTCGAATTTAAGCAAAACCTATTGTGGATTGTTGGACGTAAATACTCGACCGACGCCATCCCAAAACCCAAAAATGCAATAATAAATTCAAAATTTCATATATTTATATACACATATCCATACACAAATATTCTATATCACGTTTATACGCGCCCTTTCTTTAGTTTATCAGTTGTCAATGGTTCTCTCAAGCATACGGGCTATAGCTATTAAGCGCTAAGTTAAAGGTTGGAACTTTGGGACACAGAAGACAAGAGTGTTTAAAACGAAGGAGATTCAACTTGGAATAGATCCGTTGGATGAAGGACGAGTTGGAGATCGTAACCGTCGACTTTCCCTTTTGGGCTTGTTGTACTGTGTGAGCCTGTTAACGTTATCCTGCCTTGTTTTTCATGAAAAATTAGATACGATAAGATGATGTTATTAATTTATTCAAATTATAACAATACATACATATAATTAAATTTTTAAATTTTTAAATTATTCGTGTATTATAATTTTAAAAAATTGATAATACTATATTATTATACTACGTGGTATTACGGTCACCTATAATAATTTTTTTTTCTTATACTGCACTGTTTGTTAAGCAGACTTGTCTTAGCGCGTGGATCGTCTGCGTCGCGGGCCAGGAGGGGTATGTGCTCTTAGGTCGGTGTCAGCGACACGTGTCGCAAACCAACACCAGTATTTATCGATTCTGTGGCGGACTCAGGAGTGAGGAGAACCACACGCTGTGGTTTTTGGGCCGAGCCACAGACCACGTACTGTTTGTTGGGCTGGATTAGTACAAAAGGATTGGGCCCAATGGACCTTCACTGTAAGTAATATGAAATAACAACCGCCACTTCTTGGAATACCTGTTTGCTATTTTGTCCTTATTATGGTACGAATGATGGAGGAGCAATAGAAGCTGAGAAGTCCTAAAATAAAGGATCTTACAAAGCCATCAGCCAAGAAAAAAAAAGAAAATTGCTAAAATTGGAAAACCCAAATCCAGAGCAGAAGGGAACAAAGCAAAGATTGTGATACTTCCATCATTTTGTGGGCAAGATGATGGTTTTCTACCGATCGTTGCTCTTCCTTTGTGCCTTACATTTCTTATGGTTTTATATCAAAAACATCATCCATCCCCACTTCTGAATTTTTGTTGCTACCCACAAATCTCTTTGCATTAACGAAACCCGATTTCGTTCATTTTTGAAAAATGTGGGTTTGGCTTTTTTTTTTTCTGCATTTCTCAATTCCTAGTACTACTGCCCAAATTGTGCTAGGCTAGGTTTGAATGTATATCTTACAGGTTTTTAGAGGCAGGTTGTAGACAATTATTCATTTAGTTTGTATTGGTTCTGTTCTATCTAGATTGTACAAAGAGATAGAGACATGGGTATTGATGCAGAGGATATACTAGTTTGTGTATGGAGATTCCTTAAATTTTCCATGAACACTAGCTGCAGATGTGTGCAGAAGCACCCATTTGTTGCAGGCATTTTGTTTTTCATCTTCAACATTTATGTATTTTTCAATCTTTTTGTTTTATTTTTACCATTTCTCGTCTGTGTGGCCGTTCTTCTTAGAGTTTTTTGGACTACTGGAGGACTCACTATTATAGATGTCAAAGGAGATGAGAAACCAAAGGATCGAATGCCATGTAAAATATCTGCATTCGTTAAAGATGATGTTGTTGCCAACCAAAAGATGTGTCCTTCCTTACTAAAACAAAAGAGTAGACGAACAAAGGTCAAGAGAAGGAGCAAAGAATGGGATGCACAATCTGATAAGGAGTCGAAAACTTTTAATGATGATTTGATTAGTATACGTGCGTTGATTGGCAAAAACACAAAGGCAGTCAAGAAGGAGAAAGAAAATTACTCATTTGTTCATAGAGAGAGTTCCATTGCTGAAAATATTCAAGTTCTTGATGAGAACCATTCACTCCTAGATCAGTCTGACCTTTCAGAATCCCAGCTCTTGTCTTCGTCTGATGACTCAGATGAACAGACTGACACATTTGATGATGGTGGGATTGGTGAAGAGGCACAAGCAGAAGGGAATAATAAGGCTGTGCAGTGGACAGATGATGATCAGAGGAATCTTATGGATCTTGGGTTTTCTGAGATTGAAAGAAACAAAAGGTTGGAAAGTTTAATTGCCAGACGAAGAGCGAGAAAGTTATTCAAAATGCAGATTGAGAAAGGTTTGATTGACTTGGACACTCTTCTACCAAGTCAAATTTCTCCTATTTTTGTTACAAGAAACGACCCTTGTGATTTTACAGACGGTTCTAATGAGATTGATGGCTTACACACACCTGGTTCAGCCCCTTCCATTTTGTTACCAAAGCAAAACCCATTTGATCTTCCATATGATCCACTTGAAGAAAAGCCTAATCTTATGGCAGACAGTTTCCAACAAGAATTTGCAGCAGCTCACCATAAGGACATGCTATACTGTAGGCATGAGAGCTTCTGTTTGGGGGCTTCTTTCCCATTAGAATCCAAGTTGAGAGCATCAGAAGGACTGGGGTTCTCCAGATTTAGAAAGCAATCAGGTAACACAAACTTTTTATGTTTCCCTCTTTCATAAGGTCTTTGTTTTACTTGTACTTCTTACTTTCTTCAGCTGCTGAAAAGAAAAGTGGAGTGACTTCTGATTCTGAACTGCATCCCTATTTCTTTTGACCCTGCAGATATGGGACATCATGATAAGCGTGTTGAAAGAATGTTGTCAGGAAAGGGAGAACATGATGAGATTGTTGAAGAACTGATGTCAAAATTAGGTGATGACGACACCCCCCACAGTGTCAGCACTCCTAACAATGTTGAGAATGGAGCTACATCATCAACTCAAGCACCAACCTCAGTGGAACCCAAAGATGAAGGAAATAGAGAAACTCATAATGTGGATGTAATGTCTACTAGAGGTGAAGTTAACATGGAGCCACATATAACTGATGACAGCAATAATGAGTCAACCTCATCATTATCTGAAGAAGATGAACAGACTTATAGTGCCAATGGATCCGATCTCACTCAAAGTGCAATATCAAAATTGGGACGTGTTCCACCTAAACCCCTATCTTGCTCAATTCCTAAGAGCAAAACTGTAAAGGAACCTTTATATGACTCTAGCCCATCTGCAAATGAAAGGAGCAGATTGGAAGACCGTTTATTTTATGTAGATAGGAATATTTGTCATACTCCTACATGCTCTATAGCCTCTGACCTGCAAGTGGAGGTCTCAGAGGCTGGTTCACCTCCATTGACAATTGATGGGACCTGTTCACCCACTGATAGAGAATCCTTGAACTTAGATGGTGACTTTGAAAGAGAGTATATGTGGGGAGCCTCATCTCAATCGTCCAGAACAGAAGAAAATGAATTAAAATCGAGGGAAGTGCGTGGATTAAGTGAGAAGGACATTGCAGGCCTCAGGTTCTCAGGAATCAATAATAACAGCAAGGATGCTGTTTCCTCATCCATGCCCTTGCAACAGGCAGAAGATCATGAACTAGATGACGCGTGTTCGTTGTCTTCTTCAGTAACCGAAATTCATGGAGAGAGTCGATACAATTTGATGAATTTTGATGAAAAGACCTATAATGTCAGGAAAGCAGTGGAAGAAGTGTCAAGGACTTCTAGTTCATCACATGCACCTTCACCTGACAATAAAGTGGAAACAACGGAGTTGAAAGAGAAGTTGGTGACTCATCCCTCTGTAAACCCACAGGTCAGTGATTATGCTCAAGTATGGAATCACTTTCTATTAATCTTTTATATACTGAACCCTCTCTATTAGTAGAACTTACAACTGAGCTTCTTCTTTTTTTTTTTTTTTTTCATATATTGAACAGGAATCATCTAATCCTCCTGATGATACTACAAAGGTGAATGTCATCAATGATGTAAAAGATCCAGCAGCCAACGCGATTGATGACTTGAAAGATGAAAAGAAGAATAAACACAGAGACAGTGGAGCCCAAATGCCAAAACTAAATGAGGGGACTACTTTAGGCTCTAGCAGGAATTTGGAGGGAAATTCTGTGAGTCCTGCTGAACGTCAAGCCCCCTTGGACACTATACAACCCCCAACCAAGGACAAGAAGAATTCAAATCATATTGAAGGAGATCTTCAAAAGGTAACTAAAAATGAGGGCAGGGAAGACATGGTTAAGTCCATTGATGGTGATAAAAACAATTTGAACCCAATTCAAGACAGTAAAGTTGAACAAAGCACTGCAGGAAGTGGAGTTTCTGAGGTAAAGCAGACTTCTGATGATCCCACTGCATCAGCTGTGCAGAAAAATTTGGTGACTGAAGATGTTCCTATTAACTCGACTCCATCCTCGTCTCAAGATATCCCAAGGGATGTATCCTCATCAGATTCTAATCCCAGGAAAGGTATGGAGTCCCCAATATCTGATGTGGGAGACAAGGTGAAAAGTAATTCATCAGAAGAGAAGCCACATGATAGTACAACACTGAACACACCTCAAAATGGAAAGCATCTTGTGGAGGAATCAACAAGTCACCAATCAAATACAAGTGATTCTGAAAAATCACAGGTTTGTACCTTGTTAGCGGCTACTGATACATTATTAGATAAAAGCAAATTAATGTGAGTGGTATTTCTCTTAATTCTTGGATTTTGCTACAATATAAAGTTTGTATTACCTGACTTCTGTTAACTGTGGTTGATTCCTAATTGTTAAATCTCACTCTCTCACACAGAGATGCATGCTTTTGATCAAATTTCATGATTTGTTGTTTTCCTAGTAACAAATGTCAAGATGTGTGGGATCAAAATCCTAATTAAAAATAAACTGGTTGAATTCATGCTTGCATCTCATTTTGAACAGGAACCCTGTAAGCCTCCAGAGAAGTCCACTGAGGAAGCCAACAGCATATTGAAAAAACCAGCTGATGAAACTGGAAATGTATCACAAAAAGAAACAGAGGCTGCTACAGGATCGAAAAACCCGGTTGAAGAAACTCAGAGTGTATCACAAAAAGGAACAGAGGCTACTGCAGAATTGAAGAAACCAGCTGAAGAAATTGGAACTGTATTACAAAAAGCAACAGAGACTGCTGCGGAGTTGAAAAACCCAACTGAAAAAATTGAAAATGTATCAGCAAAATTGAAAAAACCAGTTGAAGAAACTGGGAGTGTATCACAAAAAGCAATAAGGGAGCTTGTAGAATTCACAAAAACAGCTGAAGAAAATGGGAGTTTATCACAACAAGCAACAGAGCCTACTGCAGAACTGGAAAAGCCAGTTGAAGAAACTGAAATTGTATCAAAGACTGCTGCAGAATTGAGAAAACCAGCTGAAGAAGTTGGAAATGTATCACAAAAGCTATCAGTGGCGATTTCAGAATTGAAAAAATCAGATGAAAAAACGGAAAGTGTATCCGGAAAAGCAACAGAGGCTGTTGCAGAATTGAAAAAACCAGCGGAAGAAATCAAAACTTAACAAAGCCACAAATGAAGATATTGGAAATGTATCAGCAAAAGCAACAAAGGTAAACAAGATTTATAATTCATGTACATTTCACAAACATCTCTTCTTTTGGATGAATAAGCAACATTTTACAAACTTCATTAGCTGTATCCATAGAAAACCAGCAAAGTAAACAATACAAATATATTTAAATTTCACACCATCGCATTTTATTCTCACTCTGAACAACTGTGGAGGAACCTTATATATCTTGAACAGGAACCAGAAGATTCTGCCATGAAGGCCCTGAAGGAGTTACCAATGAAGTTAGTGATCCAGTAGTGATCAAGAAGAAGTCAGTCTACAGAAGGAAGTGAAGGTGAACCTGTGGACTTTGCACATTCATCAAAGCCACAGCTGATGCCAAAGGCAACTTGGAAGCTGGCCAAGATGTAGAATGTGAATTTAAAACTTCCACGGAATATGAACAGGTTGTTGATCCATTTAGAACAGTAAAAGTAATGCAATCATACATGCAACTGCTGTAGAGGGATAGGAAATATGATCGGTGTTCAATAACTGTTTACCGCATTCATTTGGCTTTTGAGAGAAGAGTAGAGCAGGAAGCTTTGAATGTCAGAACATTTTTGTAACATGTCAATTTCTTTTGCCTTTCCCATCTTATTGGAAATTAGATGTATCATGTATCCTAGTTTGTGGATATATTTATGATATATTTATACCTTTTATTCTTTATGGAATAAAACAAAATTTAGGGAACATATGAAAGAATTATACATAAAGCAAGCATATACATATTTTCTTTAGAAAGGCCATGATATAATATGAAAGGTATTTTAATTTATAAGAAGTATCTATAAAATAAGTTTGTTCCTTTTCTTTCTTTCTTTTTCCAATTTTTTTTCTTTTCTTTTGAGAACAGACACATTATGCTCTCTATCTATGATGAACGAGTGATGCCTAAATTACCTTGAAATGACAATCAATCAATTAACTAAGCCTAATACAGTATATTTAGGGGGTGTCTCCAACTCAGATTTTAAAAGAATTTAATAGATTTTTAAATTCATAAAATCCATCAAAATCCAAAGAAATTAGATGGAATTCTCATGAAATTTGTTATGTGTAAAAAATGCATTCAAATCCATCCAAATCTATTAAAATCCTTCACTTAATGAAATTCATTGACTTTTTAAGGACACTTAGATTTTATTGAAATCTATTAAAATCTGAGTTAGGAACACCTAAATTTTATTGAAATTCATTAAAATCTAAATTAAGAACACCTAAATTTTATTGAATTTTTAAAAATCAATGAACTCTAAGTTCGGAACACCTTGTTATCCACAACCACAAGAAAGTTAGATTTGACCTCCAATCATTCATTCAGACAAAGCAAGAAAGTTGGGTGGCATCCCTCCCAGATTGAAATGGACAGATAGTAATGCTGCAAGGCAACTCTATTATTTACCAGAACTCTCAGTTCTACACCCTGGGTTGTGTTAAACTAAAGCTTAGAAGAGGTCTATACCTGGGTTACTAGCCAATTTTACTAGAAGACTCAGTTCTGTACCTGGGTTGTGTTGAACTGAAGGTCAGAAGAAGAGCCGAGCTGAAGATGGACAAAGTAGAGGACATGAATTGCATATACAGAAACCCCAATGAACCCATTGAAGCTCGAGTCAAAGACCTCCTTTCTCGTATGTCTTTGAAAGAGAAGGTGGGCCAGATGACACAAATCGAGCGCCGAGTCTCCACTCCAGCTGCTATTAGAGACTTGTCCATCGGTACCCATCTGTGTTCTATGTGTGTGTTTACTTTCTTTTACACATTTTTCATATAATTGGAGGACTATATCTATATGACAGGGAGTATACTCAGTGCTGGAGGCAGTGTGCCCTTTGAGATGGCCTTGTCGTCGGACTGGGCCGATATGGTCGATGGGTTTCAGAGGTCTGCGCTCGAGTCCCGGCTTGGGATACCACTGATTTATGGGATTGATGCGGTTCATGGGAACAATAGTGTGTATGGTGCCACTATATTCCCTCACAATGTTGGCCTTGGGGCCACCAGGTTAGCTTTCTTCCCTTTGTTTCTTCCCTTGGTATTTTAGTTAATAGTTTTTGATGATCCATTTCCTTACTGATTGTCATTGATGCTTTCTTGGGTCACTAAGAAAATGTAAATTTATATTTTGAATCTCTTCTTATGATTCAAAGGATACAGGTATGTTAAGTACTGGAAACTAATTGTCTAAATGACAAGAACAGTGGGTAAAGGTTTCATCTTCCTGGAAATGTTCTTATAATGCTGGTCTATGAGTGTGACCACTCTCTTGTGGGTGTGTGAGTGAGTGTGTGAGTGTGTGTGTGCGTGTGCGTGTGCGCGCCTGTGTATTTAATCTTTTCCTTGTAGTGATTGATACTTTGTTTTGACAGTAAGAAACAGAATGATAGAAAGAAGGAAACAAAAAGAAAGAAAAAAAATGGAGTTAAATTACTAAATTATAGACTTAAATGGCAATGGCTTATTATGCTCAACCTTTTTCAATGCTAGTTTTTGGTGAAACCAAATGAAGGGAGATGAGTCTTGTCACTTCCCCTAATTTTTTAACTGTATCACAGAGATGCAGATTTGGCGCAAAGGATTGGTGCGGCAACTGCTCTTGAAGTCAGGGCTAGTGGCATTCACTATACTTTTGCTCCCTGTGTGGCTGTAAGTTATTATGGATGTAATCAGTCACTACTAATTATATATATTTGTTTTTAATTCATGTGAAAGTATAGTGAATGCCACCAATTATGTTTATTTGTTTTTAATTCACTATACTTTTGCTCCCTTGTGTGGTTATGGAATTTGCTCTTTATTAATTCATAGATATAACTTTGCCTGCTTAATTGGTATCGTATAAAACCATAGGGACAAATATTTGATATTACAATGAGACTTGAAATTGAATGGGTTATTCAAGCAATTCACTTGAATGGTTCTGACAGGTGTGCAGAGATCCCAGATGGGGAAGATGCTATGAGTGTTACAGTGAAGACACCGAAATTGTTAGAAAGATGACGTCGATTGTTACAGGCTTGCAGGGGCAGCCACCCCAAGGACACGCAAAGGGCTACCCTTTTATAATGGGAAGGTAGAGAGGAGTTTCTAGTCGATAAATTTCTATCTATACTTCTTTCATCAAACATATTGCATATTTCTGAATTTGATAAGTAATACATTTATTTGTCCTTAATCATTGTTAATGCAAAGAAAATTGAATTTTCCTTTTCAAATACTATTTTATGCTAATTGAAAAAAAATAAAAAGAATACTTGCTGGAGATTCTCTTAGACATTGATGCGATTGTTTGCTGAAAAATTGTCTCCCTACTTCTACTTATGTGATATATCTAAAATTGTTTCATTATAATGGTCTCTTAGTAATTACATTATATCATTATAATGGTCATCTTCTGTACTCATTTTTCCATCTTTCTTTTTAACGTATGCATTACTTGATCTTGTATTCCAATACTAAGTCCCATATAGCTTACTCTTAAATATTAGAAATAATATCTTAAGTTCATTTCTTTTGATTCCAGAAACAACACTATTGCATGTGCCAAGCATTTTGTTGGAGATGGGGGTACACATAAAGGTCTGAATGAGGGGAATACCATATCATCGTATGATGATTTAGAGAGAATTCATATGGCACCATATCTGGACTGTATATCTCAGGGAGTTTCCACTGTTATGGCATCCTATTCCAGCTGGAATGGAAGGAAACTACATGCTGACCGTTTTCTCCTGACAGAAATCTTGAAAGATCAGCTAGGTTTTAAGGTAAAGAACCCAGATAATGTACATTTTTCTTGGTGAGCATTGAGCAAGATGAACCCACTACATACCTGTACCCACCCTACCCATTACCCTATTCGGTAAAGCTCAATTTCGAGAAAATACATTTATTAGTCATTCTGGACTTAATTCTCTTTCCTCTCAAAATTTTATTGGTATTTAATGTTTTTTTACCAAAACAAGGCATAATTATAATCAGACATTTAATAGAAAAATTTAATATTGCATATTTTGATTAATTATTTGCTAGCTTTATGTGCTCCTGATATGTTTCTTGGTGATCAATTTGATATACCTTTGCTAAAATTATAATGATAGTGAACTTCAAATTAATCAATACAGGCATATTTTTATTGGTATTAGATGCGATTTTCATAGATTTTGTTGGTTTATTTGAATGCAGTTTCTGTAACAGTAAAATGCTGTACGGCCTGATAAATATCAGGGTATACTCTGCTGCAGGGTTTTGTGATTTCTGACTGGGAAGCACTTGACCGACTTTGTGAACCTCAAGGTTCAAACTATCGTTTATGCATTTCATCTGCCGTTAATGCAGGAATTGACATGGTAGATATTGAACTCCAAGTTTAAAAGCGTAAACTATTTGTTGTTTTCCTTGATTTTTACTTCATTTGTCTAAATGAGAAGGTATGCAGGTGATGGTGCCTTTCAGATATGAACAATTTGTGGAGGATTTAGTATATCTGGTGGAACATGGAGAGATACCAATGCCCAGGATAGATGATGCTGTTGAAAGAATACTGAGAGTGAAGTTTGTTGCTGGTCTTTTTGAGCATCCCTTCACTGATAGATCTTTGCTGGACATAGTTGGTTGCAAGGTTAGTTTGCAGAGCTCAGCATGTCTTATCACTTCAAAAACGCATGATTTGCATGTTATCATTAGAAAGTTGAGCATATATTCTGTTTTAAGGATATTACTCCTATTTTGAGGCATGGTGGACATTTTAATGCTTTAAATTTACCAATCGTTGTACAAAAACAGCCCCAATCAATTCAGTACCTGAGATACATTTTTTACTGTTATGATTATTGCGCAGCTGCATAGAGATCTAGCGCGCGAAGCAGTTCGCAAGTCCTTGGTTCTGCTGAAGAATGGAAAGGACCCAAGGCAACCTTTTCTTCCATTAGACAGAAAAGCCAACAGAATACTCATTACTGGAACACATGCTGATGATCTTGGATATCAGTGTGGAGGGTGGACAGCTACCTGGGATGGAAGAAGTGGCAGGATCACAATTGGTATGGAATGTAGCTATTTTCCAGGATTTAATAAATCAAAAGCCTATAAGTTGTTCCTCATAATCAATTTGACCTTCTATTTAACCTCACAAGACTAGGTCTGTAGGATTAAACTTTCGTACATAATGCTTTTTATTAAGTATTATGTTTCAAGCTATTTGAACCAAAATTCTGCAGCTTCTGTAAAAACCATTACAAAAAGAGGTTATAAAATTCTCTTGTTTTTTTCAATGGGGAATCTGGCAATGTGTTACTTCTTAAATCATTGTAGGCTCCGTAGTCACCCCACACCAAGGTTTTCTTTGGGAGTCAAACAAGGAAAGTTTCCCTTTGCATCCTAGTTAGGTGATATTGTTTTTCAACAACATAGTTAATTGTGGAACACAAGAAATCCATAGATGGTAAATTTTCATGTTTATATCTTTTAAGTTCGCCTTGATTGCACATACACACTTAACTAATTAGATATTTACATTTAGGCACAACCATCTTGGAAGCTATCAAGAAGGCAGTTGGAGACAATACAGAAATAATTTATGAGCTATATCCGTCAACAAACACCTTAGCACGTCAAGACATCTCTTTTGCTATTGTAGTTGTTGGCGAAGGTCCATATGCAGAATTCACGGGTGACAATTCGGAGCTTGTGATCCCCTTTAATGGAACTGATGTCATAAGCTCAGTTGCTGACAGAATCCCCACATTGGTGATTCTGATATCTGGAAGACCCTTAACCTTAGAGCCTTGGCTCTTGGAAAAGATGGATGCTCTTGTTGCTGCTTGGTTGCCTGGTAGTGAAGGAGAGGGAATTGCAGACGTTATCTTTGGGGATTATGACTTCGAGGGTCAACTACCAGTGACATGGTTTAAAAGGGTTGAACAGTTGCCAATGCATGCCGGAGACAACTCATATGATCCTTTATATCCTCTTGGCTTTGGATTGACATGCAATAAGGGGAAAACCTTACACTAAAAAGATTTGATGACTAAGGCTGTTCTCAAGTCCAGTCTGTGGCTGTTCATGAATGAATTACCCCTTGGTGTCAAATGTCGCTGTACTTAATTGAATATATGAATCCACTCTATTCTTTGCATACACTACCTTATTCCCTTGTTCACTGGTTCCTAGTCATAATTGTCAGCTGGGCATGAGGGACCTTTATCTGCATTGTATATTAAGATGATTTATGGTTTCAACTTTCTTGAATAAGGATAATCAATTTAGCCCTGATCAACTGTGTGTATCTGGGATGTTTGCTGAGAGTGGATATGATCTCATCAATGCACAATGGTAACTTTCCATTTGGTCTCATGTCAATAAAGAGATAGCAGGACAAGGATTGGCAATCTCATATTCCCAACTAAAGCCTCGGAACCCAACTGATATTATTTACAATGGTATGTCTTATCTGTTACACTGTTTTCTCTTTGTCCAGAGATGCCTTAATTTGTATTTATTTTACTGTTTCTCTGATTCCTATTACTTGAACTGGTATGAAATCTTTGAGCTGTGATAATGTGATTGCATTAACTAATGTTATTCAGATATGATGCATCTTCTGCTTTCCGACCTTCCATATTCTTTTCTGTGTATATATATAACATAAGCCCCCACAAGAGATTATTCCCAGATCTTCGTGGGCCATTGAAGCAGCATGCCAGCATAGAGAATCGAACCCACTTCTACTCATAGACCCCTACTGAACTTCCCCTCATATTCTTGATTTCTTTCTTATATAGTTATATATCTATCCAAGAATTAGAGATGTAAATACACAACTTTGACGTGCATTTAGCTAATAGCATTTTGAAAGAGAAGAATCAGAATATAGTTTAGAAAATAGAGAGAAAACAAGATTGCCGAAAGTAGAAGCTGTGATACTATGTATGTGGTTGCGACTAGTTTTTAAGGTGTTAATCAAACTAGGAATAAAGTTGATAGTGTGCTTTTCTGTGCAAGTTGCAGAAAGGCTTTTGAAAAAGAAGGTAATTAGTTTTGTCATTTACTGTGGAAAACCCAATTGGAATGACAATATTGCCCATGTCGGTCTAGATTCTTTGCATAATGGGCGGGAGTGAATAAAACAGTATCAAGTGACATGGGTGGTGGTTAACTGGTTACTTGCAGCTAGCTAGTAACAAATAAGAAAACAACAAAGAAAGGGATGGAAAATAGAGCAGCAGATGAAAACAGCACAGTGCAACTTGGGCATTGTATTCAGTGTTTCTCCATCTCCTCTCTCCTAGAGAAAAGTAATACATGGAAATGTCTAACTATATAGTATGTATGTGCACATGAATAGTTGGGGTGGATTGTGGAGAGTTTAAGATAAAATGTCTGGTAATTATTGCACCCAACGGAAACTAGTAAATAGTAATTTATCGTGCTACCTGTCACAGACAAGGATCTCAAATTAAATAGTGACAATAATTTCAAATTAAATAAGAACATATTTGATATAAGGTTTATCAATGGGTAAACAGTATGGTTTATCTACCTGTTAAACATATCTGCCGCCGCAATGGCGATTAAGGCGTTAAATGTTTGAGTGGTAGGTAGATAGTGCACCTAATATGTTAGTCTTGTAGGTTGAGTAACAAGCGCTCAATGCGTAACACTACCTTCATATGTTAATAAATCATTAGTTCAATGCCACAATTAATCCCATTAAAAACCTTGTTACCAGAAGAGAGAGAGATGCAAAACCTAATTTGATAGCTCTAAAAAAAAGTGTGTTTGTAACTTCATTGAACTTTATGGCGTTAAATAGTGGGTAATAATTGTTAGTTTGTCTTACTAGATGACATATCTCACTAGTTCAAAGTTGCACTTAATTAGGAGGAAGATTCTTGTTCCAAATAAATAAATAAACGAAATAAGGAAAGGAAATATTAAGTCAATGATATTTCCCACCAAAAGAGAATCTCAAAGCCCATGTAGAAATAGTGGCTAAGATAAAGGTAAAGCAGTCTTTCTACTAATGAAAAGCTACATATAATTTGTCTCCAAGATCGGTGTCACAAGTGTAGACTAGATTTATTAGAGAACAATGAAATCTCTTAAACATTTGATTTAGTTGGTAGGTGCCGTACACTTAGAATCAGTTAACCATTATGCTTAAAGCCAAAACCAGGAGAGAGAAATAAAGAGATAAATTAAGAATGCCTTACAAAAAAAGATGGACCACAAATTAAAATAGATTAGCAGGGTAATCTAAAGTATATCTTACTCTGCTATATATATTATATTATAATTATATCATTAATCATCACTCCTAGGAGGGATCTTCTTCTTTCTAATAAGAGGATCTCATACAAAAGAAAGATTACCAAGCCAAAAAAAGTGATTGAAGCATATGATGCTTGAGTTAGTGCAAGTAGAGTCAGCACTGATTGAGGTTTGAACTTTCAAGGTCTTGCCTAGTCAACTTGGCCATTGTGGTGCATCAAATTTGTTAGTGAGGCAGTTTACAAGAGTTGAGTAGGCAGTCTTAACCTTGAATTCCAAGTTGAGTGCTCAATGACTTGGCCAATTTGAAACCCAGCATCCAGTGACATGACTTCTCTTTTTTGTGTGTGTGTGGAAAGCAACTGGTCTAACTGCATAATCAAGAGACTAATAAAGCATAGTATAGATTTAGATTTTATCCCAAGCAGACACATGTGAATATGAGATGCTCTTGCTCACAGATTTTCCCATTATTTTCATTTTGCTCTTATTCTAATATAGTTTCAGAGTCTGAGCCCTTGTGCCAAAATCAGAAGTCCTTGTCATTTGACTAGAATTCAAATAGTAAATCAAAACAAAGCTCAGAAGATCCCCATGTGTATTAAGTTAATCATAATTTATGTTACTTAGATATATCATATATCACAAACAAAAATGATCACCAGATTCATGGCCCTAGTTGCATAATTGATTATTAATATGTTAGTGATGCCTAAGACATACTATTCTTTCACCATTGGATTGAAGATTGAAGATTGAAGATGCTTATCTTGATTATGCCCTTTATTTCATTAAAAACTTGGAATTTTATGTCTGCTATCTGATATGCATTATCTTTCTGCATTCCATTCTTAACGAGAGGATCCATTCTTAAGGTATCAACTGTCAAATAGAGGGACAGTCAACCATTTGGAGTCTCTTGCTTTAAGACCCTTACACAGACTCTAAAAAGTAAAAACAACAGTGTCTCTCACGCATGATCAACAGTGTCTCTTTCTGCTCATCTTATTAGATGCCTTCTGCAATAATTCACCACCCCCTTATCACATAACAGAATATGAGATAGGGGGCAAAATACAACAAGGGTTTGGGATGCTTCAACTCAGTTTCATAATTTGAAATTCCAAGAAAAACTATGATCCTGTTCCCCTCAAATACTATTAGACTAACTCAAACTTCTGAATGAGATATTCACAAGAAACCATAAGAAAAAAAAGAAGCTCAGATACAGCTATTCTAATGAACTGAAAGACAATGATGGCATATGAAGCCACAGAGGATTTAGTGGAGCTACCATATCATCCATGAGGGTAGTGCTGTCCAGATTGCATTTGGAAAACCAAATTTTGAGGTCCATAGTAAGAATCAAGAAGAGAAGTTTTGTGCAGATCTTGCCCCTGCATTTTGAGTCCATATGAAGTAATCCCATAAGGATGGGACATGAACATATTTGCATGTGGTTGATTGAAAGCCATGTTTGCTCCACTGCTGTGCGGTTGATGCCACTGAAAAGAAGTCCTGGCAGTGGAAGCAGAATTCGACTGCTGGGAGAGCCCGGAAGAGTTCCCCGGAGAGGGAGGCCTTTTATCGTCCGGAGACGAAGTTCTGATGTCATTGAGATTGACAGTTGTTATGTCATGGATGCTGGCTCTTCTCTTATCTTTCCCCCCTGAAAGCTGCCTGATGAAGTACTTCTGTGCATGACTAGCCACTTGAGTTGGTGTTCGAGTTACCACAAAATTGCGTGAGATATTCCTCCAGTCCCCTTTACCATACTTTTTTAGACCCATCAAAAACAGCCTATGCACAATCATCAGTATATTATGTCAAAACAAGGACAGAAAAATTAAAGTAAAGCATAAATAAATCTGAATCAAGAAAGTTTTAAATAGAAATTTAAATAACTTAACTAGAGTTGTGCTCATGCTTGCTATGTAATCCACAAATTATGTTCACACTTTTCATTGAGCATATATCCTCATGAAAATTTATACTTGAAACCAATTCTAGTTGAACAGCTCAAACTCTTCCGATGAATTACATTACACTCTCAAAATCATCAAGGCAGAATATGAATTTAACTTGGGAAAACTTACTTGTGTTCCTCCTCAGTCCATGGAACCCCTTTCTTTCTTTCATGATCAGCAGGCCTAGTTGATGAAGATCTCTTGCCACCAAGTCCATAAGATTGTTTGAAGCCATCATAGCCATGTCTATTCACCCACTCCAATGTAAATGGGGAGGTATTGTAGCCAGGAATTGGAACTAGCCCTGCTTCTATTTTACCAACATCAACTTCCAATTCCCTGTACTGCTTCATCACATCCCCTACAGTCTTCCCCGGTATCATCGCCGCCACCTTGTGCCACCGGTCCGGCGTGTCCTTGTCGTGCACCGCCAAAGCGTTTTCGAATATTTTGTTCTCCTCCGGAGTCCATTTTGTGCTCTTGGTCTCCTCAAGAAGCCAATTTGAGCTTGAAAAATAGGATGAAGGAGATAGAATTTCCATCTCCAACCTCATAACACCAAATTATATATCTCAAATTCACACTAACACCATCATGTCTTCAACTGCTAACTGATGAGTTTGGATAGGGTATTGAAAATTTGGGTTGAAAACAGAGGAGAAACAGAGCAAGAGAAGGATAAGAACCCTTTGTGGAAATGCAGAGAGGTGGAGGTTTCACAACAATAATATCAGGGTTAAATCAAGGAGCATTTTGAAAGGAATCCGAATACCTTTTTGTGCATAGGCATACCCTGAGCCCTGAGGAATCTAGAAAAGACCCACCTTTCCAAAATTCAAAGAAATGTCTTAAAAACTAAATTTAAAAACTAAACTAGAACCCCAGAACCACTAACGGGATCTGAACCCATTGAAGTCCAGAGACCATAAACAGAGAACAGAAGAAATTATAAAATAATTACAATTTGAAAAGAGGAAAAAAACTAACACTTGTGTCTGCAGTTAACATCCCAATTGGGAAAGGAAAGGAAACTGCAGAGAGAGAGAGAGAGAGAGAGACCAAAAAGGCTGTAATGGGAAAACCCAGTTGGGACAAGGGTGAGGGAGGCTCTGAATTCAGAGGAATTGGAGCAGTGAAAAAAAGTTGGAAAAGATCTCTTCTTTCTTCTTTTTTCCTTGATGCCTGAGCAACGAAGAAAAGAGAAGAAAGAAAAAAAAGTGTATGTTTGAGCTATGAATGGAAAGAGAAAAATATAGAAGCCTCAATAAAGCAAAGCTAGCAAGCTTCAAGAAATGAATCTAAATTTTGCTAAAATCTTTGGAGAGAGGGTGAGAGAGAGAAAGAGAAAGCAGAGTTTTGAGGTGGGTGGCCCGCGGCTGTGATTGGATGGTAAGATGTTCGTAGATACTGAAAATTATGAAAAAGTTCCCTCTTATTATAAGACACACTCTCTGTTTTGGGTTTTTCAATTCTTTTTGTTTTGTTTTTGTTTATGAGTTTTTTTAATCCTTTTCATGGAAATTTTAAAAATAATGATACCGAAAAATATAAAAATGAGGTTCTTTTTTTTTACACTCTAAAAATAATTATTTACACTTCTTTTGTGTGTAAATACAATAAAAAGAGTGAGAAGATAGTTTTGAAATATATTTATTATTTCTCTTTTTTCTTATTTTGAGTTGTGAGAAAACAGTGGGATGACAACTCATGATGATTGATGGAAGCTAACCTAGTCACTTGTTCAGCACTAGTCTATGGGTTAAGTTATTTACGCTTACACTTGTTGAGGTTTATCGTTTTTTCACATATACTCTTTTGGGATTTTAAAAATTATACATATACCCTATAAGGTTTCAAAACTGTTGCACATAACGAAAAATGATGAGAATATATGTATAACTAAAGGGGTGTAATGACTTAATAAAATTACTCAAGATATAAAGTCCAACCTTAATACAAATGTCTTATTCTTTGTTTATTTATTATTTTCTCTTGTAGGGATTATGTGTAACAGTTTTAAAACCTCAGAAATGTATGTGTAATTTTTAAAACTTCAAAAAATGTACGTGAAAAGATGATAAATCTTAAAAAATTTAAGTATAAATAATTCTTTACGGGTTCCTCACAAAAACACCTACTCTAATCTCAACCGTTAAAATCAATCTAATGAAAACATGACTGGGCTTTGATTAAAAATAAATAAATATATATATTTTTTGTAATAAGTAATAAGTAATAACTAATAAGATATTCTCTTTTTGTCTGAAACTAATAAGATATTCAAAAATCCTTTTCAAACTCTTTTACATTACAACTTGACGCGGTGGGACCCTCCACCCCCATGTGGTTTTTTACACCTTTGCCACTACAAAGTTTCTCATTGGGCAGTCTCCTACATAATTGCAAAGGTTATGATCTCAACGATCTGAGTACACGTGTCATAACAACATTGGTTATATAAGCTTCACTTCTGTACTGACTGGGCAATGAGCTGGACCCACGTAATTGGGTGGAACTCTAATCGTGGACTCGAGAGTACGTGATCATCCACACATAATTACAACCCATTAGCCAACGACCGCCCACCGCCTCTCAGCTCACTTATATTCTTTTCTTTTGCCACTCAAATGTTGGCTAGTGGAATTGAGTAAGAGAGTGGTGTAAATCCACTCTCTTAGTCGCGCGTGTATTTCACTCTAGAATCTAGTGCAATGAAGAGTAGGGCCCACAACAGAATGAAATCTATGAACAGCGTCGGTGTCACGCGCTTACCGTGTAGTTGTTGCTTTCTTTCGGTTGCTCTGTAAGGCTCAACCAATACAACCAAGCAGTCCCCTTCGGATGTGACCAACTGCTCCACTGCTTTGTGCCACTCTTCTCTCTCCAATAGTCCTCCTATTCAAAAATCTAGTAGGGCACCCCCCACAACAGCCTTCCCTGGTCATCCATCTTTGAATGTTAGATATGGTACGTTAATTAATCTATGGTACGGATCGGATATAGTGTGATTATTAGTCGTTGATGATCAATCGAATTCACATTTCACAACAAGCCTCGCATCAATCAAAAACAAACAATCACTCTTGTATGTTCACGATTCATGTCCTTTGTCGCTTTTGATTAGGATGTAAAAGTGTCTCTCTCTCTCTATATAAAATTGGTGTGTTTCCACTTTCCAGGTGTTTTCAAATTAAGAAAAACTTTAGTAATCGCAAATTCGTATCATTTATGCGTATGCGTATGCGGGGAACTATTTACCATTTATAAATACAAAATAAATCTTATATAAATCAATAGCTGACATTCACTCGTGTGCGTGTGAACAATGAATCAAAACAAAAATAAAGTTGTAGCTATCATACTGGGGACATATGATATTATTTTTATTTTACCATCTCTAACCCGGCCTTGTGAATCGCACACATATCTACAAGACTACACATCTTAAGTTGGTGCTTCGGGAATCTAATTTGTCCTTGCAAATAAAGTTGTGTTCATGTGATGTGGGCCTTAAATTTAGAATCAAAAAGTGGTTAAAGGCTAATGCACCATCATTCCCTTTTATTGTGTATGGGCTATTACTTAGGACGTACTTGCCAAATCTTTGTTCCCTAATGCAATAATCCGAAAACATAGGACAATCTAGCTTTAAAACTCTCATTAGTAAATAGTAACTAATGTGAAATCATTGGATTTGGTGGCGTCATTAAGTCTAATTTTGGGCTATTAATAATTTCAAATTGGGCTGGGCTGGGCTTATAGTATAGGCAGCAAAGCCCAAGTAGGAAGATGCCTTGGTGCCACACTGCCACATGCAACATATTGATTGTTTTATAGGTGGAAAACATGTTGTCTTGTTGACTGGGTAGCTAGGGAGGCCACCATCATCTTTAAGAGCACCTCGAATCTCGCACCTATTGTTATTATTATCAGTCAATCGGACAACGTGTCCATTAATGAGCAAAGGTCCCCATCTCACACTTGCCCTCTCATAGAGAGAGTCATACGTGTCTCAACTCCCATAACACTGGTGTCGTTTCTGGTACTCAAGAGTCGAGAGTTAGAGATTGTTGGGTAATGTTGCCAGGTTAATTTGCCAATTACCATAAGGGGAAATATAAACTTGTCATAAGAATTTCTATGAGGAACTCCAGATGTCCTTTCACCAAAACAAAAAGCTTGGAGATGTCCCTAAAATATTTTTAGGGAGGTCTCTCACGTTCTTATTTTCAATTAAATTAATTTATTTTATCACTTAAAATCAATAAGGATGATACAGATTGTGAATGAGTTTACTTTAGTTGCCCCTGCGGCCCTGCCTCAATTTGTTTTTAGAGACATTTTATCCAACAACTCACTCTTCATAATTACTGCTAAACAATACATGTTTTGGCCCTATGTTAGGCCTAGTGAATAAACCCTTAGTACTAGCCTTTTACCACAATGTGTGAGACTCATTATTTATGAAGTTTTTTTTTTGGTAACCGATGTATTCTGAATCAGTTTTCGCACACTAAACTAATTCTTTAAATCGGTCAAAAATAAATAATTCCCGCCAAGTCTAAAAGTAATTAGTAAATTAGTCATCTAGTAAATTAGTAATTAGTCTAGGAATTAGCTAGAGAGCTCAACCTTACTTAGAGGAACGTTCATTAATTTAATAAATTAAGGCCGCCATTGTAAACTATACTGTTTCCCACCTGTGATCTCACATCGGGATATGGTCTAAGCAGAAAAATTAATAAATTTATATGTATGATGATGGTATGCAGGTTTTACTAATTTGGCATTTATTTATTTTAATACCATTTTTTCACAATTTGTGCTTTTGTCACATATTCTCAGCATATCCATATTATTTATAGGCAGTACGCATACACACACAGCATGGGGAACACGAAAAATAATAATAATAATAATAATAATTGCAGAGTTGTTTCAGTTGTTGAAATAATATCCATTCTAATAGCAATAGTAATTAAATGTGTTGGCTGCTCCCTTCAAATAAAATGCACCCAAACTAATACGGTGTTCAACGTACAACTTAGAGTGGTGTTACAATATTTCTATGTGTTTTGTTTGAAGCTTATATTGACCAAAAAAAAAAAATCACTCCAAATTTTTTTTTTTTGTACCTTATTATTTTCTTAAAACAAAAGAGAGAAACATATATTTTACTCCATCCGTCAAACATTGTCCTTTAAAAAATTTAGTTCCTTTTTTGGGACATTTTATTAAACACATTACCTCCAACTCTTTAAAACACATAATAAAAAAAAGGACACAAATATTTAAAATATGTGAAAAGAAAGTTAATTTTATGGTGACCCTATTTTCACCTTACTAGATCTGCCAATAGCAGTTATTAGGGGTGTGATTTGGATTGGAAAATCCGAATCCGACCGATTCCTATCCGAAAATTTTCAATTTTATTCCGAATCCGAAATTGCCGAATCTGAAAATGCCGAAATCCGAAAATTTCAAAAAAAATTGGATTGGAATTGGAATGTTTATGTGAATTCCGATTCCGATCCGAATTCTGATCCAAAAAATTCCGAAATGTTCCGAAGGCATTCCGATCCAATATTTCCAAAATTATGCCAATTTATTCCATATTATATATTTTATCATTTATTTAGTATGATACATATAACATATATTTTAAAAGAGATGACTAATACTATTAATATAAACATATGTACATTATAAATATATGTGTATCATAATAACATAAATGGTAAGTTGGTAACACAAACACCCACATTTTTTCGTACATGTAATTACTATTTTTTTTTTTATTAGGGAGGGGAATTGAAGATATGGAGCAATTCTACAGTTATTCCAACTAGAATATCCCACCAATTATAATTACTAATTACTAAATATTTAAGCTTATTATTTTCAAAATTTCAAACATGATATATATATGTGAGTAACATGTATCTACTAATGACATTTATTCTAACAATGTTGGATGAGCTCCAAAGATTAATCCCCCACCTCTAAGATATGTGCTATTAAGCCTATTATACATTCATAGTGACATTTATTTCTCTTATATATTATGTATGTTATAATATATAATATATACCATTAAACATACACAATATATATCATACATAATTTATTTCTTAACATACATAATCTAGCAATGAAAAACTTGCTAAATTGCATCTTCTTTTTTTTTCCTTCTTTTCTAGATTTTTTTTATGGTAATGGTATGAGATGGCATGGTTCTAAATGTTATTTAAATTAATATTTTGAATTTTCTTTTTAAATTGGACATATATTTTAATTACATTTTAATATAAATATTGAAATGCATCATAATCTATTGTCTTTTAATTTTTGTTTGTTTGTTAATTTCATCATTATTCTAAAAAAAATCCAAACATGTTCTAAAAAATATTATGAAAATGTGAAAATTCCGATTTTTTATTCGAAAATTTCAAATGTTTATCCGAAAGTTCCGAAAATGTTATATTCCGAAAAATTCCGAAAATTCCGAGAAATCCGAAAATTCCGAATCGGAATGAGATGTTGAAATTCCGATTTTTTGGAATGGAAATTGGAACATAAATTTCATTCCAAAATTTTTTGGATTGGAATTGGAACACCCTATTTCCGATCCGATCCGGCCGAAACACACCCCTAGCAGTTATAGACTTATAGTAGACCACCAGTGGGATATGCATTTTTGGGTGGTAATGAAAGCACAAAAAAATAACTTAATATAATTTGATGGTGTCATCTATTAAATTAAATAGTCATTTTTGACAAATAAGAAAAACACCAAAAAATAACTTATACCATTAGATGAACTAACAAATTTTTATGTGAAATTTTGCTAAAACATACCAAAAAAATCTACAAACTGATGAAGATTGGATCATATTCAACACCCGGGTATTTGGAAGCCTTTTAATTGGGATAGAATAGTGTTGTTGGAGATGATGGGGACTTGCATTATATGCATGAGAAAATTTGTGGTGTCAATAATTGAATAGGTTATAGGGGTTGGCCATCACCAATTTGTTGCCATTAAAGGAAAGATTCCCTTCAAATGTTCCGTCCTTTCCCTAAAAGTCAAAAGGTCAGACCACTTAAGGCAGCTCCGGTAAGCGTGTGCATCACATCACCCTGTGCACATTTAAATACACTCCCCTTCTTAAAATATAATAAAAAATAAATATTTTTAATAAGATGCCCGTCTTAACTTTAACTCAATTTGCATGTTACCACTTAAATTAAAAATTGAAGCAAGTTGCCTCATAAATTAAATTTTGTTTGCAAATTACCACCTACATCCAAAATTTTCAGGGGTTTTTTGGTCTTTGAAATTGGGTGGGGAAGCTTTTGCCACCTCAGTATGTTGAGTGGCAAGGCCCAACCAGTTACAAGTGGCCACATGTACAACCATTTTTATATTTCTATTTTTCTATTTTTATAAACTTTAAAAATTAATTAAAAATAACTTCGGACTCAGAAAAATACACAGACAATTTTTACAGACTCGTCTTGACTAATACTAATTTACTATAGAGTCAAATTACTAATTTTTTAAAAAATTAAAATAAATTTCTTGACATAAAATAAATTCTATAAAAATTATAAAATTTTTGTAAAGTCCCAGAAGAATTCTAAAAAATATTTTGAAAATTACCAAAAACCTGTTTTAGAGAATTCTTTCAAAATTTTATGAAAATTCTAGAATTTTTCTAGAATTTATTTTTCTCTAATACCGAGAGGTCTTTTGGGTAGTAAGTGTTCACGAGAAATGTAGTGTTAGTTTTTAGAAGACTAATGGTGCAGACCTTGTATTTTTTGGAGTTTCGAAAATTATCTTATGAATTTTTAAAGAGTCTAGAGTATTTTAATTTTTTAGAAATAAATTTAGACTTTCCAAATTTTCTAGAAATTCTTGGAGGGCAAATTGATAATTTGACTCCATAGTAAATTAGTATTAGTCAAGATGAGTCCGTAAGAATTTTTCGTATATTTTTATGAATCCGAAGCTATTTTTAATTAATTTTTAAAATTTGTAAAAAATAAGAAAATAGAAATAGAAAAATAATTCTACATATAGCCACTTGTAATTAGTTGAGCCTTGCCACTAAGCATGCTGAGGTGGCAAAACCTTCCCCACCCAAATTCAAAGACTAAAAAACTCATGAAGATTTGGATGGAAGTGATAACTAGCAAACAAAATTTAATTCATGAGGTAATTTGTTTTAATTTTTAATTTAAGTGGTAATATACAAATCAAGTCAAAATTTAAGTGAATATCTTGTTAAAAAAACCCTAAAGAATAATAGCAATAATACTTCTCAACTCTGTTTTATTTATGAAATTGGCTTTATCGTATACAATTTTATTTTAGGCATTAATTGCAGAGCTTTTATCAAAAACTAGTATACGTTTAAAACCCAATTTTTAAAGATGGTTTTATAAACTTTTCAACAATCAAACAGGAAATATTGTAGTAATTGTACGGTTGTACACTTGTACCCAAGAAGAAAAGGACAGAAGAAAAAAACAAAAATTTGGAGTACATAGCACGGACGATTTACAAAGCCCATACACAAAAATAAGATGATGCTATTGCCTGTTGGGCTACTTTATGAATTATAAAGATTGGGCTAAGAATAGAGGTGTTTGAGAAATGGTGGTGAGTAACACCAATGGCGGAGTCACCCGAACTTTTTGTTCTCAATAATTGGTATCATATAAAATTTTAATAATTACTCGTACTTCAAACTCTAATAACAATTATATAAAATCAGACATATAACAATAAATTTCAATTCTTTTTGTGTAAGTATCATCTATAAATTATTGAGTTTAAACCTCATCTAATTTTTAAAGTGACTACTAAATATTATTCGATTGAACTTAAACATATTATCTTGTGTAAAAACTTGACTTCATTCATAAAACATGATTCAATTTTCAAAACAAAAATCATTTTGTTGCTTCCTTCAGCAATTTATGCAAATTTACATAAACACTTAAACATATAATATATAGCCCTGCAGAAAACAAAATGAGGTAGCTATTTCTTCAATTCCAATCAATCTGATTTATTCAAAAGTAGCCAGCAGCAGCTTCCTTTAGCTTGCTCCAAAGATTCTTCCAACTAATTGCTATGAACGGACCCCTCTCTGCTCGTTTTTCATGCTTATGAGTTGAGAATTGGGTTGGCATTAATTTGTGGTAGAATTCTTCAAATGTTGCTAACACTTGGGAAGGTCTTTTGGAGGTGGTAGAACAGATTCATTGGGGCCTTTGCCATTGTCCACCACAAATGCCATCTTAAGCCCCCATGTTGTGTGCAGTTCAAGATGACAATGCATAAACCAAACCCCTGACATATAAACAAAAGAATATGATTTTATCATTTGCGTAAATGTACAATTTTACATATTATATTGTCAAACTGTCAATCTGAACTAAGATAAAATTTTGTTTATATATATTGTTTAGATTTATAGTTTGATAAATTCATACATACAGTATCACATCTTATATTGTTAAACAGTTAATCTAAATTATCAATTATATGAAATTTTGTTTAGATATTTTATTCAAATTAAAAGTCTGATAATATAATATAGAGATATGGTAAGCAAACATTAGGATGATGGGTTTACCTGGATTATCAGCCCTGAATCTGATAGCAGTCCATCCACCAGATGGCACTCCAACTGTGTTCCTCTCAACAGGGTCAACAAGGTTGAATCTTTTTGGGTTCTTTTTTGGGTTGAAATTTCCTAAACCCCTCCCAACTTCGAAGAAGTTAAACCCATGCAAATGCACAGGATGGTTTTCCGGGGCTATCATCCCAGTGTCCTGTAACACCAATTGCACTGTAGAGTTGTAAGCAAGCCTATAGAGCCTAGTGCCCTTCGAGGTCTGCATGTTTGTTGGCTGTGTCCCAGTGTAATTATAAGGAATGGGAGGGTTTCCGGGAAAATCATCAGTGAAAACCCCACTTATATTGAAGAAATGTGCTTGAAGGAGTGAAATCTTTGGCATCACAAATGTGACATTGTTGATATCTGCCACCACTCTATTACCATTGGCACAAGAAGCACAAGTGTGCAGGCCAAGGCTAACTGTGAACAGCAGGGAGTGGTCAATTTTCAATGGGACCCTTGCAGGGTATGTGTTTGAGTTTAGGCTTCTGAGGGAATTTGTAAAGTTTGTGGCTAAGAATGTGGCGTTTTGGGGTGGTGGGGCTGTGAGAGTGGTGGCGGCGCTTAGGAGTGTACCCATGTAGTGCACGGTGGCGGTGGCGGTCTTGTTGTCGACGACGATGGTCGGATTGTCCATGAAAGGGGAGGCTGCAACCAAGTACTTGCCTGTGACATGGTTTGTTGTGAGGAGGACGTTTGTGGTCTGACCAGGGGCTATGAGAATGGTGTCCGTTTTGAAGGGTTTTGTGTACACAGCGTCAACTTCAACCACAGTTAGTTTGTGGTTAGCAATCTTGAAGAAGAGCTCTTCATTAAGTGCAGCATTGATGATTCTTAGCATGTATGTCTTGCCAGGTCTTACTGGTAATCTGTACCCTCCTGCAGTGGATCATATATATAGTTGGTCAAACTCAAATGCATGTTGATCAACCTCGTAGATGGAGTTAAACTCATGCATGCCCTGCCTGCCTCAGAAATTTTTATCAAAATTTGACAGTTGTGATGTAACGTACATATGAAAAAAATGTTGTATGAGGTTGTTCATGTTGTGTGAATTAAAGAACAAATTATCTAAAAGATGATATGTGTTCAGATTTTACATAAATTTTTATTAGTTAGACACATATCATCTTTTAACTGAACTGTTCTATTATCCAATATTGTCACCAAATAAGAAGAGTGTAACACAAATTTTCCCAAAAATATAATCATTTTAGCTTTTTCTTCCTTTATATGTACTGCGTGGCAGAAGTTAAGCTAAATCTTTACCTTGTGAGGGGCAGATTGAGAGAGGCCCTGGGTGGCCATTGATTGTGTGAGCATCAGAGACATTTGGGGCTAACCCAGATTTCAAAGCCTCGTTAATAACAGCTTCCACATCTGATTTCCACCATTCACCTGCAAGGTTAAACAATAATTAATTAATATGATAAGCAATCTTACTAAACCACTTTAATTGTAATTGGGAAATGGATTATGAGAAGAATTAAGGATTAAAAGGGTAGTCTTGGGCTCACCTAAAATAACAACCACTTCTTTTTGGGGTGCAGGAAATGGGTATGGGACACCACGCTTGGGTAAGATGACCAAGGCACCGTGGACTGTAGCCCTGAGCCAGAGAATGTGTGCGTGCCACCAAAGTGTGCCTCTCTGCCCAGTGATAGTGAAGTTGTATACAAAGCTTTGGCCCGGTTGAATTGGGCACTGGGTTATGTATGCCGGCCCATCAGCCCAACCAGTCCTCAATTGTCTGATCCCATGCCTAATTTCCATGGTAACATTACAATTAGGAATTATTTAGCTAGGAAAGCAAAAACTACATTATTAACAGTAATTCTGATAGGATCATATTTTTGTGGTCAATTAATTAATGTAACAAGTAAAACTGTCATAATTAACGAAGAAAAAACTTGTGTGAGGTTGTTTCTGTCACGTGATAGTATTGAGTGACATGATACATAATTTAGTTAAAAGATGACATATGTCCAAATTTGATGATAATTCTTTTGTTCTTACACAAATTCTATATTTTAGAGCATTATGTCACCCAACATTATTACGTAACATCAACAAATCTACACAAATTATTCTGTAGCTAATGCCATCAATTATTAATGATGATTTGTATATGGGTGAAATGTGAGGCATTACCAGTGGATGCTAACATTGTATTTGACATGGTTGACCACCTTGACGAGCACAGTGTCATCTTCCCTAGCATAGATAGTGGGACCAGGGTACCTTCCGTTGACAGTGACAATGGGCTTGCTTGAACACAACCTTGAGGTTGTCCTTTGCACCACCTACGAAACCACAGGCAATTCATATATATATATTAGAAGTCGATCGTTAATGGAACTGGAATTAAGTTAACACAGTGACAGTAGTATAGCTAGGAAGCCTAGGAGTACTACTGCCCAACGCTCACACAAGTTTGGTGGCTTTCTCAACCAAACCGCCCATTTTGCTGTTTGGATGAAGTTTTAATTAATTAATAATATTGCAAGCAAGACCAGTTAATTAAGCTTTCTCGAATGATTAATTTGAAGGACAAATTAAATTATGAAAACCAAACACCAGATACCCTAATATATTAGCTAGAGTTTATAATCGAGGGTCTTAGATTATAATCTCTACCAAAGAAACACAGATCGAGTACATTTGGATATATATACTGGATGTAGACCTAAAGATGATCAGCAGTACATGCCGTATATGCAGTGTGCTGCAAATAATTAGAGGCAACGTTGTTCAATATTTTCTGGCAGCTGATACCCAGTAACTTAATTAATTATTTTCCCATTTATAAAACTTAATTTACCTGGAAATCCATTAATTGTGTTATAAAGGACATATAATTAAAGAATGAATGGTTTGTGCGTACTCAACTATAGAGTCGTCCAGCTAGTAGCAGAGCATGCACGTACTTATCCTTACACGACTAGGCTGACATATATATATAGATGCAACAAATTAACAAACTAAGGTGTTAACTGAAATTAAATTGTTCTTACGTTAAACTTGTAATGTCGAACCATGCATTCCACTGATGCTGGAAACAAACAAGCCACCAAAACCAAGACCCGAATGAACGGCACCATCTCCATTTTTCTGATCTCTTGTCTAGTTGTCTCTTAACTAAGCTTCTCTGGCCTGGCTCTGCAGCTACGAGAGTAGTATTTTAATTCATAATTCTCTGTGCACTACTAGATGCTATATTGACCAAGCTAATAAGCAAACTTATATAAAGAGAGAAATGAACTCTGCTGCCAAGTCGTTTTTGCTTAGTTTGGTAGGTGTAGATAGATATCAAACAATACTTGGGACTGAAGCTCTACGTATACATAAATAAAAAATTAACAGCAGCAGGGCCAGAAACTTCGTGTGATTAGTGCGTTTCTTGTGTATTACTCAACGTAGTTATCTGTCAACTAAAACACTTCTTTGAAGCCATAGAAGCTAGCTAGCTAGTTGATTTGACATACATATCGAGCTCTAGAATATGATCGATGTTATATCAAAATTTGGCCGCCTGGCTTGGTGGTCAGCCCTTGGTTTGGTGAACCCGTACGTATTGGGTAAAGTACACCCAAACCCCAGCTAACAAACCAAAAAGTGGAATTGCTTTTCCAACCCCTCACAATTAAGGTCAAGCAGATGACATAGACAACAGCCAACAAGCTCAACAGAATTACCCACTTGATTTATTAATGCATATATCTTTACATTGCTTCATCCATCTTATATTGTTATTGACGATATAGTGATATATATTATATACAATTGCATATATTAAGTAGGTGGCAGAATATAACAGAAAGGCTACCAGAAATAGTGGTATAGATCGAGCAAATATATCACTTATACTCCAAGAAGAAATTTCATTTTATTAAATTAAATTTGTCTATTAACCGATGACCGGCCATATAGTCTGTGGCATTAGTCTCTAGTCATACTAGATCGAAGCAGGTTTCATCAAATTCAAATTCTATGAACGAGATTTGGTACCTATTTAGTTGTTTAATTAACATATAATCTTGTATGGTAATATTCGAATTAAGATAGATGTACAGATAGATCATCTTTAATATTGTACATTTTAATGAATGCAGTAAATTAAAATTAATTAAAGAGGATTTGTATCAATGCCTGATATGCTATTACTTCCCAAAACTAACACGTTAATTAATTTGTTGTTTGAACAAAAAGGGTCGATCATAATTAATTTTGATTATGAGAGCAACTAATTAAAGTTGGTTCTTATGGATAATTATACATCCATGCATGCATTAATTTGATCGACCAATTAATATTGGGGGGAAGAACACGTGTGTATGTGAAGCTTGAAGCCTTGAACAGTGAGTCATGAGTGTGGTGGGTAGACGATAGATACATATTGGGATGTTACCACGGAACAATTTTATAGTTGAGCGATAGTTTTCATGGATAGCCACAAATCGGAGAAGTCTGTTTCCTGAAAGCTAAGGATTTGAGAGGGGGTGGGTAACAGCTCATCTAATCATACATGAGCTAATTAATTACACCATATGGAATAAATCATATGTTCGTGGCCGTCTTATCATAATTAATGATGAGCCTAATTAATTATCTCGTTTCCACACTAAAAATTACAAGGAAAAGGACAATAACTACATCTAATTGCCATTTCCCAGTTTGTTCTTAATTGTGTGCCATTTCTATTTTAGTTGAAAATTGAAGTTTTAGTGACAACAGTTATACCACATCAGCTAACGTGCTATGTACATTAAATCGATAGTGAAATGATACAAAATTATTGATGATGAGACGCATCACGCATGTTATGTTATTATCCTTAACTTTTTTAAATAAAGAGTGGAGCAAAATAAAATATTTCAAAGAGATCCTTCTTAAGAATCATGACTCCATGAATCTTTTTATAAATCCACTAATTTCTAGAATATTGAATCAACACAAAGACCAAGTCATAATTGGAGTTTGGGCCTTTAAAGTGGGCCATGTGGAAGGGGTAATGGGCTTTAAGGTGGATCATGAGCTGCTGCATTCTAATTTTGCATCAAAGACTAACATGTAAAGCTTAATTATAGTGGGCTTACTTGGATTATAGCCTTTATAGACTGAATGGGATTGACGGTAACACCCAAGATGCCCCACAGATTTTGGCCGCTTTAAACGAATGGGTTCTGACTAGGCCTAATTTCAGAATTTGCAAGCTGTGCTGAGAGAGACGGGGTGAGAGTAGGACAAGCTAGTCCTTCCAAAATTTGCTGTAGCTGATAAGTCATTGCAACAACGTAACCTCTTGTAGTCTTGTCCATATGAAAACGCTACCCCTTTGACCTTTCTATGGCTTTTGTCATTTTGGACTACATTTCAACGTACACCAGCAGCTCGCTATTCTTGTTCACACTTCACTACTTCACTCTTGCAAGTATGATACATATATTTGTTAGACTAGTTTATTGTCTTTCCTTTGTTCTGACTTATAAGTTTAATGTACATCACTCATTCTCAACTTAAAATTTGAGATTTAGTGGGTGACTAACATAATAATAAGGTCCTGTTTACAAGCTTTCTATAAGAGGTTTTAAGTTTGAAACCTTTGATTTACATTTTCTCACTCTTTAGTTGATACGAGGCTTGCAGCTCCATCTGTCTTTTCACGTGCATGATTGGGCTGCACGTGCAGTGAGGAAGCGTGTCAACTTAATATACAATGTTAACTTATTTCCAAACGGCTTATATTTTTTAAGTCTAACAGTTCTCTTACATTATGTATAATACATTATACATGTTTCATACTTCCAAACGGCTTATATGATCTTTTACATTATGTAGATTCTTGTCTATACATTCCTAATTTGCGTTGCAACTGGATGTTCTATGTCTATTATATAACATTATAACCCATATATTTTTCAACTTGAAAGCTTAAATTATAGTTTATATTTGAATGGTATTGTGTGTCCCTTTCCCAATTGGCCAAAATTTGTGAACCCAACGGCACGGAACAAACCATAATGAGCGACAGGCTGATAGCATAGTTTTGATCCGCTCCTACGGAATATTAAATATTAAGAACTACAACAACCATTAAATATATAGCAGAAGATGAAGAACAAGAAGGAAGGGTTCACATTGAGTTCAACGAATACCAAGCCAATTTTCTCCAAGGAAGGGTTCACATTGGGTTCACATTGAGTTCAACGAAGACAGCCTTTAAAAGCCTAATTTACTACCAAGGATTTGTACAATTAAGAAGCACTTATACTATTGCTGCCTGGAATTACAGAAACTTGTTTTTTCCATGTAGTTATGTGAACAAACTTTGCATTTGGTAAGTTATTCTTTCACATTCTAATGTTAAAGCTATGATAACTTTTGGGGTGGAGTTAAGTGTTTTAGAAAAAAAATTGTTGAAGAGATCACATTACCTATCATGTGACAATTGATATATATTTAGTATATTGATTATTATGATCAATTGTTAATTTACAAATCAACTGTAATATTATATAATTCATCTAATATTATTCGATGCAGGAGTATCTAAGATTATATGTCAGCTTACGTATTTGAGTTCAGCCTAGCTAGAGTATTTATCACTGCAAAATTTAAATTTAAGTTTTCAATAGAGCATGTTTTACGGAATATCTCTCACAATAAGGTGAGTCTCAAATATTATGAGTTTCATTTTATTATAAAAGAATGTCTCATAAAACATGTCTTCAAGACTTTCTCTTAAAGTTATTAAAATTATAATCTTAACATATGATTGAGATTATATTTGAAGTCAATGTAAACTTGCCACTGCTATCATAACAAATATAGTGATAAAGTCTTCTCCTTTTATCGCTATAATCCCACATCCTTAGACTTTAGGGAATGAATTTGGTTAGTTATTCGTGTCGGATTCAATTTCTCGTTCTTATTTTTGGTAACTCAGTTTCTCATTACAATTTTTACTGCATTAATTTCAAACGGTCGTCGAAAACTTGGGATCTCCACCCCATTGCGTGACAAGTTGACAACACATCTTTAGGGAATCTGTCCGTAAAGACTTTAAGCTAAATTTTATATCTAATATTTAACATTTTCTCAGCCACATACAGACATTATAAGGGCTAAAGGACCCACGCAGAAAAGGCTTTACTCAGCCTGTCAGACACTATTTTTGAAGTCAATGTACTACACTGGCATTGCTAATTTTAACTTTTTCCTATCCATCTCTCCCTCACCATTTTCAGACTCTGAGTATTAACAGTCAAAAGCTCCACCCAAAAGGGTCAGGCTGGATCTCTATGATTTCCTGCATGTGTATTTGGATTTGCATTCTACTGTGAAAGAAATTTGATGCAGATTTTGAACTCTTTATTTAATGCAGTTGCAGGGTTGTAGCTCATTCTCTCAAGTCTGCTGCTTTAGTTTCTCTTTTTGAGTGTTACCCCCAAAAGGGTAAGCAAGCAAAAACACGGCCTCAAAGCCATGGCAGTAGATGATGCACACACCAAAGCAGATGATGATGTTCCCACCAAAGCAGAAGATGTTGATGTGTACACCAAAGATGGGACAGTGGATTACCTTGGAAACCCAGCTAACAGAAAAGTAACAGGAACCTGGAAGGCCTGCCCTTTTATTCTAGGTACTGTTTGAAGATCTCTAATATGCACAGCTAATGGAATCTGGTTATGGAAATAAGATGTGAGATACTTATCTTTTTTTTTTTTTTTTCTTTTTCTGATTTAATTTGTCAATAGGGAATGAATGCTGTGAAAGATTGGCATTCTATGGGATGAGCTCCAATCTGGTGTTGTATTTCAAGAATCAACTACACCAAAGCAGTGCTACAGCAACCAAAAATAACTCAAATTGGGGTGGAACATGCTACCTCACCCCCTTATTTGGAGCATTTTTGGCTGATGCCTATTTGGGAAGATATAAGACAATTGCCTCTTTTTCAGTCATCTATGTCATTGTAAGTTGGTTTATCTTTAGCTTAATACTAGTTTATATACATGAGCTCAACTTGATGAAGCAAAACAATTGACTTGAACACCCCATGAAAGGGCTTTTCACTCTGGAAAGTTTTTGGAGTCAAGTAATTGTCTAACTCATTCCAATTTTGATTCCCAAGTGCCCCTTAACTTAATCATAACTTAATACTCTTACAACCATATTCAGTGCCTCAATCCCCAAAAGTACTTACTGGTTCTGTAATAATTTGCATAGGGGATGACACTTTTGACAATGTCAGCATCTATCCCGGGCCTGAAGCCAACCTGTTATGAAAAAGATAATTGCCATGCAGATAAAGGACAGACTGCAGTAGTCTTCTTAGCACTTTACCTAATAGCATTGGGGACGGGTGGGATTAAGCCTTGTGTCTCATCCTATGGAGCAGACCAGTTTGATGATAATGATGAGGTTGAAAAGAAGCACAAGGGTTCTTTCTTCAACTGGTTCTATTTTTCCATCAATATTGGTGCTTTGATTGCTAGTTCTGTGCTGGTGTGGATACAAGACAACGTTGGCTGGGCATGGGGTTTCGGCATTCCAGCAGTCACCATGGCACTTGCTGTGATTAGTTTCTTTTCAGGTACTAAGTTATATAGGAATCAGAAGCCAGGAGGTAGCCCTCTGACCCGAATAATTCAGGTGGTGGTGGCATCCTTGAGAAAATACAAGGTGAAAGTACCAGAAGACAAGTCCCTTTTGTATGAGACAGCAGATGCAGAGTCTGCCATCCAAGGAAGCCGCAAGCTTGATCACACAAATGAGTTCAGGTTAGTTTCTAAACTGAAAAGCTTGTACTATTTATAACTGGATTGGATGGCAAAAGAAAATTCATGTGGCAGGTACCAAGTAGCCAAATTATTGAGATTAAGGCTGAGTTGAGTAGAGTAATCAAACTATAAGACTAAGCCTTTTTTTAACCTTCATTGTTGTTGGTGATGTGTGACCAATACTTTACTGTTCAGGTTCTTTGACAAAGCAGCAGTGGAGGTACAAACAGACCATGTAAAGGACTCGAAAAGCCCATGGAGACTTAGTACAGTTACTCAAGTTGAGGAGCTAAAATCAATCATTCGACTACTTCCCATATGGGCCACTGGTATTATCTTTGCTGCAGTCTACAATCAGATGAGCAACCTTTTTGTGTTGCAAGGCTCCCTTATGGATATTCATGTTGGTCCCACTAGCTTTGAAATCCCACCAGCTTCCCTTTCCATCTTTGACACCCTTAGTGTCATTGTTTGGGTCCCAATCTATGATCAAATCATTGTCCCAGTAGCTAGAAAATTCACTGGTCACAAGAATGGCATAACTACACTCCAGAGGATGGGCATTGGCCTCTTTATCTCCATATTCTCCATGATATCTGCTGCAGTTTTGGAGCTCATCAGACTCCGAAGTGTCCGAGAGCACAACTATTATGAAGTCGAGCACATGCCCATGTCAGTTTTTTGGCAAGTGCCTCAATATTTCCTCATAGGGTGTGCAGAAGTTTTCATATTTATCGGACAGTTGGAGTTTTTCTATGATCAAGCACCTGATGCCATGAGGAGCCTGTGCTCTGCTCTCGCACTCACCACTGTTGCATTAGGAAATTACTTCAACTCTCTGCTTGTGACCATTGTCACCAATGTGACTACAAAAGACAACAAGCCCGGATGGATACCGGACAATTTAAACTACGGTCACCTTGATTACTTCTTCTGGTTACTGGCAGTGCTGAGTGTTCTGAACCTTGGAGCTTATCTCTTGATTTCCAAGTGGTACACGTATAAAAAGACTGTGGCGGCTCTGCGTTGATGGATAAAGGAAGTGATACACCACATAAGAAGTTGTTTCTGCCTTTTTAGGCTTTTAACTTTTACTTTGGTGGTTGAAACACTTGTATATAGTGATATAGTCTGTTTAAGAAGCATCTCACTTGTGTATGCAATACTGTAAGAGACTACAATCATGAATGAGTCTCACATGGTGGTGTTAATTAAGCAACTAAGCAAGAATGATTGAAAAAGATGTGAGCCACAAGTTAGTTAATGAAATTAAACCTTTGTCTTTGCTCTCCATCTATTTCCTTGTGCAACACTACTGGTGCTGAACACTTTCCAAGTCTTTGAAGGAGCCAACTCAGAGTAGACTACCTCAACAACTTTCAGTTCTTTCTATATTTAAGCTTCAACTGACATTCATCTGAATATATGATTCCCTATTTAACAAATTAATTGAATAATACCCTGCAACAAACAAACAAGCAGCAGAAAAATCAGTTTTGTGCAGCTTAAAAGCATGGTAAGATAAGATAAGCATTTATAACCCAGAACTTAAACTTTTAGTGTACACATAATTGCACGTATTTGGAGTTTATAAGCATTTATACCAAAATATTTATTTGGGAATAAATCAATTCTAATAAATAATACTTAATACTTTGAAATATCTTTATGTAAGTGATTTAAATTGTAGTGGGATAATTTCCCCCTAAGCCACGTGGACAAAGTTAGGGCAGTATTCCAATCATGCCATTGCAGATTAGAAAAAAAATGACATGTGCTAGAGGTGTAAAAAGCTGGAGTCAACTCTCATGTCTACACCACGTGCAATGGGCTATGTCAAACCCAAGGGCCCAGGACGGATAGGCCTAGCCCAAGTCTCTCTTTCATCCAAACGGCAGCCCACACAAACCATTTGAAGCCCTTTATCCAGTATATTATAGCTCGTGGAATCTGCCAACATATTTGTTCGATCTGAACTTGTAATTCAGACGAAGGTTAGAAAAAGGAGAGATTTGCCTCACACTCTGTGATCGCAAATGATTCGCAAACGGTATCAAGACGCCAAAACAGGTAATACCTACATGTTTAATCTTTATGTATATGCTTTTCTTTCTTGTTGCAGCTTTTCAACTTGTAGGAATTCACTCCAACTGTTTGACGAAATGTTTGAGAGAAATGCTTTTAGACATTTCTTCTCCTAATAAATTTACATTTCAGGTTACCAAACGGCAAAATCGTTGAATGCCCACAAGGTTTTGAAAAAAATAGGATTGGGCAAAGAAGACTACTACTTCTGGAAACAAATAGGCAAGTCTTTACTATGCACATACACACTGTTCGGCGTGGCGTGGCTGTACAACGAGAAATCACCCCTCGGCTGGTGGACGCTGAAGCCTCGGCCCAAGGAAGAGAAGGAGCTAGCACACCTGTATGAGCGGAGAGAGTTCCCGTACCCTGGCGACGAAGAAGCAATGGAAGAGTTCGTTGCCAAGGGTGGCATGATCGGCACCACTATTGGTCCAAAAGGGATCATTGAGACTGATAAGGATTCATATAATTATCAGAAGGAGTTGCAGAACAAGAAGTTCGAGCAGGAAGCTCAGAAGCTGTGGTTTAGGATGAGGAACGAGGTCATTTCGGAGCTTCATCAGAAGGGCTACGACGTTGAGTGAATGCAAGTTAGGAATTGAAGCGCCGAGTGCAAATTCAAGTTGTATGGTAAATGGTAATGTATAAGAAAGTGTATGCGTTTTATGTAAAGCTGTGGCTGCTTTGCATTACGCTGTGATGTTCCTTTGGTTTCATATTTTTACATTGAAGAATACAATTATCGAACTTGTTGACGATTATCAGTTTCATATATTATTATCTTTTTCATTGCCTACCACTCACCTGCGATGTGTTCCTAGATAACCAACATGTTCTTCTATAGCGTTTAATTTAGGCAAATAAAAATGTTTTCTTTTTTTCGTTAAAAGTAGGACTTTAGTGCTTCCTCAGGAAAAACTATCAGATAAACATGCAAGGACCGGTGCACCACTTGGGTTGCAAAGTAGGACTACCAAACAAGCCTTTAATCGCACTATTGAAACATTATTGGATTGGAGAATACAATAAATGCATACTTTGATAATAAACATTCTACACGAACTCTAAACTCTATCATTACAGAATTAAATTGGCCAACCACTGATTCCAAAGATACAGCCTCTGAATTGCATTATTACAAACTCCTCCAATATCATATGCAGCTACATAAAACAGATTGTCAAAGGGAACACTACATGGTATTGGTATCCAAGCAGGTACTTTGGATGACATCCTTCTAAGACTATGCTTTAAGTTATAGCGGCCAGGTCAATGGATCCTCCAAACCTGTATTACATGATAAATAGCATTATAAACAAAGTTTCTCTAAATCCCCAAATTCATGTATTTACCAATTGGGCATTCCATGTTAACAAAAGTTAAATATTAAATCCTCAACATTTTAGACCCCTAGTCAACTAAGCATTTCTACTGATCAAAGTTATCATTTTTCCACAATTTTCTCGGCACCCAAACAAGCATTTTACTCAAAATCAAAAACCCAACGAAGCATTTATAAAGAGAGAGACTTGCGATCTACTGTTGGAGCAAAGAGGACCAAGGCGTCGTATAAGTACTGGCCGTATCGCTGCACACCAATCTTGGGATCGTCGGCGAGCTTGAAATCGAGCTCGAAGCGTCGGGATTGAAGGGACTTGAAGAAGAGGGAGTGCGAGGATTTGATGGCGAGGTCGTCGAGCAAGACGAGGACTCGGTGATCGGTGGGGTGGTCGGGCGAGAAATGGAAGAAGGGTTAGGGCTACGAAGGTGAGGAGTGTATCTGGTGGGAGCCATACCAGATACGCTTCCAAAGCCATACACTCCTCCTCTGAATGTATCTGGTATTTGAATGCTGCCAACAAGCTTGTTGTTGGAGAGGTTCCAAAACCTTTCTTCTGTGGGAGTGGAACAACACCCGGCCTTTGCATAATCCAATCAATTCAAGGCGCTCTTCTTCAATGGAAAATCATGAACTGTCAACTCGATCACACCCTTCTCTCACATGGAGGACCAATAGAAAGAATCATTTTGATGACTTGCCAATAAGATATAGAAATGCGTCAAGTACCAGAGCAACAACTTGTCTTGCTGCAAGAGTCAAAATATCGACACATGAAATAGTTGATGGGCAAAATATTTCCACATCTGCTTTTATATTGTTAATAACATGGAAACCTCATAAGATGTATCACATAATTTCATAGATCGATCCATAAATTCCTCTCCACACTCCACGGACCATCAATCCTTCCACTTTCCATGATATATGAAACAATAATAACAATACAGAATATAAATAATCAACTTTAAACTTGTATTAATAAAAAAAAATATACTGAACCAAATATCATCATGCCCAGAATTCGACCCACCCACATCACCAGCCACTCTGTATATCCACTTATCTTTTTTGGTTTGCACCAAAAATCACATCGGTTACAATGCATAAGTTACATTGTAAAATTGGTAACAAACAACTCTCAAGTCACAAATGTAAAATCCTCAGCAAATAGGAAAAGAGTTGCGAGTTCTGATTATTGGCATTGTTAGGAAAAACATGTTAGGGAGAGATGTGCTCTCATACAGAAGAAGAAGAAGAAATGCATATATATATATATATATATATGGCTTTACAACATGACATGATGGCATCCCATAGAAGAACATGTGAATGTGATGCACCTTTACAAGACATTCTTGGGCACAGACTGTGAGTTGTTTGACCTACTACTCTTTCCTGAATCACTCCTCCTATAGCTCCTTAATGGTGTCAAGTAGAATCTCAACAAGCCATGATCAAGATTGCTTGGTGAGTACCTGGCACTCCTGTTCCTCTGCAGGGTCTTCAAGCCATTACCTTTGGAGTCAACACCAACACCAACGCCAACGCCAACGCCAACGCCACTCATATTGCTAAATAAACCAACCATTTTGCATGGATTCCTACAGCTAACACTGTAGCTGCGAATGAGCTTCTGACTCACAGACCCATTATTGGCTTCTCCATTAGCAACCCTCCTCAGCTTTTTCCAAGAATCCACATTTTCTTCCTCACCATGTTTCGGCTGCTCGCTTCGCCTCTGCATCAAGCCCCAAAGATTCCACCTTTTGTGCCATCTTTGTGGCTTTGGATCAACCCCATTTGATGGAACAGAATTAGCAACACCATTGCAAACAGATTCAACTCTACCACCAACCTCCGAACAATCATCTTGGACTGATTTCAACTTGGAATCCGAATCCCTCAATTCCTTGTCTGAAATCAGCAACTTGGCCCCGTAGAACAACTCGGTGGTGGCAGGGGACACTTTGGCATTGGACACCAACTTCAAATCATCAACCTCCGCCGCCATGACCACTTTGCTATGCGAACAAGGATTCGATCTATCAAAGCTCCGCCGCCGCCGCTGCTGCGAATAGTAATCTTTAGTCTGAGCTGAGCCTCCGGGGCTCCTCTCTAAGAACTCTTCCTCATTCACCTTCGCATCTTCAACAACCGAAACCATCCGGGTCAGCCTCGGGTACGCTTTCGAACTCAAGTACCCGTCCCAAGAAGCCCGAGGCTCATCTAACGACATCCGACCCGGATCCGTATCGCAGGATCTTCGACCCAATGCGTACTCTCCAACCTCCGACTGGGTCTCCCTCAACCCCTGCCTCGCACTCCTCTTCTCAACCCCCAAACCCTCGCTGTCAACCTTCTTGCTCTTCTGCTTCCTCCGCCATTGCCTCACTTTCTTGCTCAAAACAGACGCCGTTTCCCAAAATGTCCCTGCGATTTCTTTCAAATCCCTCCCCGTACCCTTCTTTCTCTGCCATTCAAGATCTATCAACTCCTTCACCGTCTTGAACTCCGCATCAGAAACCCTAAGCACATTTCCATTATCGTCCTCTTCCTTCAATTCGACCTCGAACTTTCTGGGTAGGCCTTTGCGCTCGTCGTCGATGTTGAAGAGCTCCGAGAGAGTGTTCCGAGCCCTAACGTCGCAGGACTTGCGCCGAGTCGGGTCTGGAGGGTTGTTGGCTGATAAATCTAGTCCTGGGCCGGAGCATGATTTGCTGCGTCGGAGCTCTGACCCGGAATGTGGGTTCCGGGTTGGGGTTTCGGGGTGGGCGGCGGAGTCGAGACCGGCTAGGCGTTCGCGGAGGCATGGGGCGCAGAAACCGGTGATGGGGCTGGCAGGGTGGCGGTGACAGGTAGAGAGGCGGTGGGTTTGGGCTTGGGCTTGGGCTTGTCGGGTCATGGCTACGGTTGGAGGTTTGCGGTGGTGGTGGTCAGTGGGTGCATGTTAAGGAAGTGGGGAGTCAGAGAGAGAGAGAGCAGCGGTGAGTCAGTGACTGGTGAAGGAGTGGGGAACTGATGAAAATGGAAACCCCGGATAAACCCCCTTTTTGGGATTTTAATATGGTATCCATGACGTGTAATTTGGGTTTTTATTTTGTTTCTATTTTCTAGACGTTAATAAATTAACATGGAGATGGAGGATCTATTTCACCAAAGAAAAGAATCCTATGCAACCCAAAAAATAAATAAAAATATGCCATTTTAGGAAATAATAAATAATATATATTTTATTGTTTAACAATTGACAATTTAATATGTCACATTATTAATCTAAATTATGTATTCACTTGATAATAATTTACATAAGATTGACAATTTAATATGTGCATGTATTTCTTGCAAAATTATCAATATTATCACTTTTAAAGATTGATAATGTTGGTTTAGTACCAAAATGATAATGATATAATAGAGGAGGCTTAAAGCTTAGAGTATATAATTTGATATAATGAGTCATATATATATATAATAAAAAAAAACTTCTTGTTGGTCAGTTGTAAATGATTTTGTTAGGAAGTTAAACCTAAGCTCTTCTTCATGGCTATCTTAAATGAAACTTTTCAATGAGTATAGCTTGGAGCTGAAGAAGAGCAACCCCAGATTAGTGTGGAGATGAAGAAACCCAACAATTTTTTAGCCCACAATAAGCCCAACCCATTAGTCCACACTTTCTTGAATTTTGGTTCCCTTTTGGTTCCCATGGAAAATGTGTATAAAAAATACGCCAAACGACACCAAAAGCAAAATCCAACCTCCTACTTGTGGACGTCCACAAAAGTTTAGGTCAACTCCACTAAGGACAACTCCATCGGCATAGAAGTCCACAATAATGTGGCATTCCCAACAATTTGCTTTTAAATACAAAACCCATCTAGGAAACTAGAGCCCAAGAATCTTTAATTTATTTATATATTCAATATTGAAATAATTTCCTATTGTTTGTCTTTAAAGTTCACCTTTCAAAAAAGCTACTTGGAGCTAATTAAAACTGTTGGACAATAATTACTTTATTTATTTATTTATTTTTATTCTTTGATCAGTACAACTAAGGAAATTTCAGAATTTATTTCTGAGTGCTGTGGGTATACTCATCAAATGCATGGTTGCATTTAGAAGCCCAAACAATAAAAGTCCACGATAGGCCCAGTACTACTACAATGCACAGCTCTCTCGAGCCCAAGCCCGCTCTTAACATTTCAATGGTGTCAGCCACTTCCTTAACACCCTGCCCGAATGAAGAAGGTGGGAAAGCCAACTGCCAATATGGAGAAGACGAAGAAGTTTCTGGAGCTGACCGACGACGAGTCAGAGGCAGTGTCGCGACTCGCTATTCCAGCTCATCGAGTCGGCTCCGGGCGGAGCTTCTACGAGGATCTCTCTCTTAAAGGCATCCGAGTCGACCGAGTCGAACCCGGACTCGTCGTATGTACTTTCAAGGTCCCTCCCCGCCTCACCGTGAGTGAACTAAACCCCTCACTCTTTTGGTTACAAGTTAAATTTCCATAAATTCATCGATATTTAACTTGGAATTTTGTATTTTTTTAATATCTGGATTATTAATAGCATCAAAATATTTTTTTAACTTGAAATTTAGGTAATTTCAGCTATAATTTGACTAATTTTTTATTCTTTTATTTGCAGGATAGAAGTGGAAAGTTGGCGAATGGTGCAATTGCAAACCTTGTTGATGAAATGGGTGGTGCAGTCGTTCATGTTGAGGGTTTGCCTCTGAAGGTTTCAGTGGACATGTCCATCTCTCTTATGTCGACTGCGAAGCTTAATGTAAGCAATATTTCAACTCAAATATGCCCATTTCACTTTCACATTTATGTGCTCCATTGCAGCCTTTGAATTGGTCATACACTCATACATGTATATGTTCAATTTAACATACTTTCGTGAATATCACCATTGTTGCGAATGTTTGAACTTATGTGCCCAAAAATCTTTGCTCAACTTATATAGAAATAGAACCAACTTTGCCACTTTTAATCTGGTTTCAATTTCTTAGAGGTATTTGCTTTCCTACTTTTATCTGCAGAATTTGGTATAGCTTATAATAGTGATGATCAATTTTCAAAGGTTTTTTGGGATTATTTCCCACGCATAATGTAGCATGGGAAGTAGGACTAGTTTTTGCAATTTGGTTGTTATTTTTGTGTTTCTAGTGGTGGGATTTTCCTCATTTGTCATGTGTGTGTGGCATATGATTTGCATTTGGATGGTTCTGGCTGTAACATTGCTCTTGATGCCGAATTGCAGGATGAGTTGGAGATCACATCAAGGGTGTTAGGACAAAGAGGGGGTTATTCTGGAACAATAGTACTTATGAGAAACAAAGCAACTGGGGAGGTTATTGCTGAAGGTCGACATTCATTGTTTGGTAGACATGCTAGCAAACTGTGAGTCCGTTTTTTGGTTACAAAACGCTGCTGAGTCCTTTCACTTTACTTTGTAAATATATATATGGAGGGAACTTCTGGGGGCTTAGGTTGAATTTCACTGTAGTGTTACTTTCTTTCTGTAAATTTTCATTTTTGATTGAATAAAAAGATTCAGAATTTCCGCAATGATGTTCTGCAATTATGTATTAGGCTAGAATTTGCATGCACCCCAGCCAGGCCTAATGTTATGGACCAACATACATGGTGCATTGGTGCAGCATGTGATCTAATGTTCTCTTGGATCCTAATAAGAAGGGTAACACTGATCCTGTTATATTACCCCCCATATAATGTTACAAAAGAATTCAGAGAGAGCGTTCTTGTTAATTTTGGGGAGTGTAGTATGGCTTCACCAATCATCACTTGGATCGTTCCAAGTCAATCATGTAATTGTGATGATGTAATTGACAGTACAAAGCTGTGTATCATTCATTTCATTGAGAGCGTACCCATGTTTGCTTGTTCTGTGTTTTGCTTGAACACAAACCGAGACTGGCAGTCTGTCACTGACTATACAAATTTTTCATCAAATCCTTATTATGGATCATAATTTAGCAATGCTCTTACAATCTTTTTATTTTACTGTTAGTATTTATTTGCGTTGCTAAGTTACATAATACAATATAATCAAGGTAATTTGACCCTAGGCTACCTTGGAGAAACTACATGATTTTAAATTTTTAACCATTCAGGTAATCCCTTGGGATCAATTAGTTATTAGTTTCATAGTTTCATAGCTCACCCACCGCCGAACCGGCCAACTTTTACGATCATTTTGCTCTCACAGGCATCCGAGTCGAACCTGGACTCGTCGTCTGCACTTTCAAAGTCCCTCCACGCCTCATCGTAAACCCTCTAACTTGGACTTTTTTTTCTTATATTTTAGATTAGCAAGAACATCAAAATTGGTTCTTTAACTTGAAATTTAGGGAATTTCAGCTGTAATGTTACTAGTTTTATTTAAAAATTGAGCCTCTTCCCATAACAGTTAAAAAAAATTTGTGTTGGATTTTGGCATTATGCAAAGCTTTACATGTCAGTAGACCCACATGCCTACTATAACTATATTTAACTATTAGACCTCTCTACCTAGCAGCTTTGTTATTAATGTTGGATAATTAAGAGTGCAATTGCCAATTGGTATTGGTGAAATTTGTTGAAAAGATTAGTTTAATGTGCGCAATTTTGTTTATTTTGTTTGCAGGATAGAGCTGGAAAGTTGGCTAAGGGTGCAATTGCAAACCTTGTTGATGTAGTTGATTTATATATGAATCTAATCGGTGCTAATTTATTTACAGCATTATTCATGAAATGATAATGAAAACATAGAAAATGAGAGAGAGAGGTAATGTATAAAGATGAGTGTGAAAATCTGTGACCATTTTAAAGTACACTGTACACATAATATTTTGTTATTGTTATTATTATTATTTTTAAATATACTTTTGGGCCTTTTGGGTTTAGTCCGCACATAGCATACAGTCCTCTCCTAGTCTTCATTTTTTTGGTAAATTACGTTTTGTGAAAAAAAAAAATGGTCTGCGCATTTCAAGGGTCTCGCACTTCTCCTCTTTCAGAGATGGATTCGAATGAAGAACCTGGGAAGGCCAATATGGAGAAGGCGAAGAAGTCTCTGGAGCTGACCGAGGACGAGTCAGAGGCTGTATCGCGACTCGTCGTTCCACCATTCCGACCCGGCGGCGAACGGACCAACTTTTATGATTATTTTGCTCTTAGTGGCATGCGAGTCGACCGAGTCGAACCTGGACGCGTCGTCTGCACTTTCAAGGTCCCTCCGCGCCTCACAGTAAGAACATCAAAATTGGTTCTTCAAATTCAGATCCGAAATAGGATAACTAGTCAAAATTAGTTCTTTAACTTAAAATGTAGGTAATTTGATCAATTGAGCTGTAAAATAACTAGTTTTATTTGTGAAGTGTATTATTTTTTTTTCTTAATTGTTTTGGGTGTAAGTTGTAACTTACCATTCTATCAACATTTTCAGCACTATCAGACTTGTTGAGTCTTGTTCTACTGAAGTGCCTAGTAAAGTTATACTTGAAGAAATGCTAAATAGAACCCGTTTCAGATGATATTAACTGAGACTGAACACATGATGTGGTATTTGGTCTCTCCAGCATTATCTCAGCTTGTAAGGATGAATGACTCCTCCTATTGTCGTTCTCTCAATTATTGAGCCTCTTCCCATGAAAGTTGAAAACTTTTTTTGTGTTAAATTTTGACATTATGCTATGCTTAAACCTCTGCATTGGATATTCTAATATGATAATATGTCATGTGGGAGAATGCTAAGCATGTCATTAGACTCACTTGCATAGTATAACTATATTTAACCGCTAGACCTCTCTACCGAGTACTGAGCATAGGATACTTAAGAGTACAATTGGTATTGGTGAAATTTGTTTTGAAAAGATTTATTTAATGTGCGCAACTTTGAAATTTTGTTTATTTTGTTTGCAGGATAGAGCTGGAAAACTGGCCAATGGTGCAATTGCAACCCTTGTTGATGTAGTTGGTGCTTCCGTACTTTATGTTAAGGATCTCCCTATGAATGTTTCTGTGGACATGTCCATCTCGTATATGTCAACCGCTATGCTTCATGTAAGCAAGCTTTCCACTGGAATCTCCCATTTCTCTTTGACATTTATGTGGTTCATAGCAGCCTCTGAATTGGTCATTACATGTATATGTTCAATCTAACAGTAGCCTACCTTCCTGAATATAACCAATATTGCCATTGTTTGAACTTATGTGCCCAAGAATCACTTTAAATCTGCTTTCAATGGATTCGAATTTTTTCCCATTGTATTTATATTTGCAGGGTCTGGTTATCATAAGATAGTCTCAGATCATTCCCATGCATATAGCATCTGTTCTGTCTTTATGTGAGAATTTGTTTTGTAATTTGGCTATTACTTTGTGTTTCTAGTGATTACCTTAATTGTCATGTTTTTGTGGTATGTGATTTGCATTTGGATATTTCTGGCTGTAACATCTAATCTCTGTATCGATCCAATGTTATCCGATGTCCCCACTTATAACGTCTGATATCTTTTGATGTCAAATTGCAGGATGAGTTAGAGATCACCTCAAAAAGGTTGGGGCAAAAAGGAGGTTATTCTGGATCAATAGTTCTTTTGAGAAACAAAGCAACTGGAGAGATTATTGCTGAAGGTCGACATTCATTGTTTCGTCCACATGCTAGCAAGCTCTGAGTCTTTTTCACATACAAGTCTAAACTATATATGGTCGGAAACCCCTGGGGGCACAGGTTGGATCCCATTAGGGTTGCTCTCTTCTTGTAATTAATTATTTTTTTAGTGAAAAAAGATTCAGATTCTGGGCCATGTTATGAACCAACATGCATGGTAGTTGCTGGCCTTGGAAGGACATAGACCAAATGAAATCGGTTTCTCCTCTAAATTCTTGAATTCTTCCCCATTTTTAATTTATAGGTTTTTTTTTTTTAACCGCGGGTAGAAATGGAATATTCAGGGGAAAAATTTGAGGGGTAGCGAAAAAAATTGAGGTTACATTTACTCATTTAGAATCCCAAAAGAAATTGGGGATATGAAGTGGATATCCAACTATTAAAACACGGGAAAATCAATGACTAAAATATAAATAAATAAAAAACCTGGGAAACTTTAAACTCATGTGGGGTTTAGAAGGCGAACAATGGGTTCTTTTAGAATTTCCTCTAAACCACAGTGAAGGACCCCACGAATCCATGATAGGCCCAGTATTACTCGACGTACTGTCCTTTCGAACCCAGTCCAGAATGGTCAATATGACGTCGGAGTGTGTCCTCACTCTCTAGAGATGGATCCAAATGAAGGTGGGAAAGTCAATATGGAGCAGGCGAAGGAGTCCCTGGAGCTGACCGAGGAAGACTCAGAGGCCGTTTTTCGAATTGCCGTTCCAGCTCACCGAGCCGGCGAAGGGTCGAGCTGCTATGAGGATTTCGCTCTTAGAGGCATCCGAGTCGACCGAGTCGAAACCGGACTCGTCGTCTGTACCTTCAAGGTTCCTCCCCGCCTCACCGTAAGTCATCTACCTCGCATTTTTTTATTCTTTTCCTTATAATTTGGATTTGTAAGAACGTCAAGATAGGTTCTTTTAACTTCAAGCCCAAAAAAGAAAGAAAAAAGATTGCTTAAATTTAAATGTAGCATGTGTAGATTTGATTGATTAGTATGAGATCAGCAGAGAAGGGATTTGCTGCGGAGATCCGTAGAAAATTTCAGCTGTACTAGAACCTCTATTATTCAAATATTCACAACAGCAAAAATTAACTACTAAATTGGACTGAGTGTGCAATTAACAAATATTCACAACAACTGTTAAATTTTGAATGTTTTTTTCTTATTACTATGGAGCTGGAAAATTGGCTAATGGTGCAATTGCAAACCTTATTGATGTAGTTGGCTTTACGTAGTTTATGTTGAAGGTCTCTCTATGAATGTTTCAGTGGACATGTCCATCTCGTATAGTCGTATATGTCAACCGCTAAGCTTCATGTAAGCAATATTTCTCTCACATTAATGTTCGATCTAACAGTAGGTTACCTTATTGGATAGCACCAATATTACGAATTTTGAACTTTTGTCCCCCAAAAATCACTTCAAATCTGTTTTCACTAGATTAGAAATATTTCTGAGAATTTCTCAATCTGATCTGTCTTGATGTCAGTATTTTGTTTTGTAATTAGGCTAATTTTGTGTTTCAAGTGGTGGGTTTTCCGTACATGTCATGTGTGTGGAATTTGCATTTGGGTATTTCTGGCTATAATATATGCTTGATCTTTTGTATCGTTCCAATTTTTATGAGATGTTTCTGCAGGGACCTATAACATCTGATCTTTCTTGATTTCAAACTGCAGGATGAGTTAGGGATCATCTCAAAAAGGTTAGGACAAAAAGGAGGTTATTCTGGAACGATAGTGCTTCTGAGAAACAAAGCAACTGGGGAGGTTATTGCTGAAAGGTCGACATTCATTGTTTCGTTCATATGCTAGCAAACTCTGAGTCTTCTTCATATACAAGCTTAAACTATATATGTGGGGAACTCCTGGAGACACAGGTTGGATCCCATCGGGGTTGCTTTCTTCTTGTAATAAATTATTTTTTAGTGAATATAGATTCTGAATCTTGGCAATGTTATGACCAATTTGTAATTGAGCCAAATTCTTTCCCATTTTATTATTCATATTCAGCCTTGTTGTGATTTCCCCATTAGCCTGCTGGTTTGCATGGAGATGGTGAATTGGTGATGCAGTGCTGCTCTTGATCCAGACTTTAAGATTATGCCAGAGTGACCTACAAAAGTAATTCTGCATTATGCCTCTGACTGGCTGAGAGGGTTTTTGAAGCTCAATGTTGATGCCTGATGGCTCCAAACAAGGAGTTCATGGGAGAATTGGACCAGGTGGTCTGCTCAGAGATCATCAGGGAAGTTGGGTGGCTGGTTGTGTGGCTAAGCTGGGAAGGGGAGAAGTGGTTCAGGCCGAGTTATGGGGATTCTACTATGGCCTCAAACTACTTAACAGGGACAAAAGCATCAAAGATGTATTGGGGAAAGTTGACTCAGCCCTTGTAGTTACCATCATCATCCATTGTTTGGTTTCTGAGTGCAGGAGGCTCATGAGTGGAGATGTTTTTTTTTTGTCTGGCTTATGAGTGGAGATGTAAAGTGGAGCATATATACATAGAAAGAAAAAAAAAATAATAATAATGTTCTGATCAAATTTTGATGAGAATATTTTTCATCTTACCAAAAAGATGGTTGTCATATACTTATATCTTTTCATCTTTATTTTAGGGAAAATTATTTTAGACCCTTGTATGGGAATTAAGTGTATTGTGTCTACACAGTCGAACAGTAATTATACTGCTACGTAGTGTACAGTCAAAGCTATCAGTAACAATACATCTCGTCAAGTCAACACTGCGGAATCAGCGATTTATCTTGAGAAACATATTTACCTTCGAATTAGCGGTCGATAAGATCGAAGTGTGATAAATTGACTACGACTTACGAGAAAACGGCGGTGGATAATACCTGATTTTTAAAATAATAAACCATACGGAAAATTACACTTTAACCCTCAGCCTTTCTTCAAATATACAAACCCACATAAAACACTCGAGCAAAATAAGAGGGACAGTCCTCGTCATTTTGCAAGTACTGCACCCGATTTTCGTCTACAGTGGTGAGCGGTGACTGTGACTTTCTCCGCCAGTGCGCCACACCATGAACTCTGCAATCCGTAGTTCTTATCTCACACTCTCTCGAGACCGAAACATTCCGAAACCCGAAACGCCGGAGTTACAACTTTCTCCGCGTTTCGTCGACTCGCCAAACCGAAACAGCCGATTCCGAAACGTTTCCTCGGCTAGCTCGCTGCTGAGAATTCGACTTCGGCATGACTCAGCTGAGCTCCGCAACCGCACCGTCCTCTCGCGCCGAGTTAGGGTTTCTTCCAACAACGCTCAGTTCGGTTCGTTATCGGACGAGAACGAAGTTCAGGCACCGAGTTTCGCCGAGTTTATCACCTCGGAGAGGGTCAAAGTGGTGGCGATGCTTGCTTTGGCTTTGGCTCTCTGTAACGCGGACCGGGTTGTGATGTCGGTGGCGATTGTACCGTTATCGCTCTCTAACAGTTGGAGCCGATCGTTCGCCGGTATTGTTCAGGTGGTTTTTCTGCTCATATCTTTTTTTCTTTTTTGGTATTTCTCTTTTAGTTTTGGTTGAAGTAATTTTCTTTGAATTTATGATATCTCTCAGCACAAAAAGTTTCAATTTTGTAATGCCTTCAGTTCAGGGAGCGCTCATTATATCTTAAAGAAATTTGTTGCTGGAAAAAAAAAAAAAAAAAGAGTTATTTGATTAAGTTGACTCCAAATCATAAGAGTGGAACCAAAAAAATCAGTATCAAATAATTGGTCATTATATTGAGGATTGTTTTCAGGATATTTAGTAGGACCTATAAATGGGTACAAGGAGAAGCTACTCAAATTTCTAAATGTCCAATCTTTGGGCTCAATATATTGTCATAATTATTATTTGTTATTTCTATTATTATTTAAGTTAAAACAGCTTACCTGATTGTTTTTTAAGAAAATGCTCTAGAAATTATTATTTTTTATATCATACTAGCAGAGTACGTAATCTAAAGTACTTCAAACTCATTGGAAAACCCACTTATGGCAGTCATCTTTCCTTTGGGGATACCTCATATCTCCCATAGCCGGAGGGACTCTTGTGGATTATCATGGTGGCAAGGTAGTCATGGCCTGGGGAGTGGCTTTGTGGTCTTTAGCTACCTTTCTTACACCCTGGGCTGCTGATACTTCACTATGGGCTCTACTTGCTATTCGAGCTCTCCTTGGCATTGCAGAAGGAGTTGCTCTGCCTTGCATGAACAACATGGTAGCAAGGTAAGGATGGTCTAGAAACTTCCTTCTTTTTTTTTTTTTTTTAATTTACAATTTACATTAAAATTAGTTAAAATGTTGTGCTTCTGAACAGGCTATTTTTGGTTAATAGTTGGTGAAGCCAAAATGTTAATCAAGGTATGAACTTTTTGTTTCAGATGGTTTCCTCAAACGGAACGAGCCAGGGCTGTTGGAATTGCAATGGCTGGATTTCAACTTGGAAGTTCAGTGGGACTCACGCTTTCTCCAATCCTCATGTCACAAGGTGGTATATACGGACCATTTGTGATTTTTGGTTTATCTGGATTTCTTTGGGTCTTGGTATGGTTATTTGCAACATCAAGTACTCCTGACCAAAGTCCTCAGATATCAAAGTTTGAATTGGATTACATATCGAACAAGAGGCAGAAATCATTTTTGGTGGAGAATAAATCTAAGACAATCAAAGTGATCCCTCCTTTCAGGCGCTTGCTTTCTAAACCGCCAACGTGGTCCCTAATAATTGCAAATGCCATGCATAGCTGGGTAATGCATACACATCTCATGCCAGGTTATTCTACTCTGAGAATCGTGTTGTCAATGTTCTTCGCAAGTGTTGAATATATCATCATCTAATTGGGGAAAAATGTGTTTAGATCGTTGTTATATCTTTTCATCTTTATTTTAGACCCTTGTATTGGAATTATATGCGTCTACACAGACTAATTAATTTTTTTCCTTTTTTCTAATTTTGCAGGGTTTTTTCATTCTTCTTTCCTGGATGCCCATTTACTTCAACTCTGTGAGGACTAATATTTAGCTCTAACTTTAGGCTTTCTATTGTGAGGGGTATGTAGCTTATGTATGACTCTCTACTACAGGTGTATCATGTTGACCTCAGACAAGCAGCTTGGTTTAGTGCTGTTCCATGGAGTGTCATGGCAATCATGGGATATATTGGTGGTTTGTGGTCAGACCTTATGATACGAAGTGGTACAAGTGTCACTTTGACTCGAAAGATCATGCAGGTATGTCAAAGAAATAAAGTTCAGTATGCTAGTTTTTACTGTAATGAGATTTTGGATAATCCATAAATCTCAAGGTTCTCACTTCAAATAAGACTTGAGTAAACAATAAAATAGATGAGAAAGAAACTTTTCTAATTTGAGCTTATTTGCAAAAGTTATACTGTATACTTGTAATCTGAAAGTTTAGTATGATTCAAAATTTCTCATCATCGATGATAGTTACCATCAAAATAAAGTGACCCTGTCAAAGTAGATCTTCTTTGAGAAAACATTATTTATATGAAATGAATTTCGGCTTATCCTTTGTGGAATGCCACTATCTGTTCCTTCTCTGCAGTCAATCGGTTTCCTTGGTCCTGGGATAGCTCTTGTGGGTTTAACTACAGCAAAAAGTCCTTCAGTTGCATCTGCTTGGCTTACTTTAGCAGTTGGACTGAAATCTTTTAGTCACTCTGGTTTTCTTGTGAATCTTCAGGTTGGCGTAGTGAACTGTTTTTACTGAAATATTTGTTATTACCTTAGAATTTATTCTTCATTTTTGCTGTGGCTTATAAATTATAATTATTTCTTTCTTTAACCAGGAGATCGCTCCACAATACTCTGGCGTTTTACATGGTATGGGAAACTAAATTAAAATTTTCAATATATGAGATGCTTCCAGAGCCTAATGTAAATCTTTAAAGCACTAGTATATATGAACTTGTAAATTTGGTATGAAATGATATCAACCCTTTGCTATATGTCTTAGGAATTTCAAATACTGCTGGAACATTTGCTGCCATTTTGGGAACAGTTGGAGCTGGTTTCTTTGTTGAACTGGTGGGTTCTTTCCAAGGATTTCTGTTGCTTACATCATTCTTATATATTCTAGCTGCTCTTTTCTACAACCAATTTTCTACTGGAGAGAGAGTAAATTTTGATGAACCTGGTAAGTATCATTGTATTCTATTGATTCTTTGAACTATATATCCCCCCCCCCCCCCCCTCTTTTTTGGGGTTGTAAACTTTTGCTAGTTGGATATTGTAGGATTGTGCTGGTCTGGTATGGAGTTATTATATGACAATTCTTTGCAAACACCATACATACACCAGATATTAGCTTTCTGAACAGTACTTCATGGAAATATTTTGATTTTGGAACATGATCAAATTCATGAAATCCATATTATGCATGGAACTATGCAGATTTCAATTTGTTATCGCAGTTTTATATCCCTAATGGATTGTGCATTATACTTTTGTTTGACAGCTCATGAATGAGATTTTAGGACTGCTTGAAACAGCATCGCTTGTTGATGGTGATTGTGACGATGTCACGTCTTCAACTGTAACTAATGAAGCAGACTTATGGAATGGTACAGAATGTTGGAAGGCAGACTTGAGGAATAGTACAGAATTTTGGAAGTCATCCGTTGTATCAATAAATAATCTTTTTCTCCTTTTGAATCCAAAGTGTGTACAGGGGGTGTTCCTCATGCATGAACAGTTTGTTTCAGGTGCAAATTCTGATTACCAAATTTTGTAAAAGATGTGTAAATGTGTTTCAAAGAGGTATGATGCTGGATTCATTAATTTTACTGTGTTTCTAAGATGTTTTTAGTGCCCCCTCACTGTTTTCTTACCGTTTCCAAACTGGTGTTAGTAACTTTTTTTCTTTTTTGGGCTGAAAGAGTAAAAGATCTTGTTTTTCCTGGGGGTGATAGTTTTGCTATGATGAAGCTCACGTGCACCTTTGATTAGTGGGAGACTCAATGGAGATGCAACAAAAGCAATATCAACGAAGGTATTATAGGTTTTCAATCATTGCATTTCGCAGTGAACATTCCAACTCAGCCACCTCTTCATGGACTGGGCTTTCGTTTTTCTCGGTTTGGAGGGAAGGAGCCCATAAATTTATGCATTCTAATTCGGCCCACTCTTGAAATGGGCTTTGGATGTGCAGCCTATTAAATAATGTCTAAAATTGACCGCATCATATAAGATTCTTCCATTCCAAACCTGATATAAAATTCTTCAATTGACCAGATCATGTAAATTTAAAAATTCAAAATACTGTTGCTGACAGTTGTCCTTGTTAGACATGGAAGCATCACTACTGATTAATTGCTTGAATTAGTCTTCCAAAACATAATACGTTGGCCAAATCAAATAATTAGACTAATAAACGTTGGCGGCCTTCATTTGATATTGTTATAGGTAAGATCCATTAATGTAAGAAGGGTACATGTAAACAAGAAAGACGATTTTCGTTTCATTTCATTTCATTTCAGATTTCCAGTAAAGATATGATCAGGACATCAGTGGGCCAAAACTCCATAAACTCTGGAAATGAAGAAAGCAGCAAGTCCTCATAACCAGCGCTCAAGCCAAAGAAAACAAATCTCCAATTTCCAATATGAAGATTCCAACAATAACAAAACCAAGAAGCAGCAGCATGGAAGTCTTCCTGTCCTGAAGCATATCAAGGCTGCAGTGAAGAAAGTTGCAGGAATTTTCACACTTCTTCTTTTTGGACAAAGAAAGGCCACCCCAAAGGCTGCTGCTGCTGCAATTGATAATACAAGAAATAATCCTCGACTCAAAGGGTTTTCCTGTAAGTTTCCCCGCACAAATCTTAAAGATAAATTTTGCAGCTTAGTTGTAAATTCTATATATATATATATATATATATATAGGTTGGTTTAGCTATAGAGGTGGGGTTCTTTCAAAAAGTCAAATATCATGCATTGAGGTTTATTTTATTGAAACTTTCCTATGCCCTGCAGCTTCAACTGATCATTCATCAGGGAGCAAAACTAAACAATCATCAAAGTTTTCCATTGGTTCTTCTAGTGCTCTGAGTGGATTAATTGGAACGGCAGATTTCTCTTACGAAGAGATTTGTAAAGCAACTGAAACATTCTCTCCCGCAAATAAACTTGGCAATGGTGCATTTGGAACAGTGTACAAGGGAAGGCTTGAGGATGGATCTCTTATTGCTGTAAAGCGTGCCAGGAAGGTGTAGACAATCACGCCTTGATAATGATAGTACCTTGTACAAATTGTTGCAATAATACAAACTTATACATTTTAGGAAAGAGGTGGAATCATTTGAAATTGCTAACACATTGATAGGACAGTAGTTAATATCATTTTGCTAATTAAGTTTGCACGATGACTTGAAATTTTGTGCAGGCCACACATGACAAGCTCATAGCATTGGAGTTCAAGAATGAAATACTGACCTTGTCAATGATTGAGCATCTGAATTTGGTAAGGTTATATGGATATTTGGAGCATGAAGATGAGCGGATTATTGTGGTTGAATATGTTGGCAATGGAACGCTTCGGGAACATCTGGATGGTAAGTCTTGTGAAAACTAGTTAACTCTATAGGGTTAGTCAGTAGAAGCCAAAAAGCAGAAACAAAAGGGCCTGAGTATCTGGTTGACATGAATTCAGGTGGAATATGCTAATTTCCCCTGAGAAATTGGAAATGTGGATATGAAATAACACAAATTAATATAACACAAGACATCCAACTGAGCTTCTATCCAATTTCATATATTAGAAGAGTTTGATAAATCAAAATAGAATGAGAAGTGATGGAAAAATAGAAAATGCATTCTAAGAATTTGATTCTACCACAAAAATAAAAAAATGAATAGTCGATCTATTGGATCAACTTCTGCTTAACCCAACTGGTGAAGGATCGTCGAGGGTGTTCTGTTTCCTTCGTCCTTCAGTTGAAAAAAATTAGCTTCTTTGGTTGTGTTTGGTTGGGTTTTACATGAAGCTCAGAACACCTTTCCCACTGTGGAAGCTCTGTGTTTTTTCTCCTATAGTTGTAATAATTTGAGTAGTCTGAATACCATCAGGCTACTTTTGAGTAGTCTGAAAGTGTTACTTAACCAGAATCTACAAATTTGTATTGATAGTATAGTCATCTTTTTATGAAGGTACACGGGGAAATGGACTTGAGATTGCAGAACGTCTGGACATTGCGATTGATGTGGCTCATGCAGTTACCTATCTTCACATGTACACAGGTATGTACATCATTTCAATCTAAAGTACTTGGGCCATATCGTCCTCCCATAGTAATGTTAGGTAGCTTCCTACATGATATATATTTCAGACATAGCTATAAAGAGCTTTTCATCTTACCCCCCCATCTGTTTTCATTTATGGACTTCGTTATAGAGATCCATATTCCTTTACTTTTTCTCTTGTTTTACTATGGAAAAAAAAAAAAGTACAAAGCAGGCCTCTTTTAACATGCTTACATCTTAGTCAATAACAAAACTCCTTGTGACACTTAATTTCTTATTATTGCAAAGGTGTTCGAAAACCTAAATTTGTCTCATGTTTTTTGACAGATCCTCCGATAATCCACAGAGACATAAAATCTTTAAACATACTCATCACAGAGAGATTACGGGCTAAAGTGGCGGACTTTGGATTTGCAAGATTGTCTGCAGACCCTAATGCAACTCACATTTCAACTCAAGTCAAAGGAACGGCAGGCTACTTGGACCCTGAGTACCTCAAGACTTATCAACTCACCGAAAAGAGTGATGTTTACTCCTTTGGTGTCTTGCTTGTAGAACTGATGACAGGAAGACGACCCATTGAAACAAAGAAGCCACCCGATGAAAGATTGACAACAAGATGGGTAAGAATTAAGTATTTAAGCGTCCTGAAATTGTTAAACAGACATAAAACTGGAAATTTGTCAAGCTTTGTGCGTTGCTTTACAGTTATTATTTGCCTAAATTTTGACATCACATTACTAATTAGTCACTGCATGAGTCTTGACTTAAGATTAGAGTCCCTTTTCTGTAGACATCCATCACATGTTTCTGTAGAGCATAAAGGCAGATCACATGCATGAGCAAACTCTAGAAACACCCACCCACCTTGTTCCTGGTGTTGCACTTGCACATGATGACATGAGACAATTCATCAAATGTATCCACTATAGTTGAAATGGCCTGTTTCATCTTCCTCTTCAGATGGCCATGTTCCCATGTATTGTAATTGTAGACAAAGATTGGGTATTGAAAGGTTATGAACCAAACATCAGCCTAACCATGTTGAGCACATATTGGACAGCTGACAAAGGAAAGAAAACTTTTATGATGTGGACTGGAATATAGTTCTAGTACAAATTGAAACTGCATATGCTTGTATTGTTCCAACTTCAAATGCACAAGTCCACCTAATAGTTTATACCTCAAACTTATTTTTCCTTTTGATGAATTACCATAAACTAATTGAATGGAAAGGGTACATCGATCAATGAAAGAAGCTTCAAATCATTAGATTAATTACCAAGAAAATCATATAACTGATATATACAACTGCAGGCAATTCAAATGTTGAAACGAGGAGATGCTATACTTGCAATGGATCCGAGGCTACGGAGAAGTCCAGCAACAACCATGGCACTGGAGAAAATTCTGATGCTAGCTCACCAGTGCCTTGCACCTTTAAGACAGTCAAGGCCCTCCATGAAAAACTGTGCTGAAATATTATGGGGAATTCGCAAGGATTTTCGAGAAAAAGCCTTACCTTCTTCCCATTCTAGTTCTCATGATCACAGATCTGCCAATTTTCCTGTGAGAGATGCAAAGATGAGTCGGCAGACATCATTTGGGATTGCAGATGGCGACAGCTATAAATTTATCTCTGCCTAATTACTTGTAAGAACTTGAGGGAATTTACTTGCACATTATTTTTGTCTTTTGTTCATGCATTGATGTATAGCCGTATAGGTAAAGTCTTGTGTTAAACTCCAATATCAAATATTGAATTTGAATGGCAACCACATTTTATGTTTTCTGTGTTTCTATCTAATGATTTGAAGAGGACATGTAGAACCCAAACGCAAACTGTTGTGCTTCATTCATTAATTTCCTGTCATGCACTCATGCTTCCAGGATTTCTGGAAACACTTTTGGAAAAGCCTTTTTCCGAATCACGCTTCCAACTCAAAAAGTTTTAGGTACCACGGTTGTATGACTAGTATCACATCATAATGTTGTCACGGAGTAAACGAGAACAAATAAATAATAATGATATTGTATTGTTATTTATAACAACTTTAAGTGATTATGTCTTATATTATCTCTTTCAATTTATTATGTCTTATACAATCTTTTTCAATTGATCATATCTTACATTATCTCTCAAATAAAAATAAAACTCACACAAGTGAGTCTCATCTTAATTAGAGAGAGGTACAAAACATGGTCAATTAAAATAACACATAGTTATATTAGATAGATAATATGTTTTGTATCACAGTGTAAGTTTGTAACTGAAATTTTCCTTTAATTTCAACACTCGGTTATCATTGCTCACTAGTTCGGCTCTCACTTTGTAGAAAAATTGTTGCATGATCACATGATTAATTATTGTAAGATAAATATTACGACCCTAAACCACTAAACTATACCCTCCTATAGTCCTATGTACGATTGAATACAAGAATTTTCCAATTTCCAATTTGGGTGCGTACTTATAATTAATTGCAACCACGTGCCATCCGCTCCGCACTTTAAAAAAGCGCAGAGAAAATATCAAAAACTGATCCCAAAAGAAGCAAAGCGTGGCATGCACCTCTCACTCACTCCCACAGTCACCTCTCCTTTGTCTCCATCTTCATGTGATCGTTCACGTCCACTTCACTCACTATTATCACTCCCCAAGAAAAAATCATCGAAACTTAAAAAACTAAAACAAAAGCACAAAACAACCTCTTTTTTCAATCTTCTTCTTCCTCCTTCATCTCTCTCTCTCTCTCTCTCTGATATTTTGGTTCGCTTCCAAAACTCTCTTTCTCTCTGTCAATTTGTCTCTTTCCCCATTAAAATCTCTCTCTCTCTCTTGGACCATTTCTGAAAATATCTGAGTCTCAGATTCTTTTTCAGATTCTCTGTTAAATTCCTTTATGCTCGAAATTTCGAACTGATTAAATCGCTTTGAGAACTCAGAACTTCATTACAATAAAAGCAACTTCGCAATTGTAAAGTTCTTTCTTTCTCTTTTTGGTTTGGTTTTGAAATTTGATCACAGTTTGTTTTGTTTTGTTTTAATTTTGTGTATTTTCACTATTTTGCTTAAGGTTTCAGATACTGTTGAGAATTGAGAAGCTGTGCTAGCCATGGCGGCTACTACGAAATCGAGCGGTTCAAATATCAGCGACTCTAGCATTGCATCCAAAGTTCCTGCAACCGCGAATCCATTGGCCGAAGAACCGTCGAAGATTGCGTCGAACATCAATTACCACGCGAAATTCAGCCCGCACTTCTCGCCGTTCAAGTTCGAGCCCGAGCAAGCCTACTACGCCACCGCCGAGAGCGTCCGCGACCGTCTGATCCAAGTACTGTAACAATTTCTCAGCCTTGGGATTCTAACCTTGGCAGATCGATTTTTATATTTGTTTAGTTTGGTTTGGTTGCTTTTGTAGCAATGGAACGAGACGTACCTGCATTTCCACAGAGTGAATCCCAAGCAGACGTACTACTTGTCCATGGAGTATCTTCAAGGTCGAGCTTTGACCAATGCAATTGGGAATTTGAACGTCCAGAGTGCTTATGCTGACGCTTTGAACAAGTTGGGGCATCAACTCGAAGAAATAACGGAGCAGGTAATCTCTTAATTTGTAAATTGGTCTCTAAATTATTAATATAATCTTTAGCATACAAAATTTCATATAAATGCAATCGATTTTCATATTTGTCATGAAAATTTGAGTTTATGTTATTTCACTTAATTAAAATGTGTGTGTATGTTTGTTACTCTTATTGAAATGAATTATTAGAAATGAATCTTTGTAGGAAAAAGATGCAGCACTTGGAAATGGTGGCCTGGGAAGGCTTGCTTCGTGCTTTCTAGACTCCATGGCAACATTGAATTTGCCTGCATGGGGGTATGGTTTGAGGTACAGATATGGGCTGTTCAAACAACGGATGGCCAAGGATGGCCAAGAAGAAACTGCTGAGGATTGGCTAGAGGTTCTACATCACCTCAAGTTCTGTAAAGTTTTGTGTATTTCATAAATTCTCACTGATACTTTATTTTATGGAATTCATGCAGAAGTTTAGTCCTTGGGAAGTTGTCAGGCATGATGTTGTATACCCGGTCAGATTCTTTGGTCGTGTTGAGGTTAAACCTGATGGATCGTACGTGTCAAATTTAGTTTTCGTTTGTTTGACAATGAATTTATGTCAGAATAAAAGAATTTAGTAAAGATTATAAAATACTCCAAGAGTGCTTCTTTATCACAAATTCACATACAAATTGGTTGGTTGCTTTAAATATACATAGATTAACTAAGCAGTAATTGTCCTCTGATTGTATTACAGCCGAAAGTGGGTTGAGGGAGAGATTTTGCAAGCTCTGGCTTATGATGTGCCAATTCCAGGGTACAAAACCAAGAACACTATTAGTCTTCGTCTATGGGAAGCCAAAGCATCTTCCGAGGATTTCAACCTATTTCAATTTAATGATGGACAATATGAATCTGCTGCGCAGCTTCATTCTCGAGCTCAACAGGTTGATTATTTAAAATATGTACAGTTTAACTTCTTTCAGAAAATATACACTCTTGAACTTATATATACTTTTTGAATATTACTATTTTTCTTTTCAACAATGTGTGTCCACCACATCTACATGTTTTAAATGTTTCTTTGAATCACATTGTATGAAATTGTGCATTTTCAGATTTGTGCTGTTTTATACCCTGGAGATGCTACAGAAGATGGGAAACTTTTAAGGCTGAAGCAACAATTCTTCCTCTGCAGTGCATCGCTTCAGGTTGATTGATTATCATTAACCCTCATTATTTTGTTGGTGTAGGCATCAGTATTTTTTTTCATTTGATGTTTCTGATGACCATTTAATTTCTCACATGTAAATAAAGTTGAGAGGTGACAAGAATCTCACACATTTACAGATAATTTTCACATTGATGTCAGCATTTCGGATTTTTATTGTCAAGATGCAATAAATTCAAATCCAGTCATCTGGTTAAGAGGCATTTTTAGATGCTAGTTTGTCCTGCCATTAAGAAGGTGTGGTCATTAATCTTGTAATCTTGAAATTACAGGATCTGATTTGTAGATTTAAGGAGAGGAAACAACAGGACTCATTGAAATGGACAGAGTTTCCGAACAAGGTTGCTGTCCAATTGAATGATACTCATCCTACACTTGCAATTCCAGAGTTGATGCGACTGCTATTGGATGTGGAAGGACTTGCGTGGGATGAGGCGTGGGATGTGACAACAAGGTGCATTATGTTTCGTGTTGTTAGACTTTCTTCACTGACTTCTCTGCTTATTTGTAGTGCTTTTGCACAAGGAGCTGAAAAGTACTAACTCCTAATAATTGAACCAGGACAATTGCTTATACTAATCACACCGTCCTTCCTGAAGCACTTGAGAAATGGTCACAATCTGTAATGTGGAAGCTTCTCCCTCGCCATATGGAAATAATAGAAGAAATTGACAAAAGGGTAATATTTCTCACCTGTTTTTTTTGCTCTGTTTATACTTAAAACTTTTATCTTCTAAGTATAAAATTTTGCATCCTTGCAGTTCATTGCTTTGGTACGTGCTACAAGAAAGGACCTTGAGAATAAAATTCCCAGCATGTGCATCTTGGATAACAATCCCCAAAAGCCTGTTGTGCGGATGGCAAATTTATGTGTAGTATCTGCACATACGGTAAGACATCTATTTTGGGAAATCTACAAGTATCTCCTGTAGCTTACTTGACCTGCTCTTTTATAATCTTCAACATAAACACACGGTATCCTGATATGGTCATAAGAAAGGCTTCCAGCTTCTTTCAATAAACTTTTGTAAGAAAAAAGGAAATTATTCTTTTTTTTTGTCTGACAAAAAAGAAAGGGTAAGATGGGGAAGCAATCTCACAGGAGAGGCTTTGACAAAAGAGATTTACAAGCACTGCACAGTCTAAGGTCCGCTCCACCATTTATATTGGTGAGACTTGAACTCAGGCTTTGAACAAGGAGAAGCAAGTTTTTACCACGAAGCCACCTGAAGTGGTGGTCTGTATATTTTGAATACTTTTGTGAGCTCAGATTCCTATCATTAATGGAATTCTAGACTTAACAATTGGGAGTGTTGAAATACTCTTTAAGGAGCTTATATGCTGATTTATCACCTCAGATTCATCTTTCCTTGTCAACTTCTCACTCCTTTTTGTTAAGCCAAAGATTTGATAACAATTATTTATGATGTAGAGTGTCATGAGGCATGCAATTGATTTTCTCTGCTTTCTTTTTCTTTTCCCCTCCCACAATCTAGAGGCCCTTATTTCAGCATTTGAGTTGTTGATTTTATTTAAAACTTTCAGTAACTTATTGCTTCCCATGTCATTGTAGGTTAATGGCGTTGCCCAATTGCACAGTGATATTTTAAAGGCTGAGCTATTTGTAGACTATGTCTCTATATGGCCATCAAAGTTCCAAAACAAAACTAATGGGATTACTCCTCGGCGGTGGCTCCGATTTTGCAGTCCTGAGCTCAGTAACATAATCACCAAATGGTTAAAAACAGACCAATGGGTTACCAACCTGGACCTACTTGTAGGTCTCCGAAAGGTATCTTTTTATGTTTTCCAACATATATATACAATTATTTGTCCTTGTAGAAGAGTTCCTGCTGTTGAAATATTAAAACTCAGTATTGATGCTTTCTCCAATAGTTAGCCGATGATGCAAAATTACAAGAAGAATGGGTGTCTGCCAAGATGGCTAATAAGAAGCGTTTGGCACAGTACATAGAGCATGTGACAGGTGTCAAGGTTGACCCAAACAGTCTTTTTGACATACAAGTGAAACGTATCCATGAATATAAGAGACAGTTGCTGAATATTCTGGGTGCCGTTTATAGATATAAGAAGTTAAAGGTACAAAATGCATCTCCTTGTTACTTGACTATTTAATTATATGTAACAATCACCCTTGCTTAGCAATGCTACCCATTAAAAGAACCTGCGTGACCTTCCAACTTGATTTCTGTATGTGTATTTGTCAATTTGTTTGTAAATCGTAACACTTTTGTACCTGCTCATTGTACTAATATAGCTTCATGACCACAAGTTGGCCCATAAAATTTCAGAGCCCTGTTTGCCACAAATTTCAGAGCCCTGTTCTTTTTGCTTTTGGTTGTTATTTTCCAAACATTTGAATTATATTGTGTAAGCAGAGTTGAACCTCTTCCTTTTCAGGTTATATAATTGATTTTGCTAAACTTATGCATTGTTTTTGAGATGTTGCTTGGAACTGAACTGTGACAGGAGATGAGCCCCAAAGAGCGAAAGAAAACAACTCCACGCACTATCATGATTGGAGGAAAAGCATTTGCAACATATACAAATGCGAAAAGAATAGTCAAGCTAGTGAGCGATGTTGGTGCTGTGGTCAATAATGATCCTGAGGTCAATAGCCATTTGAAGGTTAGTTGATATTTTTCAGAGGTGCTGATATTTGCTTGCATTTTCGTTAGACAAAGATGGAATTTCACATATAGGATTTAGATCTCTAAAATTAGGAGCCTAGATTGATTCTGACAATAACCACTAATTCCGCAGGTTGTATTTGTTCCAAATTACAATGTATCTGTGGCTGAGCTACTTATACCAGGAAGTGAGCTGTCACAACATATCAGCACTGCAGGCATGGAGGCAAGTGGCACCAGCAACATGAAATTTTCTCTTAACGGATGCCTCATAATAGGAACACTGGATGGGGCTAATGTGGAAATCCGCGAGGAAATTGGAAAGGAGAACTTTTTCCTCTTTGGTGCAACAGCAGATGAAGTCCCTAAGCTGCGCAAGGATAGAGAGAACGGACTGGTATGATGTTTCGATTTCTTATATTATTTTCAGTGTTTCACTTAGATCTGTGCAAGTAGTACAAAAGCTCTGTACTCATTGGACTTACAAATAGATGTCCTTTTATCCTAGTTGGGAACTAGTACAAACATCACGAAGCTTTAATGTCTGGAGAACATGCCAAAGCCTGATCAATATAAATTCGAGCAACATGTTATCAGGGTTTTAATAAAGGACAGATTCATAATGAGCTTCAAAAATCTATGGTTACCAAACAAATTTATGATTGGTCAGTGTCTAATCGAGGTATCCAATGTGATAATTATTAGAACTTAAAATAATCAATGATATGGAAGTCCTACGTTGGGTGGAACTTTAATATATTCAGAGGTTGTTGTTGTAGCCTGTCTTCCATTTAATAGTATTCAATGTTTTGTTTTTAAAAATGCATACTGGTAATTCTTTCTCATCTGACTTTTTACCGTTCTTATGTATCACTCAGTTCAAACCCGATCCTCGGTTTGAAGAAGCCAAGCAGTTTGTTAGGAATGGAGCATTTGGAAGCTATGACTACAATCCACTTCTTGATTCTCTGGAGGGGAACTCTGGTTATGGTCGTGCTGATTATTTTCTTGTTGGCCATGACTTCCCAGGCTATCTGGATGCTCAGGCAAAAGTAGATGAAGCTTACAAGTAAGATGTCAAACCTCCTATAGCCTCTAGAATTGATTATTTGTTTGGTCCAGTATGAGAAGCAACATATTGAATCTTGTGGTCCATGTTTGATCAAATTGAGAAATTTCAAGATTGAATTGCTAGTATTAACCACAATCCGGATCGACAAACTCCCCTGCCCCATTAGCCCAGAAAAAAAGGAAAAGAAATAAGTAATTTCTAACACAACTGTGTTATGCTAAACGACAACCGTCAAAGTGACCATGCGCCTGAGTAGTGATACTAGAATTTCTCATATAACTATTTTGGTATTTGCACTGGCTTTGACGCTGGGTGCCATTTCACTTGCAGGGATAGGAAGAAGTGGCTGAAGATGTCCATTCTAAGCACTGCAGGGTCTGGCAAGTTCAGCAGCGACCGGACAATTGCTCAGTATGCCAAGGAAATCTGGAACATACAGGAGTGCCGCGTACCATAGACTACCCAAGTCCCACGGTGCTGGTTCTAATGCTTATAGTATTATTATTATTACAATGGCACATCAAGTTTAAGGGAAAATAAAAATAAAAGAGGCCAACAGTAGTAGCAACCTATATCATATGTTTCAGTTAAAACCAATTTTGGACCTTTCATTGCATCTCTGTGTATTGTCCTAACAAAAGTTCCAAAGAAAAATAAATAAAATTCTGCTGCGAGATGTTAGGCAAAAACCTTGTTATACATACTGTGTGCATCTTGTCCTTACTCCTTCCAATGACTGTGATTACCGTGAATCGGAATATGGTCTCGAAGGGAATGAAACATCCACTACGGCTGGTGGGTTGGTCTTCACCCAAATTATGTATTGTCCAGAAGGTTAATTTCTTGCGTCTCCAACAGAAAGGAGCCTACTTCTGTCATTTGTTATATCAACATTATTTGTTCCTCACCTCTTTGATAATTCTACAGTGTAAACAAGAAAATTGGAAACTATATTTATTTTCTTTTTGTTGGAACTTGGAAGGCATCTCTAACATCTCCATAATTTGAGTACATCTACTTTTCCCCATGTCTGAACTTGTAGTTATTAAATTTAGAAATAATTAAGCTTAGATTCTTTAGAAAAATAATTTTTAAATAAAAATCGAGTGTTTTAAAATTTATAAATTTTTTTTTAATTTATAATAATTTATAAAAAAAATTATTTTAATTCATAATAAAATTATTTTTCGATTTAAAGGGTATTTCTTTCTATTTGAAGGGTATTTTCCCTCCTATGGTGTAGAGTAGGCTTTGTAGAGGCTACATCCGTCTAAAATCTTAAAGTTAAAACTTAACATAAAATCATCAAAAAAATAAAATAAAATGACTTAATTAAAAATTCTAAATCACTACGATCTTAGTCTAAAAAAAATTCATAAAATAAATTGAATTTTAAATCTCCCTTGAACCAATGGGTCAGGTGCTAATTCTAACAGTTGGCCCAAAATTGGTCTGGATCAACATCATAAACTTGATCTAACGAATTTAAACTAGATCCAACCAACTAGTCTGATCAACATGAATATGATCTAACCGGTTTAAACATGAACGTGCTCAAAACTAAGCACTTTGTTTTCCAGTGAACTACATTTTGGATTCGAATACATCACATGTATTTCAAACGCAAGACTTATTATTTTTTTTTTTCGGCCAAGAAAGAAGAAAAAAAAAAATTATATATATATATATATATATATATTGTACAGGAATCATTTCCAAGCTCCTACATCTCCTAGCCTCCTAGGTAACACCAGACCAAACCATTATACAGGGTGATAATTAAGAACAAAAGAAAATAAACTTTTTGATAGGCATCAATGCTTCTACTAGAAAGACAAACTTTGTCCACAATATACAGCGAAGTGTTCCACTAATAACAGCATCTCAAGAGTCGAGATACAATCCCCACGAAATCAAAATGACATAGTAGTCTGCCAATAACACGAAATAACAACCCCTACAAAGCTAGACATGCACAGTAACACATCCCTCATGGTGAAGGTGAAGTAGACTTTGGACTAGCAGATCTTGAAATAAATCTGGAACTTGCACTCACACTCGGACTCTGACTGCTAGAACTGGAAAGACTATCCCTTGAGCACTTTCGCCTGGAGGAACCCCTGTAAAACCTTGAGCTCCTGTGTCTAGGAGATATGCTCCGAGAGTAACTCCTCCTTGATCTCCTCCTCTTTGGTTCAGGAGAAACACTAGGTGAGTAGCTCCTCTTGGACCACCTCCTAGTTGGTTCAGGAGAAACACTGGGCGAGAAGTCCTTCCTGGACCTCCTCCTAGGCCTCGGCGAGACACTGCGTGAGTAGCTCCTCCTTGCCCTGGGTGAGACACTGCATGAGTAGCTACTCCTTGCCCTGCGAGAGACAGAACAATAGCGATGCCTCCTTCCATAGTAAGAATCATCTAGTGAATACTCTCTGGAGTCATATGGGGAGTAGGATCGCCTCACTGGTGACTTGCTGTAAGGGGAGGGCGACCGAGTGTAAGATCTCCGCCTGCTGTAGTCAGGAGAGTATGACCTCTGCTTTCTGTAGTTTGGAGAATATGATCTGCTCCTACTTTGGTCAGATGAATAACGAGGTGACCGACTATAGCTCCTTCGATAAGGAGAGTAGGTAGGAGACCTGCGTGGAGGCGAGTGGCTAGGGGTTCGCCGACGCACTACAACAAAATAACAGAAATTAGAGGATAGAAACAAGTCACGAATCTCAATGTAGAATCAGCCATCAAAACAACTTACCACGAATTGTTTGCAACCCAAGATACCTTCCTGGAGTAGGAGTTCGTCCTCTCCGCCTTCTAGCCTGAAATAAATGAAAAAAATTAGATCAAGGAAATACCAACCAACTGATACCAAAATAGGATACAGCCAGTAAAAATCAATCATATAGAGTACAAAAATATGATAGGGCAATAGGAATATAACTGAAAATTAACACTATTATAACTTCTAGTAAAAGAGAGAAATGCAGGGCATACAACCCCAATGATCTGATACTTGTTGGTGTGTTTGATATGTTTGTTAGATTGGAATTTGGAGAAGAGCTGCTACACACAGCTAACCTGCTCTGCCAAAAAACTTCAAGTGGAAAGAAGCAAACAACTTTCAAACTCAAAAACTAATAAGGAACCATCTAGAATTTTGATACAATGTTGAACACAGTGCAGTAAAGAGAAACAGATTGAACAAAACCAGTCTTGATCAATTATCAGGATTAAAAAGAAGGAACATTTACCTTCTCCACTGTAATTACACGGCCTTCAAGTACAGAGCGATTTAAATACTTAATACAGTGGTCAGCCGCCTGAACATTTTCCATGGTAACAAACCCAAATCCACGAGATTCTCTTGTCCATGGATCAACCACAAGATGGACATCCATCACCTAGAAACCCAAACAAGTCAAAGTAAGAACACCATAAAACCATGAATAAAATTCGGAATAAACCTTATGTGACCATATGACATATTACACAACTCAAGTCTATTGGATTTATCAAACCAAATCACAACAACAACAATAATAATTGAAAAGGTAGTATATCAATCATACTTTTCCCTCAGTTGCGAAGTGCTTCTCCAGTTCTCTCTTTGAAATCCGAGGTGACAGTCCAGTCACGTATAGATTGTTCCCAGGATTGTCCACATCACTTGATGGGCTTCTGAAACCAAATCAAAAGGCGTAAACAGAATAAAAACAACAATTAATGTAAAAGATTCAATAAAATGGGCCAAATGAAAAGCAGCTTGGTTAAAGGCACAACCTTGACCTGGACCTCGAAACAGACCTCGACAGGGACCTACTGTATCGCTTCACGGAAGGAAAGCGGGAATACCTGAACAAAAAAGAAATGCAATTCAGGAATTCCAATATGAATATTTCAAACCAAAATGGCCAAAACATCAAAATCACCCCAGGAGAAAAAGGGAGGATTTCTGAACAAAACGCACCTTGACCTTCTGGAGTACGACATCTAAACCGAAACAATAACAGAAAAAAAAAAAAAGAACACAGATCAGTTATATTTAAAAAAAAAAATGACTGAGAAAGAGGGAAAACCAATAAAAATTATAAATTAATACATATGCGCAGCATACAGTGTTAATGTTAACTAGAATTTCCCAACTACTAATCAATTTACGTTCTTATATCAAATTTGTCTTCGTCCAAGGGGAAAGATAATTCATTATTCATTCGTTCAACTCTTACTGCATCCATGATTAACAAAACCAGAACTTGTGATGTTGCGACTGTCATTTATTAAACATAAACATGTATCAAAATTAAGTTGTTATTAATTATTAGGCTGCATAAAACTACAATTATCTGTAAATTTATGCTAGGAACACGAAAATAAAGTAATTAAATTAGACATTAAAAGAAAAAAAAACATATAACAACTTAATCCATGAAGACGAAGAACGAGAGGAGACGCTAACCGTAGCAATTGATGGCAGAGAATTCAATTTCAGGACTGAAAATCAATCTCTCTGTCTCGCTCCTCTCGCTCGGTACGAATTGCTGCACCTCGACCACTCGAAACAGTTACGGATTGAAAAGGCAACTGTACGTGGCGAAAGCTTTAAATAGGCCGGAAGTTAGGAGAAGGTTCTGGATGACCGGACGCCAAACTTTAATAAAATGCAGTTTAATTTTACGTGGCTCGTGGTTTATGTCAATAAGTAAATCTGGGGTTAGGCGTTCGAATCGGGATCACCATCCTACGCCACGTGGTGGCCACGAGGTGTTTTTATTAAATAAATAAGCATTTCGAAAAAACAAATTTATTAATATTTATCATTTATCATTTATGAATTTTAAACTTAAGTCATATTTCCAAACAAAGTTATATTCGCAACCAAATAATTATTGGCCATGAAAAATATCTTAGAAACAAAATATTCACCTAAAAAATATTAACTGATATAATTTTTTTTCAATAAATAATAACTATATTTATTCTACAATGGCTGATGTTAATACTACCTAAGTTATCTAATGCACAAGCTTTTGAATAAACATGGTTGAGCACTCGATCTTCTTCAATTTTTAAAATTAGAGTAAATGTGATTTTATAAGTTTGAATTTTGTTTTCGTGTGATACTTCATTAATTTTTTACATATTATGTAATGTAACAAACAAAAAAAAGACATGTTTATGTAAGAGCATAAATTATATATATAGGTATTATTTTTATGCTAATTTTTGGCAATCGTTATTGCGTAGTGACAATAATTGTTACTATCTTATAATGATTATATTGTAAAAAACCAAAAAAAATATATATATATCGAGCGCTCGAGCTCATTAACATAGACTTAATATTTATATTTTATTAATATGATTTCAAAAAATAGATAATTACAAATAAGTCAATAAAGTATTTCAAAATTACAAAGAAGTCAATATCAAATTTCCTATTCCATTTTAGTCAATTATATAATTTTATAAATTACGTTTTGATCAATAATCCTACGGCTCCTAGCCTATTATTGGTTTTTCTTTGAGTTCGTTTTACCCTTTTGCCTCAGTCTATTGTTTTTATTTTAATGACATTGACTGTAATTTCTAGTATTTGTTATGTCTTATTTTATATAATGCATAATTTCATTTAATTCATTTTTAGTCAATGGTGACTATTTTAAGATTTATGAATGTTCATTGACCTATTTGTAATTTTGAAATGTTTTATACTTTTTTGTAAATAACCATTTCAAATTTTATCTTTTTCAGGTTGTTACCTCAGTCAAAAAAAAAAAAACCCTTCCTTTCTGATAAAAAAAAAGTAAATTTCAAAATTTTATTGAAAAAGTTGAACTCGATCCAAAACTTCCCCACATTAAAAATTGGATATGACAAAACTTCTATTCGTTTAAAACCAAAGCCCAATCGAGCTTCTGAAGCTATTCATCCGAGTGGCCCAACTCTTCCAAATTCTAACAACGGACATTATCCTTTAATGGGCTCATGACCCAATACCCAACTGTCAAGCCCTAAATATCAGACACCGCGTAAATATTACGCAGCGTAAAATTTACGCACCGCCTAAGCCCAAAGTCTCCTTATAACGGTAACCCACCAGAGCAACAGTAACACAATGCCTCACTCACTCTCTCTTCCATACGTAATGCCATTCCCTTTCCCATTCCTCAACGGCCCGGTGACCGAAATCGGCCACCGAGTACCGTGTTCTGGCGATCGGGACCTGCCTAGGGCTTGAAAATCGGAGAGGCAGTCGAGGAGTTAAAAACTCAATCCTCCTTCCACTTGTAGCGGAATTCATAGGTTTCAGACTTTCAGGTAATTAAATCTTCAATTACTTATTTGATTGCTTACTCGTGCGTACAATGTGCATTGAATTGTGAATGTGATTTTGAATTTACTTGTTCAATTTACTGTTATGTGTTCCATGAGGTTCATGTTCGCATATGGTTTTGGAATTGAAAGAATGAACAATTGATCGCAAGTCAGGAAAAGACCAAGGACATGGTGGTTTGGTGTGGCCATGCAGTAATTTTTATAATTTTTCTCCAGAGTTTTATAATTTTTTTTTTTTATTGCTGAGTACTTCAATTTGATAATAACTGAAACGTAAGGCAGTGAAGGTCTTGATTATTCTTGAAAGAAGCAGTTACAATTATTCCTAAATCCTAAGTCGTCGCTTTGATTGTGATGTAACCTTTTCAGGCTAGTTGTTATGTTTGGTCCACAACAGAGAAATCCAACACCAAAACTGCAAGATGTACTCTTAGGAAGTTCAATTTGTTTGTCTCATCTAGTTACCCAATTTTTTATGCTTAAATTGATAAACATGGACAATTGAAATAAATTTCTGGGACACTTTGTTTTTTTTCAAGGATTTTATACTTATTTGGATGCTGATTTGTTTGTAGGCCATTTATGAGTGACAAGATTTTGTAGGTATGCCTAAACGCTCTGTTGTCAGGTGGAAGATGTACTGCGGTTGACATGATGGTGCTGGTAATTGTCCATTTTCTTCTGTGAGGTTGCACTTACTATTTGTGTCTCAGATAAACATTTAATGTTATTCAGTTAGTATTTTCTTAGGCTGACTGTTCATATACCTCTTTTGCAGAAAGAGGCTCACTTCCTGCCAGTTTGTATCAGCCTTTCACCTACCTTTGCCGTGTCTGGTAACATGGCTTGGTACTTTCATGTTCATAGATACTTTGTATGCTTATGAGCACCAGAAGTAGAAAACACTAGTAGCTTGGTTGAACACTAGCTGGTATATTAAAGTACAATGTGCTCATGCATGTAATGATGGTTGTGGCCAAATTTTAGAGATTTTAAGTGTAATTAAAGGGACTAACCGGCTTCTACTTGTTGGTGCAAAACATTCAGAAGATGAGATGCGGCTAAACACCTTCAGTGGCCTGTTGTAGCAGACATCTCGTTCGAGATTACGATTGAGAAAGCTTTTGACTGCTTTTCCTGAAATTGAAGATGATGTATTGTTTGTTGACCATCTTGACCATGTTCTACTATCAGATTCTGTCTGTAATTGGGTAAATATTGATGTGATTATTCAGGTATACCTCTTCCTCCACCCTCCACCCTCCACCCACCTCTTCTTCTCAGCTTAGTTGTATGGCCTTGAGTGTTATTTGAGTCCTCTCTATGGAAGTGTGAGACACCTTGACTGTAGTTGCGGTTGGTGAAAGTGCAAATTGAGAATAATTGTGTCAGTGTAAGAGTATTTTTAACTCAATAAGAAAAAAGGAATTTCATTTTGCATTGATCTTGAACCCTGTTGATGAGTTGACATTTTATATTAATTTTATACTACAGATGCCAATTGCATGAGCAGGAGCTATTTTCTTTTGGTTTGTGTTGCAAACAGATTGGAAGTAGGATGCTGGAGGAATGCTTCCATGCTCATATATCATGGTTGACAGGCATCCATTTCGATTTTCGACCACCATCTCTCATATTGTAATGCAGCCCCAGTTCGAATCTTAAACCGTGGACCCCGCCGAACTCGAGTCTTAATCCCAACCCTGAGCCTTGGATTTGAGCCTGTCCCTAGCTTTAAAACTTGGACTATGACTCTATGAGCATCGGACCTTAGACCCGAGCTAAACCCCAAGCCTCAAGCTCCTAAGGTCGAACCCAAAGCCTAGGCCTTGAACTCGGAATAAAGGTACCACACCCACGATCCCCTTGAGATCGTACTTAATTTCAACTTCTATTCCCCTTTGCAACCAAACAATAAAAAACCATTTCATTCCTTTTGTTCCATTCCTATGTTAAATCCATTGTCATTCTCATTTCATTTCCGCAACTAAACACCACCATTTTCATCTGACGTCGGTTTATTTTTCTTAATAGTTAAGGTTAATTGTTCACATTAAAATGGCCTCTCTTGTTACTTTGTTAGTTGTTAGTTGTTACCCAAATAGAAGGTTCCCGTTAAAAAAAACAAATCAAAAGCCCACGGACACGCGCCACTTCACCGACTTGGAGGCTTAAAGGAAGATACGATGATTTATTTCAAACTGAAAGTGATGTTTGCACGCGCGAGTTTTTGGTTGGAAATTTAACGGAGCCGGGCCAAGAATTCGAATCCCACTAAAGTGAATTAGTGACAGTGAAGGCACGCTCTCGGACCCATTAAACAGAACCCGCGAAAAATCCAAGTCCCTTTGGAATTCTAAAGCAGAGGGGAACACTCAATCCCCAGAACCCAGCATATGGATCCAATAGAAGCAGCAAACGAACTCTTCTTCCGGGTCGGATTCTCCGGGCACAGTGGCCACCTCAGGCTCGAGCCCCTCTCCACCGTCGAGCGCTCCAACCCCGTCAAGTCACTCCCTGATTTCGTTCTGGTCAGTGTTCCTTCCTTCCACTTCGCAATTCCCTTGCAAATTTCTTGCGTTTCATCCATGCCTTTTCTTTGGCTGCTAGGGTTTGATTTTGCTTTTGGATTTCTCTTTTCTTTTTCTTATTTGCTTAATATGGCTACCATTATGTATGCATGTATTGGGTTTTAGTATAAGTGCATTTGAAAGCTGAGTTGTATTGTAGATAGTGCCAGAACGCTTAAATGCTTAAGTGGGCAAGCGACCAAAATTGATTTTGACAACTTGTTTCTGAAAACAGAAGAACGTTTTCAATTTGCTCACAAGACTGCCACTCATAATTCCAGTATTAATTAATATTATGCTTCTTCTTTTTTTGCGTATCAGCCACCTGCATTTCCTAGGGAAACGCCTGAATCAATAAAAGAGTATATTGAGGAGACGTATCTATTGCCAAGATTGGAATCTGAACAGTTTTCTCCAGAAAAGGTCGGTAGGCAGTGGGATTTTGACTGGTTTGACAAGGCAAAAGTACCCTTGGAGCCATCATTGCCACGCACTGTTGTGATTCCCACATGGGAATTACCATTTAGACGCCAGAAGAATGGATCAGTGGGAGGTCACTGGGAACCCAAATCTGTGCAGGTATGGGGTTCACTCAATGTTTGTGTTTACCTACACATTTTGATTAGCTTAGTATTGGGAAATTAAAATCACAATATCACAATGGGGTGATAATTTATTTATTGTTTCTAAATTTTATTGGAATCTAGTTCACCAAGAGTTTTTTTTTTTTTTTAGGCAGTATTTTAGTGTTACAATTGCTACCTTTGTGCTTCTAATTGTGGCCCAGTTTGCTTATTATATTGTTTTAGGTGGATGTATCAGAACTTACAGTAGAAGGTCATGAGTCTGGTTCATTGCCTCGCATGTCTGGATCAGCAAAGGATTTTGTATGGGGAAGCATCAACAACCGCCCTTTCCGTCCAGGTGGCTTGGATGATTCCCAATCTCTTGAAAGAATTCTTCCTAATGGTGCTTCCAATAGCGAATGGGTACACGAACTTCTGATTGGTGGCCCTGCTCAGGCTGTTCCTCCAAGCTTTAAGCAAGGATTGGACCTTGGGGATCTCAAGGTTTTAATTGTCATCTAGATTAAAAGTTATAAAATTAAATATTACAGAAATCATCATATTGATATATGAACTTCTTTGGAAGGCTTATCCATGCTCGTGGAATGTATATAAGGATCAAAGTTCACTCAGTAGCGCATTGGATGAAACGCTGGTCAGTTTTGCTTTTCTGTGTTGCTTCTTTTTTTTTTTTTTTGGGAAAAAAATATTCTAAACCTATTAAAATCTATTTCTCATGCGTTTCTTTTCTTGCATTTATGGGATTTAGTGGTTACTGAGTCATGAAGTGAATCATGATTTTAAAAACTCAGTGGTTCCTTTTATATATTTGCATGCACAGTTGGGTGGGGAAATGAATTTTGTAGATTATAGCTGTCTCATATCTTAAGTTGACAATTATTTTTGTTTTATTTTTATGTATTGGTAGCATTTGCAGAATGAGTTGTCTGTACACTTTGATGACTTGTTCAAGAAGGCTTGGGAAGAGGATGTCCTTGAAGGAGATGGTATGCATAATCTGAAAATTTGATACAATTCATGCGTAGTTTTGTTTATAGTTTTATGATTTTATGGGTTTATAGCTATAAATAAATTTACAGAACCTTGATGCTTTGGCTTATGGGCAGACATAGGAAGATTTAACATATCACTGCCTTTGAATGATCTCTGGTTGGCTTGGCTCTATTAGGTTGACAGGCTTACAGTTTGTTCTCAACTAAGATTGAAACTAAAATACCAAGTTAGCTGAGAAAATTCAAGTAGACAAAGTATATTTATGCAGAATTGTGACACATTCCAAGATCTTGTTTTGACACTGGACTTCAGCTTCCAATGGCTGTGGGGGTTAATGAACCGTGCTTCTGTGATAAGTCCTACAGTGCAAAGTTAGCTCAACCCACCCCCCTCCCCCCTCCTTCCCAACCATTCATCATCAAGAACATTTTTGGATCCTTACTGGGATTATGGTTCACGATGAATAAGAGTGATCTTCTTGGAAAAAATTATGCATAATAGGAATAAGAAGCATATGTTTTTAACTATTCAACAGAAACTTTGAAGTTTGGGCTGGGGCAAAATTCTGTGAGCATCTAACTCTTAATTCTGTTTTGATTTTTCTATTTTTCATTTGTATTCTTTTGGCTAATGTGGATGCCATCCACAAAGGTCAATTGTCAGGATCAGAGTCTGCTAAGTCAGAGGATGAAGCAAATGAGGTTGATGTTACCAGCAATCCTTGCGAGCCTGAATTATCTGTGTTGGATGAGATTTTGTCAATTGGGGCGGGAGAAAAGTCATTTAATGGAACTGGTGATGATGGTGAACAGCACCCAAAGGTGGTAATTATTTTTGAAGTAGCAGTTTACGGAAGCTTTCTCATAGTTGGACATATCACGTTTATTGCTTTGCAGTGAGCAAGGCTCACTGCTTTATCTTTTAACTAGTTCACCATTGGCAGGCCTGGGCTATTAGTGGAGGTACAGAACAGATTGCAGAGCATTTTCATGATCTTGTTCCTGACAAAGCGCTTGATTTTCCTTTTGAACTGGATAAATTCCAAAAGGAGGTATTGAGTTTATCCAAACTTTCCTCTATTATGTTCTTTTTAGTATATTGATTTTTTTTTCCTCTGGGTCCACCATTAATAGATTGATTACTATTACGTGAAAATGGCAAACTTTGATCTTTACCCAATGATTTGTTTAGAGGTATAAAATGCTGACATATATATTTTTGATATAAAATTATTAAGCATGATTTACCTTGTCTTGTGGGTCGGTTCATATTCTTTTAACTAATACCATTTAGTTTTAATGATGGAAAAATAATATGTTATAAGTTCAACAGTTGGTTTACACAATTGATCTAGATATCATGATAATGCAACATCTCATGTTGGAACTGTGATTAAAAATTTCAAGCCCCAGTAATTGTGAGATTCTGTTAAAAAGATTTTACAGCTAGAAGTCTTTTGTGTGTTGCAAATGATTTAGCTCCTTTCTTTTAATTTTTTTTTTTCCTTTCTCTGTCATAGTGTACAGACTATCTCTTCTTTTCAAGAGCGGCTCTGAAAATTCAGTTATTTCTGCCTAAATAACTTTTCCTTCTCTTGCGATGTGATATTTACAGGCTATTTATTATCTTGAAAAGGGGGACTCCGTCTTTGTGGCTGCTCACACATCAGCTGGAAAAACAGTTGTTGCAGAATATGCATTCGCTTTGGCATCAAAAGTACAACCTGAATCCTTGAACTGGTGACTATTTTTTCTTGTATATATCTGATTATTTGTTAATTCTGTCTCATATGTTAATGTTGTTCAGCACTGCACCAGAGCTGTGTATACTGCTCCTATCAAAACCATCAGCAATCAAAAATATAGGGATTTCTGTGGAAAATTCGATGTTGGACTTCTCACTGGTGATGTTAGCTTGAGGCCAGAGGCTTCTTGTCTCATTATGACCACTGAAATATTGAGGTCAATGCTTTATCGTGGTGCTGACATAATACGTGATATTGAATGGGTAAAGGGGCTCGTTTTCTGTGATTTTCTTTTGAACAGTAATTTCCGTCCTTTCTATGGATTAAGTTCCTCATTGTCTTTATTTCTTCCTTTTTTGTTTCATTTTCAGTAAATTACTGAAATATTTGTTACTCTTTCTGCATGTGTGAGGAGATAGGTTATCTTTGATGAGGTGCACTATGTCAATGATGTCGAAAGAGGTGTTGTTTGGGAAGAAGTTATTATTATGCTTCCGAGACACATCAATATTGTCCTCCTTTCTGCTACGGTATTTACTTTTTCCTTATATTATTTTCAATACCACTATGAAAGAAATATGCAAATATGAAGTTTGATTATATCTACCGAAGATATAGGGATTTTAATTTTTTTGATTAGTATAGTGTTGTCATTGAATAGGTAAATTTTAAATTAGGTATATTAGGAAAATAACTAATGAAGTTCTCAAAAATTATCATTTCTTACCAAATATTGGGATTAGATGATTTGTCCAAATAATCTGGGTGATGATACCAGATATAAGATTGGTATTTTCGTGCAAGAGGATGCTATTGCCACATAACCTGTATATTTCCATGCAAGTATGAAAGCACTGTCCATTATCTCTGCTGTTTTTTGACGGTATATTGGCTGGGCTGTGGAATTTGTAGGCTATTGTTTCTGAATGCTAGGGATGGAAGTACTACCTATTTTCGAAATTTGAAACTTTGGTAACAAGTGGAATAGCTTGTTTACCTTGCCATGGAGCCTGGTCCCTTGTCATGAAAATAATGGCATAACTGTTCTATTACTTATTATATTACTAGTTTTTAACTTTGAAGTTATCTTTTAAGCTAAACTCTCGGCTTGTGTAAAGATACTTATGCATTGGATATGTGGGCGGTTGGCCTTTGTTTTACCCAGCCCCTTTATTCTTTTTGCAGCAGCAGATGCATCACATGATGTGTTAATTGTCAATTTGTAGGTACCAAACAAAGTTGAGTTTGCTGACTGGATTGGACGGACAAAGCAAAAGCAAATCCGTGTTACTGGGTAAGCATGAATCTGTGAGGCCCTTCTGAGACAATTCAAATCATAAATTATCTGGTTTATTTTCATCATTGCTTATTTTTCATTTTTGTATGGATGTGGCAGCACGGGAGTTTGTAATGTTTCATTCTCAACTTATTCACATTCTTTTCATATTTGAGGGCATAAATATTTTTTTTTTATCAGAACTACAAAAAGACCAGTCCCGTTGGAGCACTGCTTATTTTACTCTGGAGAACTTTACAAGATATGTGAAAGTGAAAGCTTTATTCCCCAGGGGTTCAAAGCTGCGAAAGATGCATTCAAGAAAAAGAATATGGGTGGTGCCACTGGTGGTAGTGGATCACATGCTCCAGGTTCAGCTTCTCATGATGGGGCCGGATCTCAAAAACGTGAAAGTTCAAATTGGGGAAAACAGAAGAAGCAATCTGGTTCCCAAAATTCAGGGAATCCATCCAGAACTGGTGGAGCAAATCAAAACAACAGCAATGGCATGAACAGTTGGGGTCTAAGAAGATCAGATGCTTTTTCGTGGTTGTCGCTTATTAACAAGCTTTCAAAGAAATCACTATTACCTGTATGTTCAAATATAATTCCCTATGCTGCATGCCTTTCTTTTTGTTTTTGGCCAGATCCTACAGTACATGTTGCTTAAAATTCATTTGATTCTAGTCATTGTGAAAATAAGACTACAAGAACTTCTTAGGGTGAATTGTTTACTATTGCTTTATTTTTTCTTAAATAAAATAAAATGAAAAGGGAAAAACAACTAAAAACCAGGTTGTTCCGCTGAAATAGAGAAATAAATTAAAATTGAAAAAGGAAAGCACCACCAAATATGTTTTCTGCATCATTTTCATATTTAACATAAGTAACTTTGTTTCCCTCCATATTCACTTCTAGTATCTACCAAACTGTTGTTAAAGTCTATGCAAATATTGGAATTTGTGTTCATACTAAGGAACCAGAGAGTTATTGTGTAATCTTAATGCATGTGTTAGTATTACACTCTCTTCTAATAATTCTGTACTCTTGCTCTCAATGCCTTGACTTGTCTACCTAGGTGGTTATATTTTGTTTCTCAAAGAATCGCTGTGATAAATCAGTTTATAGTATGTATGGGACTGACCTCACAAGTAGTTCTGAGAAAAGTGAGATTCGTGTTTTCTGTGACAAAGCATTTTCGCGGCTGAAGGGATCAGACAGGAATTTACCACAGGTTCAGTTGCATACCAATTATTTCTTTTTGATTAATAAAATAACCTTGGGCCTCAGACATAATATGAATTGATTTACAGGTTGTCAGAGTTCAGAACCTTCTTCATAGAGGGATTGGTGTCCATCATGCTGGACTGCTTCCAATTGTTAAGGAAGTTGTTGAAATGCTTTTTTGTCGTGGTGTGATCAAGGTAAATTTATGTTACTTCTGGATCATATCTGTTTCATGACATTCTTTTTTTTTTTTTGTCAAAATGATTCGCCAGTTACCGTTGATAATCTCTAGAGGTTTTGTGATATTTAGAGGTTAAAAGAAATATTGCAAATAGTTCTTTTTTTTGTATGTGTTTTAATAGCCATTAGAGTTGAAGTTTCACTATTGTTATTTTCTCATGTATTGAGTTGCTATGGTCATTTTGGATCTATAATGTTTTAATGCTTCTCTCTTTTATTGTTGTAGGTTTTGTTTTCAACAGAGACATTTGCAATGGGGGTTAATGCACCAGCTAGAACGGTGAGTTGTGTTGGGCAATTTTTGCCAAAATTGGAAGTAGAATTTCTGCTACAATATCAAGAATTTTGTTGACCAAACAAAAAAAAATTCAAGAATTTTGGTGGTTTATTTTATCCCTTACCAATTTTATAGTTTAAATTGGTATTGATTGAAGCATTTATTTCTGTAGTTTGAGGCTAGTCCAGTAAATGCTTTTATTTGACTTCTTATAACATGGTCAGTAGAGCTTCTGTAATCTACAACGAGAAAGGACATGGTCTATGACTCCTAGATATATTATAATTTGCCGCAAAGCTACTTCATGTCCTGTACTAGTTGTGGTTTTTTTGTATTGATTAATATTTAATATCAGGAAATATGGATATTGGAAATTCAATTATGACAAAATTTTTGCTTTTCCGCTAAATAATGTATCTTACAAAATGACAGATGGGTTAGTGACAACTGACAAGGCATCTTCTACCTATTTGTATTTGCTATGCTTTAGTCGCAGATATGATGTTTTTATTATCTAAAAATTCTAACTTGCATTAAAATTTTTTGCAGGTTGTTTTTGATACGTTAAGGAAATTTGATGGCAAGGAATTTAGACAATTACTGCCAGGAGAGTACACTCAAATGGCAGGCCGTGCAGGCAGAAGAGGACTAGATAAAATTGGTACAGTTATTGTAATGTGCCGTGATGAAATCCTAGATGAGAGGGATTTGAAGCATGTCATAGTTGGAAGTGCAACCAGGCTTGAATCTCAGTTTCGGCTTACCTATATTATGATCCTGCATCTCCTTCGTGTTGAGGAACTGAAGGTACCTAGTTATTTCATATCAACTCCATTCATAGAAGTAGGGGAAAGGGAAAAGGATTGCAGATAATATTTTTCAAAAATTGAAGTCCCTCTTCAAATTGTAGGAGCTAAATGTAAATCATACAGCTTTGTACATGTAGCTTTAGATAAATACACAAATACTCTTCATCCATAACTTCTGTAGCTTTATGGGAGCGGAAAAAATATATGTTTTTTATAAACAGATTGGTACTATATTTTCAGCCAAATCAGTAAACTTTCCTTAACCTAATACTGAAAATACATCCATTTGGGGGTAGATTAATATTTAATTGAGGCTCACAAGTAGGGAAAAAGTACCCCTCAGAGGTTGCTCAGGCTGCATATACTGGCCATCTTGGGTCCATTGCAGTGAAGGGATGTCCTCTGCATTTTAACCCCGTTCTCTCAGTATTCTATCAACAAAGGCTGATTTTCAGTTAAATTATATTGATTTTTTTTTTCTTTTTATTAGTTCTGTGTTTATGAAGAGTGCAAGCCTTCTTTTCCTATCATAAGTACAAGTTAAAGTTTTATCTCTGCAGTTTTAACGAGTGCATTTTTCTAAAATTGGTTGGGATCATCAATGCAGGTGGAGGACATGCTGAAAAGAAGTTTTGCTGAGTTCCATGCTCAGAAGAAACTACCAGAACAACAGCAACTTCTGATGCGAAAGCTTGCTCATCCTACAAAAGCTATTGAGTAGGTCCATGGCAGAGTTTTGATTATTACTTATCTGTTTTGTAATGTAATGTATAATCTTTACATGGGCTTCCACACAGGTCCTTTGTATGTCAGGATATATGTTATTTCTTAGGTGATATTTTATGCTTGCTTAATTCAACTCATTGGTAACCTATTAAATGTGGTTGTATTACTTTGTCCGGCATGCAAGCTTTAAAAGTTTACAAGACTGCTAATCGAGTGATGTTTACAGATGGTTGTGTTTGGAATCATGATGATTTTGGCTTATATATCATTATCTCATTGTGAGGGTATTTTCCACTCTGAGTTAGCATATTGATCTAATAATACAAGTTTCACTTGTAGCATTCGTGAACTTGTAATAGCATATTCGCGTTTGCCAGTGATATAAAAATTGATTTTTTTTTTTTTCCCAACAATTGCCTATGGGTTGTCCTTGTTTACCAGTTAGTTGGGTGGATGCATCTCTATGATAATAATTAATTGTCAAAGCTTCATCTAAGACACTTGAGCAAATAGAAGGTTATTAGTTGTTAGATGCTGCAGTTTTTTTTTTTTTTTTGGTGTTACATTTTGTCTTTCGTCATATATGAATGATTCATGAAGCTTGGCTGTTTACATGTAGATGTATAAAAGGTGAACCTGCTATTGAGGAGTATTATGACATGTACACAGAAGCTGAGAAGCATAGCAAGGATATATTGGAGGCAGTTATGCAGTCCCCTGATGCTCAAAAATTTCTTACACCTGGGAGAGTGGTAGTCATGAAATCACAATCAGTGAGTCCCTTACATACTTTACAATTTCATTCCAATTATAACCTAAATTGTTTATTTTGCTTTCTTTTTCCTCCCTCGGGATTGAATTGCAGTATTACTCTGTTGGATTTTGTTATTGTGCTGCAAGCCTGCACTAACAATATGTGATTAGATATGATCATTTTCCAGCATGGATTTTGTTGATTAATTTTCTTTACGTGATATGTAAAGATACATGTAAGCTACTGGCATCTGATATGTGGACTACCTATCAAAAAATAAAATAAAAAATGAGTTCTGTCATCTGATGTTGCGTTGGTTGGAAAAGTGTTAAAAGGAATGAGATATTGTGATTTGAATAGATTTAGACTTGGTTATTTTTCAAGTGATTATTTCCCCATGGTCAAATGACCCAATCTATTTCCCTTAAAACTTGGCCAGAGCTGGAGTCTTCACTGACAACTTCCATGCAAAAGTTGGGAGATATGATCCTAGAATGAACTGACAGTATATGGAATTTGAGTTTTCTATAGCTTGAGCCTAATGAAAATATTGGTAACCAATTTTAATAAAATAAGTTTTCAGAACTTATCAATTGTACTTTGAAATGATTGATAGCAGCAAAAGCAAGTTATAAAAACTTCTAGGTTCAATTGGGATAGTACCCTGTGCCATATCACTCTCACTTCCTCTGCCCTTGAAACTGAAATTTAAGGGAGTGGTTTTTTCCATGATTATATGGTGGATCGGTGCTGGATTGGCAGTTTCTAGTCCTCACATTTAGCATGATTGTTGTTAGCTTAAACCATCTGCATCTATTGTGGTGTCTCTCATACTGAACTGTTCCAAGTAAAATTCTTCTGTATTGTCATTGAGGTTTTTATTTGGTACTATTTTTTTTTGTTCTTTTTTTTTATAAGATTTATCTGGTTCTTTGTTAGATTAGTTATGGGTGTGCTAAACCTGCATAATGCCTTACTAACAGGCCCAGGACCACTTGCTTGGAGTCATTCTGAAAGCACCTTCTACTAATAATAAACAATACATTGTTTTAGTGCTGAAACCTGAACTACCGTCTACAATGCAAGCTCCCCTTGCTAGTGGTAACTTACAAGATGGCAAAAACACCAATTTTCCACAAGGTTATTTCATGGCACCGAAGTCCAAACGTGGCGATGACGAGTTCTATTGTTCTACTACAACTTCTCGCAAAGGATCCGGTGTCATCAAGATAAAATTACCACACCAAGGTTCTGCTGCTGGGGTGAGCTACGAGGTTAGAGGAGTAGATAACAAAGATTTCTTATGCATATGCAATTGTAAAATAAAGATTGACCAAGTTCGGCTTCTTGAGGATGGTAGCAGTGCTGCTTACTCCAAGACAGTTCAACAGTTACTGGAAACAAAATCCGATGGAAATAAATACCCACCAGCCTTAGATCCTTTGAACGGTATATCTATTTGTCAATCAAAATAACATATAATGTTTGCTAAAGTTACTCCTGTTGTATTATTATGAATATATAATAATATTCATCGTAGATAAATTTGCACTTGAATACAACTATATAGAGTTACGATGCATCCCTTTGTACGATCTTTTATACAGTAGGGAAATCATAATTCCCAACTATCCACTCATTGATTCGATATCCCGTTTCGCATTTACTTTCTCTTATCTGTGATTATTTCTGTTAGGTTCATGAATACTGGGTTTGAGAAAGCCTACTAATGTAATTGCTTCTGCCAGTACACTACTTGTTAAAATGTGCAGAAGACTTGGATAAATTCCAAATTTTAATAGTTTCACTCACTCTTTAAGCTGATTCTCTTTGTGGTGATTCTCGTTCAGATCTGAAGTTGAGAGACATGAATCTTGTGGAATCATACTACAAGTGGACTAACTTGTTGCAAAATATGGCAAAGAATAAGTGCCATGGGTGTATAAAGTTGGAGGAGAACATTAAGTTAGCAAAAGAGATAAAGAGACACAGTGAGGAGGTTGATGCTCTTAAGTTTCAAATGTCAGATGAAGCACTTCAACAAATGCCAGATTTTCAAGGCCGGGTACATTTCCATGATATGAATCTTTCTTTCTTATATGCTTTGGTTGGTATAAATTGTCTCAACACTTACGTGTCCCTCTTGGTATTTTGATTGTGTATTTCCAGATAGATGTTCTAAAGGAAATTGGATGTATAGATGCTGACCTTGTAGTTCAAATAAAAGGCCGTGTTGCATGTGAGATGAACTCTGGGGAGGAGTTGATGTGCACAGAGTGTTTGTTTGATGACCAACTGGATGACCTGGAACCAGAAGAAGCGGTGGCATTAATGTCTGCCTTTGTGTTTCAGCAGAAGAATACTTCTGAACCTTCTCTTACTCCAAAACTGTCTCAGGCCAAACAGAGGTGATTCTCCCCCATCTTCCACATACAAATCTTTCTCCTGTGCCTGAAGAATTCTATGCTTAAATATCTCTTTTAATACAAAATATATGCATAGGTTTAGGTAGTATTACTCTATGCTTGCATTTAGAGGCTACAATCAACCACTAGGTATGGCCATCATATCATGTTAACATTTCAAACTCTTTGTGAACCTAGAATTTTCAGTTCCCGGTGTCTTATGAAGTTCTGGGCTTGGGTACCTGCATGCATACATATAAATAATTGTTATTGTTATTGTAATTGTGTGTTTTATATTATCCTCATCTCTTAGCTTAATTTTGAACTCGGACAAAGTTTAAAAAAATATATATATTTGATTTCCTAGCCAGAATATTGGATATTTTTTCGTTTCAGATTGTACAATACAGCAATAAAACTAGGCGAGCTTCAAGCCCGCTTCAAACTTCAGATAAATCCTGAGGAGTACGCCGAAGAGAATCTCAAATTTGGTCTTGTTGAAGTCGTTTATGAATGGGCAAAGGTTTGATATTGGAATTTCATCTATTATTCCCGTGACTTGTTGTCAGAGCAGTTCATCTCACATGTCATTATTATCGCAGGGCACCCCGTTTGCAGATATTTGTGAACTTACAGATGTTCCTGAAGGCATGATAGTGCGGACCATTGTCAGACTTGATGAGACGTGCCGCGAATTCAAAAATGCTGCATCTATTATGGGCAATTCTGCTCTCTACAAGAAAATGGAAACAGCTTCAAATGCAATAAAGCGTGACATTGTATTCGCAGCTAGCTTATATGTCACTGGAGTGTAACTACCTCATAAGTTGAAGCTACACCTCTCCAATTCGTCCTTGTAAGTAAAAGGGAGGATCTGGATAAGCATACATAACCTTTTTGTTGTACATTAATTGATGTCCTGTTCCATATGCTGAATTTCATGAAGTTCTCAATGTTTGGTCTCGTATGGTTTGTGTATTGTACCCTAATTCATTTGTTTTGTCATTGTGCAAATTTAGTTCTTTTTTTTTTAAGTCTCAGATGTCAACCAGCTGACAAACTTGCGAAAAAATCCAAAAGAAAATGTTGTGTTCAATTGTGAAACATCTATCTATCTCAATGTGTAATTATCCCCCCCTCCCCCCTCTCTCTCTCTCTCTCTCTCTCTCTCTCTCTCTCTCTCTCTCTCTGTTAGTCTCCGTTTTTTTTTTTTTGGTATTTTAAGCCCTTACAGGGATTGCCTTAAAAATAAAAACAAAACAAGAGAACAACTACTTGCATTCATGGGAATAATTTACTCTGGCTCTTCATAGAGTTTGCTCAGAAATTTAAAATTACATATTTGACTTCCTCTGGTGGATAGAATCAGCATACAAAGTTACATAACACAGTTAACCCTCTTCAATCCAAGGCATACCAATGATTGAAGAGCTGCATTCATTTAAAGGAATGAAGATCCACACTCCATCCTAATTGTCACTTCTGCTTGGCTTTCCCGAAGCAAGCGGTAGCTGCAACAAAAGCAGATACAAAATTAATTGAAGTTGGACCAATTCAGATATCAGAAAGTGATGAGCATGAATGGAAATTAAACAAGAGCAGTGATTGGTTGATTTACTGTATCAGCTGGCTCTGGAATCCAGTCATTGGTTGCTGGGTTACACTGGGAAGAGGCATGGAAGTCAGTGATGGAGTCAGGTGCTAGATTGTAACCTTTGTCACTTGTGTCGTTTACTTTGATAAACCCTGTTCCTGTGGTGTGGTGTTGATTGTCAATGCAGTTTAGATCCTTGTAGTAGTCTGTCTCCACAAATTCCTCACCCACCTCACTTCCATTCACAACCATTTTCTGCAAAAAATAAAATAAAATTAAAAAGTGTAATTGAAGCAAGAGTTTTAACTAACAAAATCAAATATATTCTTAAAACCGCCCTTCAAACGCAAAGCGTTTGTAGTCCAACGGTTAGGATAATTGCCTTCCAAGCAATAGACCCGGGTTCGACTCCCGGCAGACGCAACCCATACCTATTTTTTGCCTTTTCAAAGAATATCTTAAAATCTGTTTTTTTTTTTTTCGGCACTAAGGAATATCTTAAAATCTAATTGAAGTGTTTGATGAATCTTTTGCCAGAAAAAAAAAAAAACACAAACGAAAACCAACCTGAGAATCATTTTCGAGACGTTGGAACTCTTCAAGTTCAGGAATGGAGTGTTGGTTATTATGATTAGAATTAGAGAGAAGATCCACATACTGAGTTGAATATTCACTGCGTTGAGGCTTAGAGTGACGCTTAGGAGTCACTCCATCGAAGTAGTCTCTTGTCTTTGACTCTATCTCTGCCTCTTCTTCACTCGACACATGAATGTCACTCCTGTTAGGCCTCCTCCCACAACACTCCATTTTTCTTTCTGTGATTCTTTATATTTTCTTTTGGGCTCTCACTCTTTCTTTGTTTCTTTTCCTACAAAAAAAATTTCTTTCTTAAGCTGGGTTTTATATGAAAGAGAGGGTTTTCAATGGCAGAGTCAGATATTTTTGCTTGCATTATTATCTCAGATGGCTTTGATTTGGTGGAAATTTGGGACCCAAAAATATCCAACTCTTGGAAGAGAATAATATCTCAGTGATCTTATCCAGTCTGCTTAGATGGCATTGTTAGGTGGCAAATTCAATCGTTGGGGCTTTTCTCTTCAGCTCTAGAATTTGAGGTCTCATCATCTTTAATTTTAGACCAGTGTTTGCCTCACCTGTTGTACCTGTTCATCATCACACACGTATACAACATCATTTTATAAGTCCATGATGTTTTTGGGCTTCAGAGATCCCAAATCTTAAAATTTTGAGTTAGCAATATGACTGAAATTAGTTTGGGCCTGGTCCTAGGGCTCTATATGCACCCAAAAATTTGCCCAGGACACCCAACACGCAAACTTACAAAGTACAAACCCAGATGGGCGCTCTAAGCAAATCTTGGGGTGCATATAGAACTGCACCCTTTCATTGACTGCCTAGTTCTCCAAAGACAAGCATAGTGCCTTTAGGCAGAAGTCAGAACCGTCCCTGTCTAGTTCTTTTTAGTTGTGGCCTGTGGGGGTCTCTCCCCAATGGCCATATATGGGACCAAATAATAGCTAGTTATTGCAGTGCAGATTGGACTCTTGTCTTCTGTCAAGGTATAATGCTCCAAAATTTTCATGAAATGACCAATTTTTACATAGGCTAAATCATTTTAACCTAAGACAGAAGTCATAATTTTGAAAGACCAAAATACAACAAAAGTTCAAAAATTAGAGATCAGAATCGATGTCATCGACCATATAAATTTTATATGAGTTGCTTCTTATCAGAAAGAACAAGAAATATGTGCAAAACATGCACAAATGCAGTGTGAACTGTTGGCTCTGTAAAATAAAATTGTGACAATAAATGTGATATAATTGTAGAAATATTCTTTATTACTTCATGTACTCTGCTTTATAAGTGCAAAAAACATCATAAAATATTCAGAGCCCCAATGTGGCTAACCACAGTTGAATATATACAACCCTCCAAACACTCATGCCAAAATGTGGGAGATTTTGATGAATGAATGATAGCGATTGCCACTAAAATTGTCTCTAAAATTATGTTTTTGTATAGTGATTCTTGCCTAACTTTTTTGAATTTGTTGCATTAGTCGGTAACCATCAAAAAGAGAAGAACTTGTAGAACCATCATACCACATCATTATTATGAGGAGGACTGTGTCAAGATTTTGACATTCATTTCCTTGAGTTTTAAAAAAAAAAAATTATAGATAAATAAGATTCATGTTTTTGTTGATAAATCTAAGAACATAGGAATGATTTGAATCGCTGATTATTTTTCATGAAATAGAAAAATATAGATATTGTCATGGGCAAATTCAACCATTAATCAAAACAAACCACGTAATATTAGAATGATATTTTGATTTAGTATAAGATCTTATTCCAGTACTAATTAACGTCTCAACTCTAGTCAAGTATTCGCTCGACTAGAATTGAGATCTGTCTCCAATGGTTGGGCCACCATTACTCACAAGGAGCATAAACACATATAACATCAAATAGTTTTGTGTACAATTTGTACATAATTATATATGCAATAATTATGATCACCTGCTAAGTTATTGGTTGTCCACTTGTCCTGTCCCATCTTGCCTCAAATAAATATTGGAGGCTGTTTAGGGGTCATACCCATGAGGGCCATGAGGGCTTAATGAGCTTGACGCGTGATGAGTTTGTGGCAAATTTGTCCACAAGTTTAAGCTATATATGTGCGGGCTCGAAGCTATATATAGAGTGCATTTATCCTCCATTTACACTCAAATTTCAAGTTTGAAATGCATGCAAGTATACCTAACTATCTTGTGATTTAATAATATTGAAATGTTAGAGATCTTATTTAGTTTGATCGTGATGTTTAAAAAAAAAAAAGAAGACATGGAAATGTTATACATCATGATAGTTTGATCGTTTAATTTTCATTCAGTGTTCATAATTAATTAAATCTTTATATATAGAAAGATCATAGATGGATGATTCATATATGGATCGTTATAGTTTTTTTAATAAATTAACGTATTTAATGAAAACATTTTATTTAATTCATACGCTCTTTTTAGTTTTAATAAATGCACGGCATAGTACCCCAAGAAATCTTTGTCTCGAATACTTCCAAGAGAAAAACAACAAATTAGAACACAGCTCATATGCAAGCACCTTGCTCTTATCTTATTGAATTGATGTTGCCACATATTGGTGGGAATTAACGAACCTATGCCCAAAATAAAGCATTGAAATACATAGAGAAAAAAGCAAAAGACAGACACGCGATCACACAGAGATATTCAGGTGATGATACTTCCAAATCAAGAGAAAGACACTTGCGTCAACTAGCTATGAAAATAAATATGTACAGCCGAAAACCTTCTATAAAGATGGTAGATTTCTTTTTTCCTTTTTTAAAGAGAAGAATTGCGTATATTGTTCAGTTTCTTTACATGTACTAATAATCGGAACTCTATATTTTCTTAACGAAATATTTTGTAAAACATGATGAGTAGAATCATGGACAATTTTTTGATAAATGCATAAATCGATCATATATCATAATGACAAATAAATAGTTAAACGATTTTTGATTTAATAAGGAAATTACAATTTTTAAAAAAAATTAAGAATTTATAAACGGGAGCTGCTATTTGCACACCCCTAACAACCTAATTTGTGAAATTACTTAATTGACACAAAGAGAAAAGACCAAAAAGGACAACCTTTATTATTTGAAAAAAAAAAAACTCTCCTTACACACCCATCCCAACACTCTTACACACCTCACCCAACACTCTTAAACCTCAGCCAAAATACTCTCATTGCACACCCCCTCCTCTCATAACCTCTTCTCTTCATTTTTCCTCCATTAAACCCTAAGTTTTCATTTTTCCTCATTGAAAGTGTTTACCCATTTTGCCAAATAAGTCTTCATTTTCATGAATGGAGCCTTCACTCGTCCCGTATTCGCCTTCCGACGAGGTATGATCGTAATTTTTTGAGTTTTTTTTCGTCTTTTTCATTTCCTGTTCGCGGTTCATTCGGCGAACCAGTACCGAACGTTTCTGCATTGTTCGACAGATGACTACCGAACATAACTAACATATTCGGTGGTTAGCTGCCGAATGAAAATTACAAAAAAATTTTAAAAAATCCATTCGGTGACTGTTTGCCGAATGAACTTATAAATTTCGACAGACACATGCCGAACATTGTACATATATTCGGAAGACATCTGTCGAATGAAGTATTTTGTTTACAAAAATCGATATTGTTCGGTAGTCAACTGTCGAACTAAGGTTATTGGTTCGGTAGATTACTACCGAACAATATGATTTCGTTCGGTAAGCTTCTACCGAACAGATTCATTAAGTTCGGTAACCTTATACCGAACGTACTGTTTTGACATTATTTTCATGTTTTATGTGTAGGATGATGAACCGACTGAGCAATATGGTGGTGCTTCTACTCGAAACAGCAAGGTTGAGGACTACATTGGGGCCGAGGTCGAGGTCGAGGTCGAGGCCAAGGTTTTGACCGAATACTCACGTGACTATAGTAATGAATTCACAACAAACGAGGTATGAATTTGTTATTTGGGAAATATATGTTGCAAATGTAGTTGAAATGTGAATAATGTAAATTTCATATGTGTAGATATTTCATTCGAGGGATGCATTGGTTAGCTGGGCACGTGCACAAGGAAGAACGAACAACATAGTCATTGTCATAATGAGGTCTAATACAGCAGGGGTGGGGAAGAAGAAAGCTAGAGTGTTCCTTGGTTGCGAACGAAGTGGTCACCATAGGCCATCCAAGTATGATGCTGATAGTTGTATAGTAAAACGTCCTAAGGATGGTAGGGACTCTACTACAAAAAGATGTGGATGCCCCTTCTCATTAAAGGGTGTGCAAACTGGTAATGAGGATGAATGGATGCTAAGTGTGGTATGTGGAGTGCATAACCATAGAGCTTTAGTTACTGGTGAAGGACACTCATTTGTGGGGAGATTATCTGAAACAGAGAGTTCTTTATTGGTGGATATGTCTAAGAGTTTAGTGAAACCGAAGCAGATTCTGACCATCTTGAAGGAAAGGGATTATTCGAATACAACAACAATCAAAACAATATACAATGTCAGACACCGCAATAGGGTGAAAGAGAAGGCTGGAAAAACTGAAATGCAGTGTTTGCTAAGTAAGTTATCTGAACACAAATACTTTGAGTGGCATAGATGTTCTGGTGGTGATGATATTGTGACTGATTTGTTTTGGAGCCACCCTGGTTGTGTTGATCTCTTACGTGCATTTCCACATGTATTGATCATGGATTGCACGTATAAGACTAATAGGTACCGTCTGCCACTCTTTGAGATTGTTGGGGTCACATCCACAGACATGACTTTCTCAGTTGCATTTGCTTACATTAGTTATGAGAAGGAAGACAATTACATTTGGGCTTTGACTAGATTGAGGTCGTTACTCAGCGATGATTGTCTTCCTGGTGTGATTGTCACAGACCGAGATCTAGCACTCATGAATGCAATCTCTGCAGTTTTTCCTACTGCTAGACATTTATTGTGTAGGTGGCACATTAGCAAAAATGTGATGGCAAATTGCAAGAAAAAGTTTGGAACCAAGGATGATTGGGATAAGTTTTATAGTTCATAGTATTCCTTGGTAAATTCAACGTCAGAAGATGTGTATTTAAGAGACTTACAGCAGATTGAATCTAAGTTCGGTTGGGTTCCTGGAGTTATTGACTATTTGAAGGACACTTGGTTGATACCTTTCAAGGAGAAGTTTGTGGCTGTATGGACAGACACATGTATGCATTTTGGTAATACAACTTCCAATAGGTAAACACTTTCACATATTTGGCATTACTTGTTAATTATTATATTGTGTTGTATATAAACTAACTTGACTCTATTAATAGGGCGAAAAGTGCACACGCGAAGCTAAAAAGGGAACTTGGCTCTAGCCAGCTTCCCTTTGATACCTCTTGGGCACATATACACTCATTGTTAGTATTGCAGCATACACACATCAAGGCATCATTTGAGAAGAGTCGAACGTTTGTCCAAGTCAAAATGAGACAGCCGGAATTGAAAGATTTGATTGGTTATGTATCTATGGCGGCATTGACTATAATTGCTTGTGAGATTGGCCGGTAATTTGGATACTAACTCAACTATAATTACTACCATGAACACTTCATTAATGTGATGCTTACTGACTAATATAATTCTTTTCTTTTTGTAGGGCCGATTCAAATCCGACTGGAACATTACCGTGTGATTGCACGATTCGCCATACACATTGTTTGCCATGTGCACATGAGATTTTGTCGTATAGGCGACGTAAGATGCGTATTCCACTTGATTCAGTGCATCCCCGTTGGAGAAAGTTGGATATGCTTCACGAACCACAAGTGATAGTGTCAAATCCACCGGTTCAGTCAACACTTGATAGACTAGCAATATGGATGGAAGGACAGAATGAGGACACTAAGAGGATGATGAGTTTGAAAATAGAAGAGCTTATGAATCCAGAGATAACGGTGCTAAAAGAACCGTGTGCGAAGGTAAAGACTAAAGGGCGCCCTAGTAAAGCCGAAAATTCTACTCGCCGTTTGCCATTTGCCTTCGAGTATGCACTTTCGGGTCAAGGTAGCCACTCACCATCACCTACAATATGTACAGTTGGCACCAATTCACCAAAGAAGATGCCAAAGGCAAGAGTATCAAAATTGAAGGTATATAATTCATTTGGATGATCTTACTTTATTTTACTAATACTCATTGCATAATCGGATTTATTTATATTTTTCTACAGGCATATAAGACATCACTCACGCCATCTGTTCCGACCCACCGGTATACACAGCAATTCAAAGTTAGCATTAGGCCATTCATTACCGGTGCCACTGATGTGAAATCCGACGGTCATTGTGGGTATAGAGTCGTAGCTTTGGCATTGGGGTTGGGTGAAGATGCGTGGCGGAAAGTGCGTATAGATTTATTCCACTTGTTACGGTCATTGTCCATCCTATATGAGTCCATATTTGGTCGATCTCGAGTTGCTGAGCTAAAGCATTCGATTGAGTATTTTGAATAACCTCTTATTGCACCAAAGGATTATTGGATGGACATGCCGGAGATGGGATATGTTATCGCGACATGCTATGGTGTAGTGGTGACCCATGTATCTAGGTCGTTATGCTTAACATGCCTACCATTTAGCGTACACCCAGATATACTAGAGGGATCCGAGATTCGTGAGATTGGTATCGGTTTTGTCAATGACGATCATTTCGTACAGGTACACATTGAACTACATGGTTTGTTTTATTGGATATTTAAATTATCTTTATAGGTACACTTAGTGGATATTTATTCCATATTTATTGAACTCATGTGTAATGCTATTTTATAGGTACACTTAGTACCGGATCACCCCATGCCACCTATTCCTACTGTGTGGACCTTGCATGCCACCGAAAGCGCAAAAATGTGGTATACTAGATACCAACATCGCCTTGAGCAATTCAAAGAATTTGTGTGCCATAGTGATCCATCCACACAAGAACCAGTGTCTCTTGATAGTGATTGATTATGTTCTGGACTTGATGCATTTACATTGAGTTATGATGAGATTATTGTATTATTTAAATATATATAAGTATGTGGATTTAAGTATATATAAGTATTTGGATATTTTTTTTGCATGAACCTAAGTATTTCACATAAAAAATGAGGTGGATTCAATTATATAAATTAACCATAGTATTTGACATAAATAAAACCTTATCTAGTTACGGAAACTACAAAAATATCAAGTTATAATCATTGGCGGGGACGCCGCCTCGAACCGCGTTGGTATGTCATAGTGTCCTGCAAATGCGTCCCCTGTAAAATATGTTGCAAACTCTGAACCGACTGATAGAGGTAAGTAGGACGTGTGATAGCAACTTCTTCGCCCATGTCAATAATCGGCTGGGTAATCCGTAGCATCCGAGCCTCGCGCTCCTAAAAGCCAAAATATGCGAACATTAACAGATGCAATCGGAAAATGAGAAAATTTATTGTGTAAATTTACGTACCTGATAGTATGCAATATCCGATGTGGCGTGTGGGTCAAATGCACCTCTGCGAGTAGGGTTGTGGACGATTGGATGTGATATAGAGGTGAACCAATCAAGGTACCCTCTCACAGTATCCGATGGCCGCCTCACCGGTATACTGCGCGCCTCCTCAGACAACACGTGATTCCCCCATGCCTCCCACATACCAGCTAAATAGTTGTACATGGGTCTGTATGAGTGCGCATTCGAACCTCTAACCCCCTGAAAAACCGCACGTGGTGCAGGGGGGATCGTCTGTACCCTCCCAAACTGCCTAAGTACTCTCTCGGGACAATAAGGCTCAACAACATCAAAACACCTTATCATCCCTGTGAAGAATGCTATACTTGGCAATGGGTGTGCTTGTCTTTGGGATTTGTATGGTTCCCAAATAACCTGAAAAAAAACAATAACATTATATAGTTGAAAACATAATATAATCCTAAATTTATAAAAATAATTGTAAATTACAAATCTACCTCGTCAGCCGACAAAACATCAAGTCGTTGCCGTATTCTTTGCACTGCTTCAAGATCACTGCCACCATCCCGCCTTGGAGTCCAGCGGAGCGCACGAGGGGTATTCTCGGAATAATTCATATCGTACGCTGGACCGAAAATGGTGTGCATGTGCTCGTACACCCAAGCCTCTATCAGTGTTATATATCCGCCGATTTGTTTGACACCAGCTCGAGAGGCAAATCCAAACTGCCTAAACAACCATGCTAGGCATCCAGCGCCCCATGCATAATGGCTAACGGTGTCTAGATTAGTGAGCAGTCTGAGATATTGCACTTGTATCCTTGTGCCAGTCTTATCTACAAACAGGGTACAACCCAATAAATACAACAGATACGCCCGGGCTGCACATTGGATTTCATGCTCAGAGTCGGCATCAGTGACATCACTAAAGCACGTACGTAACCACTCTAATCGTACGTACTCACCACCAAAGTCCATCAACTGCTCTGATGTCTGATCCCCACTAACTCCTAAATATGCAGTTAGTAGATATTCACAAGTAATGTTATCCTCCACAAGTGTAGCCACTGGTGCACCACCAACCGGAATGCCTAAAATGTTGGCTACATCATCTAGTGTGATGGTCATCTCACCAAAAGGCAGGTGGAATATATTGGTCTCCGGATGCCACCTCTCAACAAAAGCGGACACCAACACTTTGTCAACCGTACGATAAGAACACTGCACCAGTGATGTCAACCCAGAATTAAGGACATATCCCTTCAACCGGTCATTATCTGTTCTGGCCCACAACTTCCACTCACGAAGCTTGGTGGTTTTGGACATGCACCTCAAAGGCTCCCGTTCCTAATTCAAACATAACCAAAGAAAATTCACTCATTATTACTGCAAGTTGCACAAGAATAAAATACCAACTGTTAAAGATCATACCTCGTTGTTCCAAATTTCAGCAGCTACGTGAGTTCCATAACTCCTCAGCAGGGACGTGTCAATGGGACCTCCCGGGAAAGGCTCAGCAAGCTCATTGGGATTATCCTCATTGTAATCCTCAACCGGAACTTCAGCTTGTTCAGGAACTGCCTCACGACTAGCTCGTGCTTGTACTAGCCTTCTTCGCCCAGATGCTGTGGGTCGTGTTCTTTGCATATCATCGGCAACATCGGGGACTTCCCCTCTAGATGAAGATGCACCACGTCTGATTCTTCTTCTGTCCATCCTATAATTTCAAACAAGAAATTGAAAATTGTTTTAGCAAATATATGATTTTTTAAAAGCTAAAAAAAAAAAAAAATTTCAACACAGGTGGTTCGGCAGTCAACTGCCGAGCAAAGTGAAACTGTTCGGCAGTTGACTGTCGAACACAGTTCCACCATTCGGCAGATGGCTGTCGAACCAAAATAGGGAAATTCGAAATTTTCCATTCGTTCGGTATCGTGCTGCCGAACTAATTCAATTTGTTCGGCAGGTAACCACCGAACCAATATTCATTGTTCGGCAGTCACCTGTCGAACCAAAATATGGGCATTTTCTGATTTTGCATTCGTTCGGTAGGGTACTGCCGAACCAATTCATTTAGTTCGGTAGATGACTGCCGAATAGAATGAATTCGTTCGGCAGACCAGTGCCGAACGAGCTGCGAAATCAGAAAATGGAGGAACCCCGAAAATGCTCACTCCAAAACCCGAAATCCTCCCTACAAATCTAGTGAAACAGACGAAAAAGGTATTTGGGATGGATTAACTAATTCAAATTAGATAAAAAAAGTATTAGATTTACATTTACAACTAATGTATTTGAGAAACTCACTGAATATTAGAGCTGTTGGGGCAATGGTGGGTGTCGGGGCAATGGTGGGTGTCGGCAATGACGGTGGTGATGAAGCCGGAGATGGGTGTCGGCAATGGTGGGTGTCGGGGCAATGGTAGGTGTCGGCAATGGTGGCTGTGGGGGTGTGTCGGCAATGGTGGCTGTGGCTGTGAGGTGAGATGGGGTGAGGTAGGGGGTGTGTAGTGTAGATGTGTTTGTGGGGGTGTGTGTTTGTGGGGGTGTGTAATATTTGGGTTGAGAGGGTGTGTAAAGAGAAATTTAGACTTGGTTGTGAGATTGGGGTATTTTGGTCATAATAGGGGTGTGTAAAAAAGAAATTTTATGTTTGACAAATTAATAAGGGGTGTGTAGGAGAAATTTGTGTGCAAAGAGAAAAATAGGGGTGTGCAAATAGCAGCACTCTTTATAAACTCTCTACTTTACTCTATTGATATATTTCCAAACATATATGTTATTTTAAACTTCTTATTAAATTATAGGGTTTTTTTTTTTACCTATTTTAATTGCAAACTCATTTAAGCGGATTACCATCCCGTTAATACGAAAGAAACGAAACGAAACGAAACTAAGAAAGAAATATCATGAGAGGATATCTATATAACTCCTTGGGCGACAACCAGGATATATGTAGTACTCACAGGCTCCACATCACAACACAGATATTGATGAAGTTTTGAGTCTATAAATACCAACGCACTCACACTAGCTTGTTCATCATATATAAAAATAAACATATACCAAGTGAAGTTAGAACATTGGAGCTCTTATCTTCTTCTCTCTCCTTCCTCGAGGATTAAAACCATGTTTCCTAATATCTTTACATGTTGCTCATATCTAGAAACTTCAAGGTAATGTCTATATATATAAATGATACAACAATATTATAATGGAATATATATTGCTTGGTCTCATAGTAAATTACTTAACCTAAATGTTAGGTATATATATTATCTGAAGTGATTAAATGCAAAAAATTTCTTTATATATTTAGCACATACAACATCTATGATAATGATGCTGATCTCCTATATAATTAACTATATAATTGTTTGTTATTTGGCCTCATAATAAGACAAGGCTATTAAAGTTAAGGGAATTGAAATTGTATTTAGTATTCACACTCGATCATAATCTTGTTTATTATACCTAAAATGTTTATAGTTGTAATTTTACCCCTATTTCTCTAATTCGTTGAAAAAACAATTTCTATACTCCTCCCCTTCTCTCTTTCAGTCACCACCTTCTCCTCCCCACTCTCCCCCTCCATCCTGTTCTCATTTTTCCATTCCACGGCCATGGCACTGTGACTCATGATCTCACGCTGTAGTTGGTTATTATTTTTCAAGTTTAATAAGGATAAAATGAGAAAATTATTGCTTGCGAAATTGTTTGTGGAGATCGAGTTAGGTGTGATGAACCAAAAAATTAAAAGAAAGGTGCAAATAAAAGCACCTTAAAGTGAAAGGTGGATAAATGATTTTTTGTATGAATCTATTTTCAGAAGTATTATATGGGAATGGTTTTGTACCCTTTATAAGAAACAAAGAAATACATATAGAATTAAGTAGTTAACTTATTTCATAGAAAACTAAGCAGATAATTGATTTTTTGTAATGACTAATGAGAGATAAAAAAGTTTATATATTAATTTGTACTTGGAAAAAAGTGTTGGGTAATTTGTTTCGGCCCAAACCCGAATATCCGGATTAGCCCAATAACAAACCAAAACATTGCTGGCCCAAAGGCCACAGTTGACGCGCAGTTGATCGCCTCAATGCCTCGTGACCTCTTTATCATCATCTCTTTATGAAATGAAGAAAGAAAAAAGAAAAAACTTTTCCATGGTCAACCTGAGAGAACCCACCATCACATGGAAATCCACGCGTACACGTGTCGCAGCAGTTGCCCAGAGTCTCTCTCACAGTCTCACATGCACATGGCCTCCATCCATCCTCCACAGTAACGCAGTAATGCCCATACATATGATTAAGAATTGGTTTGAATTGGTTCAGGAAGAAGAAGAACACCGCCAACGCGAACAAGAGGGAGTGGGACAACCTGCAAAGGCAGTTCCAAGACCCACAGCTGCTCTACTCCGTTCCGTTCTACGGGGATCCCTTGCCTCTACGATCCCACAACAACACCATTTACTGTAATAACAGGTCTCACCTTCATTTATTTTCTGCTCATTATCATTATATCATTAATTAATCATGTAATAATTAACCCCTTATACTCCCTCCAAGCACTACTACTGTTCCTCATCTGTCTGTGCTTGCAATTGGTTTCAGAGGCGGAGAGGTCAAGGCGACGAAGAAAGGGGAAATGGCTGGAAAGGTTTCGAATTTCTCGGATCTGATTCAAAGAGTGGCCGCTTCTTGCTTGCTGCACCCACTCGCCGCCGGCAGGAACGATTCCGGCGACTCTCCCGTCAATCAGAGCTCCGGAGACGAGGACGAAGCGTACGACCACGAGAACGAAGAAGAAGAGATTGATGGAGAAGGAGGAGGAGGGCTTAGGGTTTGGGAGGAAGGGCCGCCGATGTCGAGGTCGAGGTCGACGAAGAAGGAGGTGGTGGAGATGGAGATGGCAATGAGGGAAGTGTTCGACGCCGTTTCGGCGATGAAGAAGGCGTACGTGAGCCTGCAAGAGGCGCACAGCCCGTGGGACCCGGAGAAGATGAGAGCCGCTGACGTGGCGGTGGTGGGCGAGCTGAGGAGGCTCGGAGTGCTCAGAGAGAGGTTTCGGAGAAGGCGTTCCGGCGGCGGAGGAGGAGGAGCGGCGGCGGCGAGTACGCTGAGAGAGGTGGTGGCGCCGTACGAGGCGGCGGTGGAGGAGCTGAAGAGAGAAGTCAAGGCCAGGGAAGCGGAGGTCGAAAATCTCAAGGAGAAGCTCAATATCGTTGTTAACGTCACCAATGGGTCCTCCAATGGCAAGAAGGGTAGGTCTCTGTCTCGAAGAAAAGTTGGCTGCAGTCAAGCTCAAGGTACTAACTAACTTAAGTCTCTCCCTAACTTTGTCTAATGTCTCAAATGACGATTATACCCTTGTAATCGAGTCGAATTTACAGTTGCAGTGGCCCCAGCACCCGAACTGTTCGAGGCGACCATGAGCCAAGTGAAGGAGGCATCCAAGTCCTTCACTTCGCTGCTCCTCTCTCTCATGCGCGCCGCTCACTGGGACATCTCCGCCGCCGTGCGTTCCATCGAAGCATCCGCCGGCGCCGCCGTGAACACCTCCTCGACCATCGCGACCCAACACGGCAACGCCAAGTATGCTCTGCAGTCCTACATTGCCCGCAAGGTGTTCCAAGGCTTCGACCACGAGACCTTCTACATGGACGGCAGCCTCTCCTCGCTTCTCAACCCGGACCAATACCGCCGCGACTGCTTCACCCAGTACCGCGACATGAAGGCCATGGATCCCCAAGAGCTTCTAGGGATCCTGCCCACGTGTCACTTCGGCAGGTTCTGCTCCAACAAGTACTTGGCCATTGTTCACCCCAAGATGGAGGAGTCGTTGTTTGGAGACTTGGAGCAGCGGCGAAAGGTCGTAGATGGAGGACACCCCAGGAGTCAGTTTTACGGGCAGTTCTTGGGGCTGGCTAAGGCGGTGTGGTTGCTGCATTTGTTGGCCTTCTCGCTTGACCCGCCGCCCAGTCAGTTCGAGGCCAGTAGAGGAGCTGAGTTTCATCCTCAATACATGGAGAGTGTTGTCAAGTTTCCGGGTGGGCGGGTTCCGTCGGGTCAAGTTGTCGGGTTTCCCGTAAGTCCCGGGTTCAAGCTTGGAAATGGGTCGGTTATTAAGGCCGGAGTTTACCTGGTATCCAGGAATTAGAGGTGTTTATGTAGTTTTGGTGTTACTAGGATTGTAGTCCTCTTCTCTAATGTTGAACTATGTATCTGATATAAAAATGTGCTTTATTAGAATCGTTCCTTCTTGTAATCAAACTAGGTCTGGACTTGGATGTATAACATCCATATCAAATATGGTTATTTGGGGCCGATCACCTTCTACCAAATGCAGATCAACACCATGTATGAATGTTTAGGCAATACAATCGATAAAACCTCTCACTAGCTCATGCCACAAGAACAAGAATTATTTGGTGTATCCATTCAAATGACAATGTAATTATAAATATTGCGTGACTGTCCAGTAGGACCAGTACAATAGAAGGGAAGTAGCTTCCTACAAACGGGTACAATCGTATGATACCTTCTAAATAAATATCTCTTCAAAAGATCAAATGATTATAATAACAATATAATGCATAAAATGGAAAGGTAAAAGCAATCTAGCAGCGGCAACACTTTCTCCCTGAACAGCAAAAATAATGAATCTTTAACAATTGAAGAGGCACCATCCAAGCAAGAGATGTATATTCATGCTTGTAGAAAGGGGAACTCAAAATCAGGAATGCAGAGTTATACCCTGAAAACATTTTTCGCCTGCCATGGAGAACAAACAAGAGCAAATGGACATCACTACAAGTAGGTTAAGAAAAACCAAGAACGAAATACATCCACAAACTCACAAAATGATTAAACTAACACTATAATGCTTATCTTACTTGCTCCAGCATTATAAACATAAGCACATTCCAAGATCCTAGCCGACCAAAGTTTGGGAGGAACCCTTTATAAAAGGCCAAAATTCCCTGCAATATATCATTCCATGAGTTCTAAATCTATGTCGAATTTGGCCTTTGATTACATATCTAACATTTCAACAGGGAATGACTACAAATGGTACAGAATGAGAATGAAAGTATGGATTAAAACTGGAATAAATCAACACACCTCATACTTCATAGTTTTGATGAAGCAATCAAAGGTGTTTTTGTAAGTTGAATCTCCCATCATTCTAGATTTCACCTGGAACATAACAAGCAGGGCATCCAACCCAACATTGCCTTACTAGCTCATCCATCAAAAACTATATAAAATGTGTTTCGTACAATAACAAAATGTCATCACAATCTTTCACTAGCACACCCTTGTTACAGCCTGCAGTCTGCACCGAATAATATGCAGGTTATGCTAAAATTGCAAAACCAGCATCAGTGATGATCTAAAATTTGAGAACAAATAAGCATGCACAGATCAAATATCCAATTTTAAATACCATATAATCATCATATAATTTTAAATATTTCTTGGATTTTATTACTATGCTTTACACATTTATAGCAGTACAAAACTTATTTACAACTAGTAGCTTTCAGAATGCATACCACATCAACAGGAGAGCCAATACAAACTGCAAAGAAACCGGCACCCAGACCAGCTAGGAGATGAGTGAAACCATTGTCCATGAACCCTGGAATTTTCAAAATTGTCTGCATAAGTATGAAGAATCAGAACCTCATTGGGATTATCATCCTATATATAGCAAATTAAAAATGACCTGTAAATTATAATAATACTGGAACTTAAGAGAGCAGACAATTATATGACCTCCTTCACTTGATCATAACTGGCCAGCTCAGCAGCATTTATAATAGCATTTCGTGCTACATTTGGCCCCAGCCCAGTCCACAGGGCCCCTAATCCTTCCTAAATTTTTGACAAATATTAAAAAATGAAAAACAAATAAGCTGATATGAAAACAAGATTTAAAGAAGAAAGAAGGGACAAAGGAGAACATTGTTCTACTTTAAGAAAGCTAACCTGTCTCACTATAGTTGAATAAGCATCTAAAGCTCCAGAATAACGCCTAGGAACTCCAGTTGGCAATTTTCCTTCAGCTTGAAGTCTAACCTTCACAAGATCAGTTGGATTAGCCACTGTGATAGCCAGAGCACCTGTGGATGTAAAGGTTTGTCGTAAGTGTACGATGTTTAATTTTCTACTTTTTAGTCCAAAGGCAAGGAAGACAGCAACAATAGTTTGGGAACCTTTACATGGCATGTTAGTGCAAGTTGCATACAATTTAGATAAGCAAAATAGTTGCGAAATATACTAACCAGTCAACAGAGCAGCAAGTATTTTATGGAATAGAGGAATATCTCCAACAAAAGCACTGCCAACAAGGAAAAGTTTGACCTGTTCAACATGCAGTTTATGGATACACAGAATTTGTCACAAAGAAAATATTAAACAGATTCGTAATTTCATTAGTGAAAGACACATATTAGAAACTCACAGGATCATATAACCCAATTCTTAAGCCTCCGTAAATACATTGGCGTTGTAATCCTGGAATTATGCCATTCCAAAGTGCTGCTAAACCTTCTTCCCTGGCAATGGTAGCAACAGTACCCAACAAACCCCTATATTTAGGTGAGCCAGTTGCATCCCCTACAGCTGCTTTCTTCTGGAGCTGGAGCCTGACTTTAGCAGTGTCTAAAGGAATGGTACAGAACTGCACAAAATCCATACAGACAGCAAATTGGAAAAGAATATTACTTGTTATATACCAAACTGAGATTGTCATGAACACACACACACAAACACACATGAACTATAGACCTTGTAAGGCTGTTAAACCTCAACTGGAGTCCAGCAGGTCATACCTAAAGTGCTTGAATTGTTCGACTAAATCCTCAAGACTCAGAGAATATTGGCCAAGCCAAGCCCTTTGGATACTAGCCTAACATAGCCATATAACCTATCATATATTAAAGGGATGAGAGAGAGCAATCATTATCTACATCTTTCCACCCTAATTTATCAGTTTGTTTCCGTTAAGCAAATTTTTGCAATTTCCGTTAACCCATCATATATTTTACTTCATATTTTCACATTCAACTATGTTCTTCTTCTTCTTCTTCTTTTTTTCATCAGAACTTTAATTATGCTACAAACTCAGAACCCGAGTAGAATATAATTCATAAGCCGTCAAGGAAATATATTGACATTATGTAAATTATGTTGCACAAAATTGAAGACCACAGTTAGCATTGAGTTTAACATAAAACTCGCATAACCCAAGTAAGCAAATACAATTACAACGCTAAAAAACAGAAATTGAAGTTAAAGAACCATTAAACGCTGACCCATTTGAGCAAATTTCATAAGTACGAAGTAAAACCAACAAATCAACTGAAATATACAGAGGCATTAGCATAAACAGAAGGATCATCATGGATACCTCAGCGAAACAGGCAGCGAAAGCACTGCACAAGAAAGTTTGCAAGAATGAGATCTCAGACCTGGGGCTGAGATCTGCCATTGGAAGGTGCAAACCGACAGCTCAAAAGCCTCAAATCAAAAGCAATGATTGAGAAATGGGTAGGCAAAGTTTTGGTTGAGTAGAATAAAGAGATTGCCGTTAAGGTTATAAAGAAGGAAGCAATGTGTAAATATGAAGGAAAGGTACATCAGTACATGGAACAAGGCCTTCTTTAGCCTCCAATCAAAGCTTTGCAGAGAATTTTACACTCCTTCCTATTCTCGTCGTCATCGTAATTAAGGCTTATTTACTATTTTACTCATAAAAGTAATTTTTAATCTAACTTTATTCTTATTTTGTATCACATTATTTCTTAAATATTAGTAATTTGACCCTATAGTAAATTAAAACTACTCAAGATGGGTCTGCAAAATTTTTTTGTGTATTTTTCTAAGTCCAGAGCTATTTTTAATTAATTTCTAAAATTTGTAAAAATATAAAGTTGGCAAAGTGATACACGATAATTAGTTTCAAAAAGTAATATAATACAAAATAAATCATAGGGGATGAAATTAAATTAGAAGTTACTTTCAAGGGGTAAACTAGTAAAATAAGTATTTTTAAAAATTTATTCTCTCTTGTTTTTTTTTCAATACAATTCAAGAAATGCCCTTTTTGTTTTTGTTTTTTTCCCTCCCCGATTTATTTTATTTTTTGTAAAGTACTAACGTGTCAAGTTTTGAAAAAAGGATTCATTTGAAGTGCAACAACGGAACAAATAATGTGGGGGAAAAGGTACGTTGTCAGTTGTCACTACTAAATACATAAACTTGACGTACGAGGAATCTTATCTATCTTCTTCAATTTAGATTTTTCACAAATTTTTTCTTTTATTATTCTTATTCCACAATATAAATTTATGATCGGAATCGTTTATTTATTATATCTAACTATGAATATCACCTATACAAAAAATCAACTAAATCATAAATTGTTTGGTCATGTTATTGTTATCAAATAAATAAATGGTTAATCAAATTATTACTAAAACCGTCTGTTTATTTCATCATAGTTACATACCCAAACGATTTCCTATTTAGATGATTTTTTGCATTGGTGATATTCAAATAATTATCTAAAACCAATAACTAGTTTGTGTTAAAATCTTGGGTAAACAACCATTTTGGTCCATGTGGTTTGGTGGTTGTTTCATTTTTATCCCTATTTTTTCAATTTTTCCAATCAAGTTCAAAATTAGATTTCCTTCATATGTTTAGATGGTAGAATCGTACACCTAGCCTTAATGATTATAATTGAAACTAGCCTTAACGATTATAAAGATTTCCTTCATATCAAGTACAAAAATATTATTATCGCCGACTTTTAATTGAAACAATTATACATTTGCCTTAACCGTTATACCATTGAAAACTTAACAAAAATTTAATTTTGAATTTGATTGAAACAATTTTAAAACTATAAAAATTTTATTGAAAAAATTGAAACAACGAGGATGAAAATTAAACAACCAAACTACATAAATCAGATTAGTCATTTGGCCTTAAAAATCTACTTATAAAACATGAGAAATCATCATAAGGGTATCTTATAGCCATCTTAAGCATGAAATTAAATTTTAAATATTTTTGAGGTTTCAAAATATTATCAAATCGAAATTGGCAAAATTTTGTTAAAATTTAAAATGTTTTAGTCTAAATTTCTAACGAAATTAAAATTCTTTCAAAATTTCCATATTTTTTAACTTCGAAATCTGAAATTTAATTCTTTAATTTTAAGGAATCGTTGAAAAAATAAATTTCCTTGAGCAACCTCAACTATATTCACGAATCAATCAAATCCCAACCGAAGGTGCATGATTAAACTGTGGACCCTCAAAGCAGGCAAGCCATCCCTAAGTCGTGGCGGGAACACAATCCCACGAAATCCCGCCCAATCGAACCCAAACTTCCGAAAGACGATTCCATTTCCCCCTCACTATATAAACCCTAATTCCCCAATCCGTTTTCTCAAATACTTAAACAAACAAACCCTCTCTAATTTTTCACCTCACTTCTGTTCCCCCCAAAACCCTAACCCGCCCAAGAAATCCCCAAGCCCGGAAACGATGTTGGAGCTCCGATTGGTGCAGGGGTCTCTCCTCAAGAAGGTTCTGGAGTCCATCAAGGACCTGGTCAACGACGCCAACTTCGACTGCTCCGCCACCGGGTTCTCCCTCCAGGCCATGGACTCCAGCCACGTGGCGCTCGTTGCTCTGCTGCTCAGATCGGAGGGCTTCGAGCACTACCGGTGCGATCGGAACATCTCCATGGGCATGAATCTCGGCAACATGTCCAAGATGCTCAAGTGCGCGGGAAATGATGACATCATCACCATCAAGGCTGACGATGGCAGTGATACTGTTACCTTCATGTTCGAAAGCCCCAGTATGTTCTTCTTTCTCTTACTTCTTTTCTTTTTTGCACTAGGGTTTGTTCCCCCCATTTATTTGTTCTTTCAATTTTTTGTTTGTTTGGGGTTAATTTGGTTTGGTGTTTTCATCCGGATTTTTTTTAACTAGTTTGGTTTTCTATTAACTTTGGTTTCTGGCTATTAAGCTTCTTTAATTTACTTTTGTAAATCGTGTTTTGTTTTGTATATAAGAAATTGTTGGAAAGAAAAAGAAACTACGGACTTTTCTTTTAAGTCAGAGAATAATTTACTGAAGATATAAATGTTTTGTGATGAAATAAATTGGACCTGTTTCTTTAACTCCATCTTGGTTGATTTTATTGTTTATACTATCTTTAGGTTTTGCTATGGAGTTATAGTTTTTATGCCCATATGTCATGGCACCTGTTCTTTACATCAATGTAAGTTATGAAATATTGATGCTGATGGACATGGACAAAAAGATAATATAGGAAAAACACTGTATCTAACATTGAAGAAATGTTAATGTATATTGTTGATATTCAATACCATGTTTTGAGGTCTATTTTCTAATTGGTGTGCTTGTTTCTTGTTTTGTTTTTGGATCTTTTCTTTGGGTAATGGACTGCAGCACAAGATAAGATTTCTGACTTTGAGATGAAGCTGATGGACATTGATAGTGAGCACCTGGGGATTCCAGAGGCAGAATACCATGCTATTGTTAGGATGCCTTCAGCTGAGTTTGCTAGGATATGTAAAGACCTCAGTGGCATTGGTGATACAGGTACTGTTTACTCTTATCTCTTCCAAAGATTCATGGGTCTCTAAATTTGGTCTGTTTTTCTTATGGATTTGTGAGTTATTGGTCGATGTTGCTTGCAGTTGTGATATCTGTAACCAAGGAAGGTGTGAAGTTCTCTACAAGAGGGGATATTGGAACTGCTAATATTGTCTGTAGGCAGAACACTACTGTGGACAAGGTATTGCTATTGTATCCTCATAATTGTTGCATCATCCATGCAAAAGCTGTATGGTTTTGGCAGTTGAATGCAATGGCTAACTTTGGCTTTTCTGATTTTGGAAATTGCAGCCTGAAGAAGCAACAATAATTCAGATGAATGAGCCAGTTTCACTGACATTTGCTTTGAGGTACATGAACTCCTTTACAAGAGCGACCCCGTTGTCAAACACAGTTACAATCAGCCTGTCTTCAGAGCTGCCAGTTGTGGTTGAGTACAAGATTGCAGAGATGGGTTATATTAGGTTCTACTTGGCTCCTAAGATAGAAGAGGATGACGAAGAAACAAAGCCTCAAGTTTGAATGTTATGCCATGGAACAAGCTTAAACTGTTGACTTGAACTGCACCTTTTTAAAAGCCGTGTAGAGGATGTTATTATACATTTCCATGAGGTTTTTTCTGCTTTCTCTGTGACTGAGCAAGCAAATCTGTAGTTTAGCAGTCTTCAAATCTGTACTTTAGCAGTCTTCAAATCCATTAGGTACTGTGTTCTAGATTTTTGATTGAACAAATTGTTCCTTTTTTCTTTTCTCGGTTCTTTGCTTCATCTGATTTGTGGTTATCTAATCAAATGACCTCTGGTCTAATGATCATTAATTTCTGATGTCCAGTAGCCATTTATGCTTGATATTGTGGTACTAATTTAAAGAGCCAAATTGGCCATGATCTGCAGTTTTCTTGTTTATGTTTTGGTTGAGTTCCATATTGCTTTTCCGAATGGGTCAAGTGAATAGGTCATGGTTAAGGCTTTTAAACCCCTTCAAATACTTAAGGCATCAGTCTATAGGTTTTACTTTTCATGACTAACCAAATTATGGCTTTGGGGATTCTGGAGGGGATGGAAGGAGTCGGCTGGTGTAAAATTTAAGACTCAAAGTAAATTGTAATGGTGCTGCGGATCAAACCTAGGATTCTAACCGCTAAGCAACACCAAAAAGAAAAAGATTCAAACCCATCTGTTAACTCCCCAAAAACGAACAGCAAAAAATTGAGTTAGCATCAGGGCTGAGGCTGAAAAAGCAATTAGAAGACTTTGTTATAGTTGTTGCTGATCAGGCATACAAGCCCTCTTCCTCTCATTTGCATAAAAATTTTGGAGGGTGCAAATCAAAATCTGCTGCATGAACTCATTAAAACTCTGGGTGGCCTGTTGCTGAGTTATGCTTTATCTACCTCGTTTCTTGGCTTCACTGTAGAGGATGACCCCTGTTACTGTGAGAGAGTAACCCAGCATCCCAGTAACTGATACAGGGTTTCTAAATATCAAAATTGAAATAACCACAGCAACAGCTCCTTTTGCATTGCCCAACACCTGGAAGACCCAGAATATCTCAATGAGTGTGTAGATAAAACGAACCACACAGGAACAATGAGCCATAAATATCATAAAAAAAAGTATAGGAACAAGGAAAAAGATTAGCATCCACTGGGAAACACTAAGACCCTTTTTGGTTCATCTATAAATACTATAGATGAAAACAAAAAACAATATCCGGAAAGGATAACAAATGGACCCTAAGCTGTGCTCGGATAATGTGCATGCAGAAATGAAATGGAACATTAACAATACTAGATTGTTTTCTTCTTTCTAATGATAATACATGATTCTTGAAGTTGTGACACGTTTAAATTCAATGAGATGAAGAGGTTAGAGGGATGATAATTTACCTGGAGAGTCAGGGCACTGGTGTTTTTTGTTACCAGGAAATTGGTCAAATTCACAAAATATGCGAGAGCAGAATTGAATAGTAGATACCATAAGATGGTCACATCATCTCTTGCAAGTGCAATTGTGATCCCAACCACATCCTCTTCCATTATAAGTGATGCAGGTAGAAGGATTACAACAGCTACAGGAGCCATGTACATCAGGAGGTTCATAGAATTAAGTTTTTCCCTGTTAATTAAATTTTCAATATAACAGAATGTTAGCCAAATTGGAGATGATTCATGAGGAGTTGGTAAATATTAAATACTGCATAGTGTTTTGTTCATTACGCTTCAGAAGACAGCAATATCCCTTGAAGCACTGACTTGAGCGCCCTTGCTGCCGTAGCACTAACACACATTATAAATCCAAAGAGATGAAAATTTGGTTCTCCCTTCAGTCAATAAAAAGACAATATGAATATTCAGTAATGAGTCTGACAACTTAAACCTGAAAGATGTCTAACAAAACCAAATTCTTCCATAAACACCAAGAACCTCAAACTTAATTTTAGTAAAATAGTTTTTACTTAAAGGGAAAATTAAATTAATTTATGGCACCGAAATAAATAAAACAAATAAAAATAATAGAACCCTGAAAATTCCTTAAGCAACATCAACGGAATTAAAAAACAATGAACCCAATTCCAAGTTCAAACAGGGAAATAAATTGATGAAAAAGCAGTTCCAATCCAAAAGGAAAAAGCAAGGAAATTAATTTAAAAATGAAAATGAAATGAAAAAAATTAAAGAGGTTGATGATATGGTCTTACCCCACTGGCAATAATAACACCGGTGACAACCGGTATGAGAGTAACATACGTGAGCCAACCCTCCTTCTTCAGAGTCATAAGATACGCGAACACCGCAGTGAAAAAAGGCGTCGTGGCGCCAACAGCCTGATTAAACGACACCGCGAGATATCGGAGCGAGATATTCCCACCGACGACCGATAAACAGAAAATGAAACCGAGCGACGATATTTTGACGAACTGGACGCGCGACCTGATGCTCTGCATGGGGACCACCTTGAGCCACGAGATTGCCACGTAGCTGAGAATGGAGCAGGCGAGCATGTGGCAGAGGGTCAAGAAGATCGGGTACTTGAACCCGTAATTGCTCAGCAAGTACTTGTTCAGCAACAAAACTCCGATGTTGGACGAGTACCATGCTGTTATCAGCCCGATCGTGAAAAACCGGCTCGACATTTTTCGGGTTTAATTAATTTGTTCACAATTAATATTCTTGATTGTTTTAATTTGCTTCTTCGATATGTAAGCAACGTTGAAGGAAGCAAATGGTGGCGTGCATGGATCTTGATCTTATAATTGAATGGTATCATGCAGAGAGAGAGAGAGATGGGAGAGAGATTTAATCAATCACAGACAGGAATTGTAGGATTATGGGAATGGAGGAGACGAAGTACTGGATCTGGGGAAAGACACGAATCTGGACGTAAGCTTTCGAGCTTTAAAGTCGGATGGATATATGTGATGAGTATTTTGGTTTTTCACGTTGTTTTAATGGTTTGTATTTTTTTATTTCTTTAATGTATAGGTGTCTAGGGTGTCATGTTTGATTGAAATAATTCCACTGTGCTCTTCAAAAAAAATAGAAGACAAAAAAAAAAATCACTACAAAAAATATTACCATATTAATCAACGGCTATCACTCGTCCACATGTATATGAATATTAACACTTAAAACACTCCTTGCCATATATAATATGAAAATGAAAATACAACAAATGAAGGTTTGGTGACAGACGGTTACATATCCCTCTTTTTCTTTTGTTTATTTCACCTGATGGTGTGACGCATTATTGTTTGGAAATTAAACTAGTTTTGCCAATACTCAATAGCTTCCTTAAATATATGATTTTTAACATACTAATATGAGATTGGGTTGATTGGCTGCTATTTAATCTATAATAATGTTGCAAAATCTTGTAATTAATGTTTTCTTTATCCTTTTCCAAGTATATCACTACATTAATGCTAATATGAGGGGCAATATATTTAAGAGAAAATCATTGATAAGCTATAAATAAGCTTAAGAGTTTTTTTTTTTTTGGGCCATGAAGCTTAAGAGTTAATTATATGGCTCGACCAATCATTCTGACAATTTGCTTACAAAAGTTCAGAGCACATCTTTGATCCAAAGCCCATCCGCTGGAACCCAACCGCTAATGTAGGGATAAATCTGTCATGGAACCTCACCTTAGTCAGTCATAAGACTCATAACTCACAGCACACTTGGCTTTGTTTGCAATTCCATGGGTATTTACTATTTATTACTTTGATATCCTGATTACAAATTTACAGCTGACCGTCTTAGATCAACTACATAGAAAAAAAAATGCATTATTTTTTTTAACCGGGTAAATAAGAGCATTGTTTCTATGGCCACAGTGGTGCGACATTGGAACAAAAGCAGCGTTTATGGTACCATTCTAAAATTGGAAATGCAATGACTTTAAGGTGAGAAAAAAAAAATAATAATCCATAGTCAAGACACAAGTTGTGGAAATTTACTCAAGAGGGTTTTCATTTTTTTTTCTTCTTCAATTTGTATCTGAAAATTTCATCAGGCTAACGGCCCATGTGACCATGTCTGACACTTTTGCAAAATTAATTACACATTCCTTAAGGCTGTCTATTCTCTTCAACCGAAAAAAAAAACACAATAACAAAAACAAATGAAGCAGAAGAACGGTAAGTGGTGGACCATATTGTTGAGGATATGTGACATGTGAACATTTTCATCCCCGAACTTTTAATGACGAATATAAGGAGACGGTAATTGTGAGGACGAAACCTGAGGAAAATGATCAGGATGATTGCCTCCAATCTTCACCAGCATAAAACGCGTCGTCCCCAAGCTCTTCCTCAATTCGAAGCAACTGCAAGAAACTTTGGCCCATCAGCTCCATTATACCAAGACATATGACTGCATATCTATATATATAATATATAGCTCTGAAAAATGTAGACCAGAGATGGTTGGACCTTTTTGGCAAACTGACTATATGGGTCATAATAGTCATGACTCTTGAGGTTTCTGTAGTCGATACTTCTTACTACTAAAATTCAACAGATTCTTATAGTGTATGTGTCAGAAAGTGACAGTAAAGAATACAGGAATTTTGTTAGCAGATAAATACACTGCATTGTCTGAGACCAACTTGCCTCCTATTAATACAGCTTGATATCAAGGGATGCTGTATCAGAAAATTAAGAAAATAAAAGCATGGAAACTAGTAAAAAAAGAAATTTTCACCCACGAGAGGAGAGGATTCACCATGAAAGACATGTTTTGAATTGTATGCAATGTAAGATATTTCCCCGAAGTTGTATTGGTTCCACCTTGCCCTTGGACAATACCAAGGCTTACTTGTTTTTATAACATAAGCTATGCGAAAGGAAACTATCATAAATCGAATATGCAAACAAAAAGTAATTCACATACTTCCATACAGAATTGCATCATAAGTGTCAATACCAAGAACTTGTTAAACATAGGGATGATGCTAACAGAACTCATACCATTTCCTATAGACCTCTAAGATTTAGAAACACAAGGAAGAATTGTAGACATAGTAAGTGAATATGAAAGTGGACCTGGTTATACTTAGCCAGCCGCTCGCCTCTGCAAGGAGCACCAGCTTTGATCTGACCTGTAGAGAGACCAACAGCTAAATCGGCTATGAAGGAATCTTCAGTTTCACCACATCTATGAGATGTCACCACTCCCCAGTGGGCATCCTTTGCCAGCTTCACCACTTCAATGGCCTCAGTCACTGTCCCAATCTGGTTGATCTGAATTTGAATCATAAATTCATCAGTTTCCTCAATCTTAGTCTCTCATTTTAAACAAAATAAAAAATAATTGTACTATCAATATTAAAACCAGTTCCTTTTTTTTGGACTGAATTAAAACACAGTTCATTACAGTACAACAATAACAAATAACAGAACTAACACCTAGACAGAAAAAAACACCCTCATATTTCATCCAAATATAAGCTAAATACCTTTACAAGAAGAGCATTACAAGTGGACTCCTCTATTGCTCTCTTAATACGTGTTGGATTTGACATTAACAAGTCATCTCCAACTACCTGCAAAACCATCCAGTCTTCGAATTAAAACATCTAGCCATATCTAGGGTGTAACGTACAAAGACTCCTAGGGGCATCCAACAGACCAACTAACTATTTTTTACAGGCAAGATCCTAAATTTCTTAGCCACAATAATAGGCAAGCCTGCCAAATTATTTTTATAAGTTATTGGATGAAGAATATAACTATATGATATATCCTACAGAAAATGCAATTTAGGAAGGTAAATTAAGTAGTCACTAGCCTCTATATCTAGTTACTTTATTGATTAATACCCTCTCTGGTCAAAGCTAATTTCCAGCAAAGAATGCAAGGACGAGGACTGTAAATATGTCACCAACAAAAAAACACAAACAAACCTGACAGAGTCCAAGACTAGAAAAACGCTTGGTGTGTTCCCAATCCTCCTTATCAAATGGATCTTCAATTGATACGATTGGGTACTCTAAGACCCCAAACACAGGGAAAAAGGGAAAAAGAGTTAAAGTCACAGTGAAACAACAAACACACAAATATTGAGAAACATATAAAGAAAAAATGATGTACCAATACAAAGTTCTTTATACATCTGAAGCATATCTTCTCCCGACTTGAAATTTTGTCCTGACTTATTCGGTGTTTTGTTGTTCAGGTCATACTTTGTACCTGTATCATGGGGAAACAGAAAGCAAAATACCAGCCATTAAAGCAAGCACTGTTATTGCACATGGGCACATCCGTGACAAACTGTAGCTGGACACAGATGCACTGACAGGCAATATTATCTAGGTAAAAGAAGTGTGTTTTACTTGTGCATTGAAAATTGTACAAAATAATAAAGTATACATGCATTCATGTTCTTTAAAAAAAAAAATCATTACTACACATTAGTCTTGGCTCTCCACCATGAATACATAAGATGTATTTATTTTCCCCATGTACTTATGTTACAGAAAGACCAAATATCAAGAAAGATCCATCACCTATGCAAAATTCAGTAGCAGCAACATCAATTGCTATTTTTATTTGCTCAGTATAACCTGTTCTACTGATAGCCTCTTTTACAAGATCCAGGCCTTCTTTAAAGCTGCCAACAGATATAGAATATAATCAAATACAGGTATAACATATAACCTTTTACTAAATTGAACCTTTTCTTAAAGGCCAGAAAGCAACAACAGCACATTATAGTAGTTAAGCAGAAGTAAAATAATGTTCAAGTTATAAGAGCTTCTAAGATGGTTTTCCTTGGAAAATACTTTTCTTTCCTCTTGTAAGGCAGTTTGAGGGCGGTTCACATTAGGTAAAGAAACTACCCGGCGCTACAGTCATACATATACTTGCCTGGAGAGGTTGGGAGTAAAACCACCATCTTCACCAACATTGCATCCATGTGCGCCATATTTTTCTGTAATAACAGCCTGCTCTTTTTATAAACAATAATAACAATCAATAATAATGGGACATGATGGCATCTCCTTGTTCACATCTCAGATATTTTCAAGTCCATAGGAGCAAAAGCTGAACGTAATCTCAAAAGCTAAACAGCTCAGAAGAAAAAAATACCTTCAAGTGATGAAAGGTTTCAGATCCCATTTGCAATGCCTCCTCAAACCTGTTAGCTCCAATTGGGAGAATCATAATTTCCTGAACATTTCAAGCCAAGTTTAGAATCCATATAAATTAGGACATGCCACAAATACTAGAAAGCTTACACCTTTAAAAAATATATATTATCATCTACAACACTAAGCAGCCTCAGCAGGCATAAAAACAATATATAGAATAGAGAAAGAGAACATTAAGCAGTGGTTGCTGAAACAATCACATTAATAGTGTCCTAAAAACTGAATGCCACTGTAGTTCGATGCCGAAAACCCAATGGTTTAAGCATTTTAAATTCTGACCAATACAAATACTCATAATAACAAATGGTCCAAATCTTGAAACCTCTCTCCTCCCATAAATCACAACCCAAAACAGAAAAATCTGCAAAGAACATTAAAGCTTACCAGAGCATACCTGAATAGCCAGATTATTCCCAGCATGCTTTCCTCCACTTATAACAGTGAAAGCAGGAACAGGCAGTGTCAGGTTGTTTTTTCCAGAGAGGTCGGCAATATGTTTGTACAGTGGAACCTAATGTTTATCTTTTCTCAGAAACTTTGAGGGGGAAACGTATACAATTTTTAGCAGTATTTAGGAAATAATAATAGAAAATAGTCATGCCTCCTTTTGAGCAGCTCCAGCTTTGCAAGCAGCAATTGACACAGCTAATATGGCATTTACTCCAAGTTCACCCTGAAAGATGATTTCAGAAGAATCACAACACTTCTAAAGAAAAAAAAAGGAGATAGAAAGAAGCAACCTAAATAGTCTTTTTTTTTTACTACATAAGAGAAAACACACAACACATTGCGTATCCTTTGGCCAACAAGGAAATCATATACTCCAAAATCAACTAGACTCAGAAATTAATAGCAGCAAAATCAAGAATAAGATTACAAATGCTTAAATTATTTTTTTTCAGAGTTCCAGCTATGCAGAATTTGGAAAAAAATTATGAGAGAGATGTAGGCTATACATGGTTTTCTATGCTAGACAAAGAGAATCATAGCATTCTACCAGACACCATACTAGATAACAGAAATGCAATTTTATGAAAGCACCAAAATGTGCTACTAACTAATACCGAAATAGCGCATAGCAGAATCAGAAATTGGCTAAATCACATCAAGTCACACTGGAAAAACGAAAATAGTACCTTCTTTTCTGTTTTATCCAGGTCAATCATTGCCTGATCAATCTGTGACTGAAGCGTAGGATCCATGCCAATCAATGCTTGAGATATTTTCTCATTGACATTCTTAACAGCTCTAGTCACACCATTTCCAAGATACAATCCCTTGTCCCCATCTCGCAATTCAACAGCCTCATACCTGGTTTTAAAAGTAAAATTTGCAATTCAACGGCTCAATTACATAAATAATTATTCTCAGAATCTTATAATTTCGAATGAGATGGAGTTCAAATATTATAGTCTACGAGAGGCAATATTACATGTACAGTAATATTCTCCGCAACACAATAAAAATTCAATCTTTAATCCTAAAAAGCATTCCACACGCAAAAATACAACAATTATAATTTATACACTTCAAGGTTTGTGACGTTTGTCTGCAAATTATTTAAAAAAAAATAGAATAATATAAAAAGAGAGAGAGCATGAAAGGGAAGCTTACATTCCACTAAGATCGGAACTAGGAGCTGAAGCACGAAACATGCCTTTGTTAGTGTAGAGGTCCACTTCAACAGTCGGAATTCCTCTGCTATCGAGGATCTGCCGAGCGTTAACCTTCGTTATCACTGAAGGAATCGCTTTCTTCATATGATTCGACTGTGTTGTTCATTTCATAACAGCGACAAAATCAACACAAATAGAACAGGAACTCCATGTAAAAATCAAATAAAATTAATCTAGAAACTACAATTTCTCTCTTTTTTTTTAAATGTTCCTTCATTTTCCGAGGAACCAAACACAATCACACAGGAGAATGTGTGTGTGTGAGAGAGAGACTGAGAGAGAGAGAGAGAGAGAGAGAGAAGATTTACGATGAAGAGGACGGGATCGGGGGTCTTGGCCCTAACGGCGGCATTGACGGCGTCTTCAATTTTCCGAGAGAGCATGTGGTTATCCAAATACTCCTGCACCGACATTTTCTTCTTCTTCTTCTTCTTTTGAGAGAGAACTTGTTTGGTTGCTGGGAATGTGTTTTCAGATTTGAGCTCTCCACTGAGCACTAATTGATTCTAAATTTTACAGAGAGAGAGAGAGAGAGAGAGAAGCTAGGACTTTCTGAAGAGGGAAGACTGCGCGCCTAGGTTCGAATATTCTTGTGCTTCTTTACGCTCTGAGCCTTCAAAGCTCCGGTTCCGGGGTTTTACCGTGCAGTGAAGCGTGAACCGAGAGCAGAGTATCCGCTTTGCCCTTTGTCAATGACTGTATGCAAATCTAACAAATTCTGTTATCTATCACTGCATCAGCAGAGTATAGCAAACGCATCGTTTTTTACTGTATGCAATGAAATTATTTTAACGAAAACGACATTTCTGTAGTAAACATTAAATTATTTTAACTAAAAACATAGAAAATTACTTATCTGATTCATTTTATGAGTAAAACGGATCGATGAAAGTTAGAGTCAAGATTATAGTCAACCTCTGACGTTATAAATAATTGAATAGGTTGGTAACTTGGTAAGTTGGTCTGCATGAA